>NW_022103920.1:64853969-64902004 GCF_000313985.2 Echinops telfairi
ACAGAGTGTAGTTGATGCTGACTGGGGGTGACCGTGGATGACAGAGTGTAGTTGATTCTGACTGGGGGTGACCGTGGATGACAGAGTGTAGTTGATTCTGACTGGCGGTGACCGTGGATGACAGAGTGTAGTTGACTCTGACTGGGGGTGACCGTGGATGACAGAGTGTAGTTGATGCTCACAGGGGGTGACCGTGGGTGACAGGGTGTAGTTGATGCTGACTGGCGGTGACCGTGGATGACAGAGTGTAGTTGATGCTGACAGGGGGTGATCCTGTACTACAGAGTGTAGTTGATGCTCACAGGGGGTGACCGTGGGTGACAGGGTGTAGTTGATGCTGACTGGCGGTGACCGTGGATGACAGGGTGTAGCTGCCCCAGAGCTTCTGGCAGTAGACGTTGTTAGGGGAGCAGACCGCCTCACCTCTCTCCTTACGGAGTAGTTGGTGGGTTCAAACTGCCAATTTTGTAGTTAGGAACCCATGACATGAGTGGTTCTCAACCTTCCTCATGCCGCCACCCTTGAATACACTTCCTCATGTGATGGTGACCCCTCAACCATAACATTATTTTCGTTGCTACTTCATAGCTGTAATTTTGCTACTGTTAGGAATTGGTCGACCCCTGTGAAAGGGTCATTCGACTCCCAAAGGGCTCACGACCCACAGGTTGAGAACCGCTGCAGGACACCACCAACTAACAGAAAAAAACCACATAAACGCCCGTCTGTAAGTAATGCATGAGTGTCCTGCTTTCCTTGACAGTTTAAACGAACTCGGCGCTGCTGTGGCCACACTTAAATAAAGACGGTGAGCGTCGGAGTTCGCGGCCGAGCCAGTGCTGTTGTTAGTTGCGGTTGGGCAGCTCCCTGCTCTTGTGAGCCCACGTGTGTGCCAGAGAACTGCGCCACTGGTGTCTCAAGGCTGCAACCAGGTGGAAGCAGCTCACCAGGTATGTCTACCAAGCCACCTGTGGTGGCTTTGAACGGCCAACCCTTGGTTAACCAGACCAGCATTTGACCCTGTGACCGGGATGGTGCCGTTAGGTGCCCTTGAGTGGGGTCCAACTCACAGCGACGGCGACTGCAACAGAACCCTGGCCCTGAGCCGTCTTCCCAGTTGTCCGTAGGCGTGAGCCCTCCTTGAGAGCCACCTCTTTCACTGCCCATCCACGTTACCACGCATGTTAAAGGGACTGATCGCTCCCGAAAATGTGCCCAAAGTAAGCGAGGTGAAGCCTCGCCATCCTTACTGCTGAGCACACGCTGGCTGTATTTCTTCTCAGGTAAGTGTGGCCTTCTGGCAGTACACAGCCCTCATGAAATGTAAATTCAAGAAACATCTGCCCTCCCCTCCCAGTTCCTGGCATATGCACTCAGGTACAGTACCTGACCCGTTCTGGCTAGTGGACTGTGGCAGGAAGAGAGATCTGACTCTTTGGATGAAGCCCAGAAGTGCCCTCCAGCTCTGTCTTGTCTTGCTGCATTGACATTTACTCATGTGTTCCACATGCTGGACGGTCGGCCTACAGCACCTTTCTAAGAAGGGGTCCCTACGAATTTGTAGGACAGCGCCCCAGAGATCTACATCGGAAGTGAGTGAGAAAGGAACTCGCTGTGGGAAACCGCCGAGATTGTGTGGGGATTGTTGTGGAAGCCTCACCTGGCCAGGCCTGGCTTACCCTGGATGGGTGCTGTACGAAGCCCCCAACAGCGCCACTGTAAAGAGGGTGGCCTTCCTGCAGGCAGCCTGGCTCTCCAATGACATCTCAGGCTCTCCTTTGCTCCAAGGCCGGCATTCCTTTGTGGAGGAGCCAGACTCCAGTTGCATTTCTCGGTTTGTTCTTTCTTGTCCTACTTATTGAAGTGTAATTGGTATACTGTGAACTTCACCTTTTTGTAGGCATCCAATTCTGTTGATTTTTGACAAATGCATGCTGTCATGTAACCATTAACACAATTTACAGAACAGTGGCATCCCTTCCCCCAACTCTCTGGCCACCTTTGTAGACCAGACATCCCCCAGTGTCACTCCTCCAAGAACGCACGGCCACCAAGTCCATTCTGACTCACAGTGACCCTGTAGGACACAGTAAAACTGCCCCTGTGGGTTTCCAAGTCTGTACATATTTATGGGAGTCGAAAGCCTCATCTTTCTCCCATGGAGTTGGGCCTGTTGGCTTTGAACTGCTGATCTTGCAGTTAGCAGCCTGATTTGTAACCCACGATGCCACCCCTAACACCAACCCCTGGCAGCAACTGATCTGTTATCTTCCCTTACAGTTTTGCATCTTCCAAAATGTCAAACAAATGGAACCGCATAAGATGTAGTCTTTAAACCAGAAGTGTATTAAGATAAACCCACACACAGTTCGGCTCCTCTCCTTCGTTGCGATCCCCTTGTACCCCCTCCTCCCCGGTTTCCTGTTTCCCTTCCTTCTCTGTTCCTAACCCTTCTGAACGCCATCCTTCCGTAGATGCTCTCTGATCTAACATTTTTATTTAAAGAAAAGTCGCCAAGATAGTACAGAGGTCTTACGTACTTTAACCCAGCGTTTCCTACTATTAATAGCTAAGGGATAGTTGTCAAAATCAAGACATTCCTATCATTTCCGTTCCGGTACAGTCAGGTTTTATTTGGACTTCATCTGCTCTTCCTTTAGTGCCCTCCTTTCTTCCAGGGTCCCCATGGTGTGCAGGCATGAGGTCGCCTCCTTTGCCTCTCACTTGTCAGGGACTTCATGGTTGACAGCCGTGCTCAGCTGTGTGGTACAGGACCCTTCGTTTGGGGTTCGATGCTTTCTCCCAAAGTGTTTTTCCTCACACAGTTTCTAGTGATTGTGGGCCGTGAGAACCTGCAGAGGCCAAGTGCCCTTCCCATCACAGCATACTCAGGACACAACCCGTCCATGTGCCTCATGACAAGGATTTATTCACTTTTATTGCTACTTAATCCTCCAAGGTACCTGTCCATCACACCGGGCCTAGCCACTCACCGGTTGGGCATTGGGGCTGTCTCCAGCTTTGGGGATTACGAACAGAGCTGCTATGCCCATGGGCGCACACGGTGTTGTGTGTATGTACATTTGTGTTTTTCGAGGGAAACTCCGGGGAGCAGGGTTGCTGTGTTGCACATGAAGAATGTGTTTAACGTTTTATGAAACAGCCACACTCTTTAGTCACACTCTGATATGTTGTGCCCCCCTGCCCCCACGCTGTAGCCTTCCGTCATTGTCTTGGGTCATGGTTCATCTTAGAAATACCATTAGAATGGATGAGCTGCGCAGCCCGGTTTCTGGACTCGTCACTTGGTTGTTCTGGCAGCAGCATCACAGGACGTTGAGTGCTGTCCTGTGGGATGGGCGAAGGCTTACAGCAGAGATGGTCAGTTCTATGTTAAAAAATATATACTCCATTGCAACCGCCTCCATGCGACACCACTTACCCCACATCCTCCCTGGGTTCCTATTTCCATCCATTTATTTCCTAACCCTCTGAACGTTGCCCTTGGCTGGCTGCATTTTTTATTGATTTGTCTGAGGTGTGCGTGCATTCATTGTGAGCGCTGCCGTTCCCCTTGTAGAGCGGCCCCGTGTTTGGCTGAACGCTGAGCGGACTTTGATGTACCTCCAGGAAGACGCTGAGGCAACCTCTTCATGAGACTTTCTAGGTCTGCCCTCACTTCCTCCATTCCTGTGATATTTATTTAGGAACAAGTTGAGTGATGGGAGGGAAGGGAAGGTGGAGCTTGGGACGGTTTATGGAAGGTTATCAGCGAAGGGAGCAGCTTCTGTTTCCAACTTTATCTGAGAGCATTTATTGATCAAGTGAACATCTGGGACCACGACTTGTCACATTACAATTGGCATTGCTTGTCTGCTGCGGCGCACAAGTACAACAGTGGTCTCCCCGGGGCGTCCACTCAATGCTGGCATCAGCTCCAGGAGGCAGGCAAGGTTACCTACCACCTGTATCTCATCAATGAAAAACGGTTGGGCGGAGAGAATATGTGACTAACAGCTGGTAGACTCTGGATGGGACCAAAGATTTTTCTGGCCCCAGGACCCCAATGTAACCTGCCATAAGCCACCTCCTTAGACGATATCCCTCAGGTATAGTTAACCATCAGTGTTTTATATTTTTTGAGAGATAAGAAAAAGGGATTGGGGAGAAAGGATAGAGAGGTTGATTCCTAAAGGAAGTGCTGTGCCTTGAAATAATCTTCTACAACCCCATGTCTACTGAATACCTTGACATGAGAGATGCCCTGGTTTGGGAGTGGGCACCCTGGTTGGGGCGAGCCCTAGTTTCCATAAACGTTGACCCAGCGTTTGCATATTCATTTAGTCCCTCCGTTCCCTCATCTGGATGCCAGTCACCCAGCTGGTGCGCAGAGGTCTGCGGTCCCTGACTGGGAGAACTGAGTTACATGTAGGCCACAGGCCACTCGGGGCTCCCTGCCCCCCTGCCCCAGTGCCTGCGGCTAGTCAGGGGCTCCTGCCGCCCCTTCCAGAAGAACTAGACACGTGTCTCCGTACAGCCACTCCAGTGGACACATCTAGAGTGGACATTGATTGTATTTTGCTGCACAGCATCCAGGTCACAAGGGTCTGGCTCCAGGAAGAAGCCAAGGAAAGGTGGGCAAGCAGCACCCCTTCCCACCCTGATCTCAGTGCCTGGGGGTGGTGTGGAATGGGCAAGGGGCCCGAGGAAGGCTCAAGTCCAGGGCTTGGGCACCAGACACTGGTGGCTGCTCTGCCCCTTTGTTAAGAAGAACTTGGAAAGATGCAGCCCAGAGGGAATCAGAGGGCAAAGCTGAAAAGGGGCCAATTGCTGATCCCCCAGCCCTACCCATACCTGAAACCCATACCAGTTCTTTTTAGTTATCTAACCATATCTGTGGTGTGTGTGTGTCAAGTGAGTACTGTTATTGTTTAAACCACTTTGAATTGTATTTCAGTAACAATACTGTAGTGGAACCAGTTCCTTTATGTAACCTTTTGTCACGGTTCCTTCAAAAAATCATTTGAATGCTTATCCCCACACCCGCTCCAACCCCTGAAGAGTTACCTGTGGCCTACTTTTCTGTTCCAGAAGGTTTGTTACTTTTGCTCAGATTGACTGACATTTCTGGGACAAGCTGTAATCAATCAACTGGATGACTTCATGACTTTTGTCTGGCCTGGGCTGCAGTCTGCCCTGTGATGGTATATTTTACAAACTTTGCAGGGATTGATCACTATGCGTATGCAAAGTACATGTTTGTGGCATACTGAGAGGGGATTGGCTGGGAGTTTGTTTATATAGGCAGCCCACCCCACAGAGGTTGTCTCACAGAAGCAGAAAGAAGAAAGGAGAGTGAGAGAGAGACAGAGAGACACAGAGAGAGAGCAAGTGCTCCCCAAAGAGCTGGAACCCAGGTCCAGGGCTCTAACACTGAAGACAGGGAGCAGGGCTCTGAGGGCTCCTGCCACAGGGTCAGTGATGCCTATGGCTCGGAATGCAGCTGAGAGCTGAACAAAGCTGGCTCTGAGCTGGGTCAGCGAGCAGCAGAGTGCCTGATGCAGAGAGCCCTGTCCCAAGGAGGAGACCTGTCCCAAGGGTGCCAAGAGGAGCTAAGAGCTGCCCTGCCCTGCAGAAGGGAGAACGTGCTCTCACTTCAGGGGAGCCTGCCAACCTTTGCCCACAAGCTTCCTGATCCGGGGTGGTAACCTTTACTTCCTTCTCAAACCACTGAACTGTCAGAGGGCTCTGGGAGTTGTGGGCAGCCATTGCGACAGGCCCTGGAGCTTAGAACTAGAGAGTGCCAGGAGAGAAACAGCTGGTGATGGGATTGATGAGAAGGTTAGAGAGGTGGAGGTGGGTCTGCTGCATCTCACAAGGATCAGCTTTGGGCTGATCTGAAATCTCTCTTCTCTTCTGCCCCATGAAGTGAGGTGAGATCTTGGATATCTTGCTTTTCTTGCCTATGCATGCCCCTCACCCAAAGTTGGAGACACACACTACTTTTTATAGGGAAGAAGTGAAAAAACTCTTTAACTCTTAAAGTCCCATGAAAGGCAAGGTCAAATGCAGGGCGGCATCCACCAGAGACATCTCTCACTTATCAGACTCCCCTTTAAAACAGGCTTCTTGGCAAACGCTGCCAATCAGTTGGGGTTGGCCCCAAGCTGAAGTCTGTTTCCCAACAAAGCTGGCGAGACCTACATCCTTGCCTCGTGAGTGGTATCAATTAAGGAGTGGGGAGGTGGTTTGAATCAAAGCAGAGGATTAACTGCCGCTGCCTCTCCCAAGGACGCTGGCTGAGCGCAAAGGCAGATGCCATGTTGATAAATGGAAGAAAGCGAGTAGTATCCGCATGCAGGCCTGGGCCAGTGCCAGGGCTAGCGAGCCCCTTGGGAGGAGGGTCTCTTCCTAGTGACCTCTGAGGAGGGAAGCTTGGCATTCAGTTAGCTGACTCTTGGAGCGGAAAGCAAGCAGTGGCCACTAGATGGAGGCCGACCAGGTTCGTCTCCATTCAGAAGGGTGGGCGAGGTCCTCGTAGGGCACCTTCAGCCCAGCTGCAGCCCATAATCAGACTGGCCCCAGCATGGTGGGTGAGCCCCTCCCCAGGCTGCCAATGTTGAGCAAACCCTCTTGCTTGGGCCCCTGGTCCAAGAACAACAACAAAGGAAGCGCTCGTTATTCCTGAGTTGGCGCTTTTCTAATTCTGAGGCGGAGGATGCTTCTCTCCCCCTTGCAGAACCCACAATCCACAATGACACGTGGACGGGGAGGAGTTGTCTGTCAAGTGCACCAACGCCCGCCCCTGCCCGCTGGAGAGAGAAGTAAGGGGGTGGGGAGGGAGGTGCGCAGCATCCTCTCTGGCCGGCCCCTTACATCTGTGTCTGGTCTTCTACATGTTGGCTGGAGGAAGGGGAGCTCGCCGGCCCCAAGCAGACATGTTCTGGCCTTCCCTGTGGGGCAGTGCAATGGCGACTGAGCCTAGCTTCAGCGGAGGGGGGGTGGGGATGAAAGTGAAAGAGAAGCCAGACTGGGCGTGGGGAGGGTGGAGCACCCATGGCAGCTTCCTCGCACACCTGCCCTTGGAGGGCTGGCTGGAGAGGGACCCCAGGAAGCGCTCAGGCCACTTCACAGAGAATCAGGCAGCAGCAGCTGCTTGCCCTTGAACTGGAGAGGTGGGCGAGGGGCTTTGTGTGCGCCTGATTCAAAGCACGCCTCTGAAGAGGGCTCCAGGGGCTAGCCAAGTGGATTGCAGATGGGACAGGGAATTGCGTCTTTCTCCCTTTTTCCCCTCTCACAGAAATTTAACGAAAATGCCTCCCAGCGTGCAATTCTGCTTACTTGTTCGAAGCCTGTCCATCCACCACCATCCTCTTCCACAGATCCATGAGAAACTGCGGCTGGTTAGCACTGAAAGTAAACCATCCCAAATAGAAGGGCGGCCCCACCCCCGGACGCTGGGCCCACAGCCTGGCCGGCAGGAGACTCATGCCTTCCTACAGCCACTGTGCTCCTTCTGCAAACAAACTGAGCCCAGGAAGCAGCTCATCCATATTCCATGCTGGGCAGCCCAACTCAGCAATCATTAACCCCAATGCTCACAGGTGACTTTGGGGTGCTGATTGCCGGGGACACCCAGAAGCATTTAGGGGAAATGGGAGCTTGTTCTGTGGGTTACAAACCTAGTGGTGGTAGTCACCAGGGGCCTTCTCGGTGCCTTTTGACTTAAAGTGATGCCACGTGAGAGCAGAATTGCTTGGAACGTTTCTAGGCCATGCCCATCAGGTGGTGGCTTGGAATGCCAGCTTTTTTGAGCACATTGTCCCCAAAGCGTATGAGACTGCTGAGAGGGGGGCGTGGGGGGGGCACCAGATCCATCCAGAGGGGGTGCAGAAGCAGATGCTGACACTATCCTGGATTATGGGCTAGAGTACAAAAAGGTTTTAAGGGGGGGTGATGTGTGGAGTAATTTTGTTTTCTGAACAGAGGGCCCATAGGCCAGATCCATTTGGGAACCTGAGGGTTAGCAGCCAAGAGTGTCGCTGTTACCCCACTGGCATTCCCTGCCGCAGATGCATCAAGCGCAGGCCTGGCCAGGGCAGGTGAGCTAGATGAGCTTCCATACAGGTGGAGGAGCCAGCCCCTCTCACACAGAATTCTGGTTTTTTTGCAGAGGAGGAGAACGCTGCTGCCAGCCTGCAGGCTTCCAGGGTATCTGGTGGAGGACTCCGGTTACCGCTGTGGCCAGGTCTTTCTCATGGGCAGCCCCGAGGGGAGTTGGAGCAACTCAGTATTCCTGTGGGGGTTTGCAGAAAGGCTGCTGGAAACCCTTTCAGGGTCTTGGGAGAGACTTCCCAGGTGAGCATCTATTACCATCTTCTAGCGGAGCATCTATCACCCCCCAAGCCCAGGCCACGCGCTCATCTAAAGGGTGTGCATAAGCTTCTGTGGGTGCATGTGGCCCCTCACTTTGCACGCTGTGGAGGAGGAGAAGAAGTGGGAGAGCTACCAGTTTCCGGATTCCTAATGGGAGAGCAGGTAGAGGGTCTGAGCGGCTTCTGGGCCTCAATGCAAACTGGTAGCTCCACCCCCAACCTATTGACCAGAGGGATGCCTGTGTAAAGCGGTGGGCTCTGGCAGCTCCTGCAAGGTGGGGAGCATACATCCCCTCCGCTGCTTCCAGGCTGCAAGTGGAGCCCGTGGTCCTCCTCTGTCCCACCCAGCCCCACTTCCCCCGCACAACAATGAAGGAAGCCCCCCAAAAGACTACATGCACTTGACTTTTCGTGTAAAATATTTCTCGTTTAATTAAAAAAACAAAACAAAGATGACCTCACACGGGGCTCTGGGAAAGCGTGCCCTGGATTCCAGCCTCAGAGGGTCAAGGGGAGTCGCTGATCTTGGCAAATGTGGCTGCTTTCCATTGCCGAGAGGGCCCAGGTGATGCAGACAGCCAGTGTGTGTGTGCGTTCTTTAGCTGGACTGCTGGAAGGTGACATGACAGGAGGAAGGGGGCTGCCCTGCAGCCCCTCTAAGAGGGGCAGGGGAGAACATTTAAGGTGTTAGCCTCTTGCTGCCAGAGGCTGTGATTAGTCCCTTAAACCTATGGTTACAAACAGATTTATGGTTTGAATGTGGCTCTCCCAGGAGGCCAGGGACCATCAGCAGCCACGGTAGGGGTGGGCGAGGGGGTCGGCCAGAGAGTGGCCTGCTGGGAAACCATCCCCAGACAATCCAGTATTGTTAAGATCAACAGGACAACATACTAAAACCCTTTATACCAAACAATAGTAAATAATTATACCAATATAAACAGGGCCTCTCACCCTTTATTGAAATGGCACGTCCATGTTAAAACAGTATTCTGATCACTTCATACTTGTGCTACCCCCACCACCACCACCACGGTGTTGCTGAAGGGGGGCAGGTGTGTCCCCACCCAAAGGCTGCAGACTCATGCATTGAGCAATTCGTGTTCTTTATCAGTTTTCCCAACAGCATCAGGGTTCGATAAAGGGTCGAGGTCAGCAAAGAGGCTGAACCAGGCGGTCAGGTCCGAGGCAGCCTTGGCAGGCTCTGGGGAGAGAGAAGGAAACATGAGCAAACCCACCGCCCCAAATGCCACCCCTGCCATGCTGGATGTAGGCCGGCCAGGCCCCATCCTTTCCCTCAGGAAAGTGGCCATCACTCTCTGTCTCTGAAAGGCATGGATTGTCATGCCCCCTCCTCCCTCCACTGCTTGTCACATGGGCAACCTTTCCTGACCGCGGAGCAAAGCTCAGTGATGAAGTGGCAGTTGTGTTGACCCAGCCAACCTCTACCAGCTGGGCTCTGGCTCTCAGCCCTGCCCAGCTGCTGACCACACCCCACAGAGTTGCTCAAACCTCAGATCCTGCCACTGCACGATCGCCAGGAAATACCAGTTATTTCATAAAGCAGTGCTTATTATTCCTGTCGTGCTGCAGGGATCCTTTTGAATCTCCTACGTCTCTAGAAATACCGTGGTTACTCTTCTCACTGCTCAAGGCCAGAGGCAAGTGACACCAAACCTGAGCCGCTCCTTTTCTACCAAGGCCACTGCCACCTTCAGCCCTCCTATCAAAGACAGGAGGCCCTGCACATGCCTCCATGCAGGGCGCTCACGGTTGCTTCCGTCCCCTTTCACCCTTCAGGCACGTGGGAGTCTTCTCCTGGCTGCTCTTTCCCTGACTTCCCGAAGAGCCTGGTTACAGAACCAAATGGCTTTCCAGAGAAAGAGCCCCTCTTCAAAAGAGCACCTGACACACGTGATTTTAACTAAGCAGGGGCTCTCTCCAGTATCCATCGTTCCACTGGCTCCCATGACCCACTTTCCCTCCCCTCACAGGTGGGAGTGTTAGACTTGGAAGCAAATGGCTCTGGCAGGTTCTCCTTCCGGCTGAGAGCTGCGGGAAGTCTGCTTGCCACCTGGCCCCAAAGTCTTTAAACACCTTGGAAAGGCATGTGGTTAAGCGTGGTTACACTAGAGAGATTGGATTAAGATGGGATTTTCCTGATAGGAACGGGGCCTCTGATCCAATCCTTCTTTAGCACTTAAACGTTTAAACAGTATTCCCATTACTTTACACTCGTTATCCCCCCATCTTCAAACAGCCAAAAACCTTTTGTACATATAATATGTTATAATGAGATAAACAACCTATCGTGTTTATAGAGATAAAAAACGACTAACTGGACTAGTTGGTAATTTGCAAATGATTGCTGTATTTGTTATTTAACTTTAATTTCATTTACGGTCAGATGTCCAAAATCTGGTTTATTGTGATATAACAAAACTTGAGAGCGCTAAACACAATTTGGAAGAAGGGAGAGGGAAAAAAATAAATCCTGAAAAGAGAGTCGATGGCCTTCCTTTAGTGGTAGAAGAGGCCACACGAGGCCGCCATGGGGCGAGTCTGATGTCGGCGCAGTCTATTTCTGGAATTGACCGAGGAGATCAGATATCTTAGAGATATGACCGGTTTGGGAAGAATGACCAAGTGACACGCTCACTTCCTCCTCAGGCACGGGCGTGGCGTGCCGAATGGAGGCATCCAGGGGCAGCGCAGCGGCTGGTGGCAGAGGCCGCCTCTCGCTTCCTGTGGTCACCAAAGGAAAAGCACCTCTGACCGAGGAACCGAGCGCGTGGCAGACAGAATCTCCAGTGGAGCTGAGATTCGCGCGGGCGGGGGCCTGCCCGGAAGAGAACAGACCTTATGAGCTTGAAAAGACTTCTGTTGGCAACCGAGAGACCTGGCATTTGCTGGGAACACGAAATAGAAGCCGGATTCATTCGGCAAGGGCTGGTGAGAACGCCCCCTCCTCACGGTTCTCCCTCGGCAGCCCAGGAGATCTCAGGGTTTGGTCCTTCCATACAGCTCAGTCAAGGGGACTAGGAATTAGCAGTAAGCCAGAAGGAAGAGAGCCAGTCGGGGTCATTGCTGCTCTTGTTCCATACTGCCAAGTCGAGTTTTGATGGACTTCGAGCCCCCGGGGCAGAGTAGAACTGGCCCCTGGAGGTTTCTAGGCTGCGGGCTCCAAGGGAGCCGGCAGGCGGCCTTTCTCCTCCGGAGAGGCTGGGTAGATCGTCAAGATCGACCTTTGGGTTAATGGCCAAGTGCTTAACCACTGGGCCACCAAGGGCTCCTTATGAAACTTCAGGGAGAGTGTAAAGCTTGCCCCACCCCCCTGCATAATTAATCGGGGTCACTAAGTTGCACTTGTAAAAAATGTTGCATTGGCGAATGGTACGTTATCTGTAGTTTGACACTAAAATGCAATAGAGAAACCCTTCATCTGGGCTGCCTGCTTTGAGCCTGAGTTGCTCAGCTTGCAGTCAGAAAAACAGAGTCAGGAAAGGGGGAGAATGGCTTTGGGGGTGGGGGGGCTGCGTTACCTTTCCCGGCAGGGCTGGTGCCATTTGGACTGCTTGCCCCGGGTGCTGGCCACGGACGCGGTGGAGAACTGGCTTTGCTTTCTGACCAGCCTAATGTTCAAAACCAGAGGGCATTAGAGCCAGGGAGAAGCACTCCATGGGTCCACCCTGCCTGCTGTGGCTTCCCTAGGGGGCACAGGGGTGCAGATGGCCCAGGGTGACACTATCTGAGGGACGACACCAAAACGATGGTCTATAAAATTCCTACACAAGGTTTCGGCATTACTGTCTCATCTTTTGTAAAAAATATCCTTGTTGTTAGGACAGAAATACTTTTTACAAGCCCAGCTTACATGGTCTGAGTATACCTACAAGGCAGGACTCCACTTACTGGCTTTCTGAGCCTTCTGGTACCCTTTGATCAGGGCTACCCCCATTCTCCAGTGACAGCAGTGCTACAAATCATGGGGTCTCTTCTGTGCGTGCTGCAAACACATGCAATTTTCCTTGCTAGAGGGGTTTGTATAGTTGTTGATTTTGTCAGCTGTCTGGTATTTGGGCTGTAAGTTGACAATTCGTATTTCAGAACCTATGACAATAACTGCTTTTTGAGAATAAAGTCGAAACTAAAGGAAAAGGGGGAAAATAAAAAGGTTTCCCCTCATTTACTAATAATGTTATAATGAATAATGTAATTCCAATGTCGATTTTGCAAAACAATTTTGTTACTGGTATCATATGATGTAAAGACTTACATGTAAGCAACATACAACTACACTTATCAGATGTTCTAGGATTAAACTTGAAAATGAACGTTACTGATGGTTCTGTATGGTCTGGGACAGGAAGAGGTCTGGCGGGGAGGGGTGACACCATCAATTGCTGCACTGGGTGCCAGCCACCCCAGCAACATCACCATGCTGCCGGGCACAGGGTTCCCAACCACTGTGTTGAACCAACAGTTCCTCAGAGGGAAGACGCTGCTGGTGCAATCCCTCTCCTCATATTCTCTATACTTGGAAATCATCTTAGGAGAGGGTCGTTACTCTCGGTGCCGTAGAGTCGATGTTGACCCCCAATGGCCCATGTGATAGAGCAGAAGTGCCCGCCAGGGTGTTTTCAGCTGCAGTTTTTATGGAAGCAAATCGCCAGGTGGGTTTGAACCGCCGACCTTTAGGGTTAGCAGCTGAGAGATGAACCACTCTGACACAAGGAAATAGATACCTGTAATCATGCCCCATTCAAAACTACAAAAGCCTTAGAGAAAGCTGCTATTTTTGAAAAGCAAATTAGAAATAGCTGGTTAAGGCATTTTTGCTTTTTCAACTCTTATGCCCATTTTTCTCCTCAAGCATTTCATGATCAATAGTGTTTCAAGTAAGTGCCTGCTAGTCTGTCACCAGTGGGGAGAGCTTTATCAAGTGAAGTCCGCTCCTTGCAGCCATGAACGCAAACTCATTGCCATCAGACAGCTGGGACCACGGCAGCCCTAGAGGACGGTAGCCACAGACCTTCCCAACAGCACCTCGGCTCCACTTCCAGTGTGCTCAGTCTATCTGTTTCCTACCCAGCGAACTCAAATGGGGAAATTTAATTCGTATCGATAAACACATGGGATACCAGTCCAAAACATCCGGGGGAAGCCAGCCCTGCCTCTGTAACCTCTCACTGTAACGAGGCTTGACTGGGCTCTCAGGTGAGCACTGGACTGATAACTAAAGCGCCAGCACCTCAAACCCATTCGCCACTCTGCGGGAGAACGATGCAATAATGCAGACAGCCTCAGACGCTGTTCAGGACTCCTCAGTTGGCGTCCACTCGATGGCAATGGGGTTTCCACAGTGCGCTCTACGTTATCTTGCCCAAATGCTTTTTTAACACTCAATCTGAGTCACTGCAGAGTGACTTGGGGGCACTCGGCCTCCTGAGAGAAGGCGGCCCGGCTTCCTAGGCACTGGCTCTGCTGGATGATTCGCACGGCGCACTTCACGTAGGGCTCCACCAGTCAGTCACAGCACCTCCTCTTTAATTCCTTGTGGACATGGCCCCTCTTCCCAGTGAGATGCACGGAGCTTTTCCTCAGTGTGCTTCAAATTCCTGAACCAGTGTGCTCCTGTGGTCCTGGATTACGTCCGTCTGTAATGTGGATTATGCCATGTGGACCTCCAGATGAGGCGCCCCTGCAGACTGTCTCCTTCCATTGTGGGGCACACTGTTGACGGCCAGCCCCTCAAGAAGGAGTATATGTAAGAGGTATACTTTAGCTGGGACTCAAACTACTTGCTGCCATTGAGCTGATGGCGGACTCACAACAACCCTGCAGGGAAGGGTACAACTGCCTCTTCCCTGAGGGTTTCCGTGGCTGTAAGCCAAAAGCCACACCTTTCTCCTGCAGAGTGGCTGTGGGTTCAAACTGCTGACTTTGTAGTTAGTAGCTCAATGTATAACTCGCTATGCCACCAGTGAGTGGTGGCCGCCAATTTTCAACTGCAGCATGGAAGCCAACTTATAAAACAAGCATGCCACTCCATGGCTGACGTAAAGCAACAGGATTTAATACTGTTTATTCACCCTGGCTTTCTAAGACTCTTACTTGCAAGCAGACTTACAGAATCATACATACGTATTTGTTTGCACTTTTGTCTCATCTCCTAGAATCACGAGCCCCTTGAAGCCACGGATTGCATGTTACTCACCTTTTCATCGTCGGTGCCCAGAAACGGCTATATTCCTTCCTGATTGAATACTTTCACTTTAGGTAAGTAGCATGCATGCTCATTTATTAAGAGTAATCAAGGAGTAATGAAAATGGTCATCTGCAGTCTATACATCACATCTCAACAATGAAAACACAAAGCTGGTTTTAGCAGGTATTGTTACCCATTGAATCACCAGAGGCTTTCTTCCAAGGTGCTTCTAGGTGGTCTTGAACTTGAAACTTTGGAGTTAGTAGGTAAGCACACTAATCATCCGGCTAGGTACACTTGAAAATTGAGTCAATGCCAAACTCACAGTGACCCTATAGGACAGGGTAGAACTGCCCCTTTCAGTTTCCAAGACAGAAACTTTTTATGGGAATCAAAAGCTTCATCGGTCTCCTGAGAAGACGGTGGTTTCGAACTACTATCTTGCAGCTCACTGCCCAGTGTGTAACCAGTATGCCACCAGGGCTCCTTTTGAACATAGTTACCATAATTCATAAACATTCAAAGGCACCAGGTTCAAGGAACTCTCTGGAGTGATGTATTTATACCTTTTATTAGAAATACTTGATGTTTGTTCATGTAACAATGGATTGATCTTAAGGTCTATGATTTACACTTTGCTAACTTTTTTTTAATAACTAGTATTTTGTATAATCTAAGAATATGATGACCTCCTTGGGTCATAAAAGTGTTTGGCCCATGATAGTAGCACTTCTAAATGCAAATCACTTGGAACAGTGGCACATGGGGAATGTGTAAAGTGGGGCCGCCCGGGAAAAAAAAAAGGCCGAACCAAAAAAAAGGCCCAAAAGGAACAAAACCCCCGTGGGTGGGAAGGGTCCCCCCGTTTCCCTGCCCATGGTGTACGTAAGACTCGCCGGCGATCTGCTCTCCTCGGCCCAGCTCTCCTCCCAAGCCTGGCTGTCACGCTCTTGGTGCCCCTCCCACGCCTGGTCCCACGGCACCAGCATGGGCATCACCCACAGCTGGTCAGACATGTCGGTTCCCGGGCCGACTCTCGCCACTGAACCAGAATTCCTGGGGGTGGGAAACTGTTTTAATTAGCCCTCAGGTGTTATTATGGAAGTTAAATTTGTGAGCCATAGCCTTAGGTTGACGAGGCCACCTTCTGGTCAGGATCCCAGGAGGACTTTGAGCTGGGACAGGAGAGACGCCCTCCTGGGAAACTGAAGGGGAGTCTCAGGTGGGGCGGTCGGGCCTCACTTTCCCAGCAGCTGAATCCAAATCCTGTGTGTGGTTTCTAAGCCCTGAGATGATGTCAAGGTCTTAAAGAGAGCTCAGGAAGTCCACACTCCAACTCAGAGACAAGCCACTTTGGAGTGCCCTTGAAAGCCAGCTCCCTCCTTTATCTCTGAATGTGGTCTGAGAAAACAAAACAGGCATGACATCCATTTTCCGAATTGTCTGCAGGGAGACTCAGGCACATGTGCACCAATGTTCTTGGCAGCCCTTCTCACAATCGCCAAAAGATGGAATCCACCTAACTGCCCGTCAGCAGATGAATGGATGAACGATATGTGCTACAGACAAGGATGCGTTCAGCCACACAGAGGGCCGGAGTTTTGATGGCTGCCTCAAGGGTGCACCTGGAGCACATCATGCTGAGGGGAGTAAGTCAGACGCCAAAGGACAGAAGTCGGGAGATACTACTTATCAACCACAAATATTTAAAGAAGGAAGAGAGAAGTAACTAGGGCCTGGAGGGGGAAATGAGGACTTATTGCTTTGTGGACACAGAAGTGTTAAAAAAAGATTTTGAAGATAAAAAGTGCTGTGGGGGAAAAAAGGGGCTGCAGAGAATACTGGAAAAGAAGCAGATTGAAAGCACTGTGTTTTTTTCAGGGTATAAGATGTACAGGTTTTTTTTTTTCCTGTCCAAGATGTACAGTTTTATGAGAAATCAGCTCACATGTCAGAATGTAGGCCGCCTCCCTTTCGGTGCAGGAGCATGCTCGCAGAGGGACAGACACAGCCCTCCTGAAAGGACGGCTATTGTCTGGTCCTGTTTCTATGAACTGTAGAGACTAGGTGAAGGTGTGGAAACCAAAATCTATTTGTGGTTAGCAGGGTGGGAGGGAGGAAGGCAGGGCCACTGCTCACGGGACACTGAGTTTCTGCTCATGGCGGTGGGATGATGGGCGGAAACATGGCGGTGATGGCCGCACCTCATCATGAAAGTAATGTCACTGAACTGCGCTGGTAACAAAGATGGTAAAGTGGCAAATGTTTTGTTATTTGGACCACAATTAAAAAGCATTTTTTAAACTAAAACATTCTCCTGTATGTCAAGTCACATCTTTAAAAGTATCAGAAATATAAACCAAATTTCCAACTATATCACTGAGAGGATTATAAGGGCTGAATTCTTTTATAAAAGGGACCACATGCCATCTCCTTGAATTCCTTTGTAATGATAGATTTTTGAAGACTGCTCACCTAAATGCATCCAAGCCACAGGGGCAAATGGCGCCTATATCCCTGGGCTTGGGGCGTCGCTCAGCTGCTGAGGGAAGGAGGCCTGGAGATAGCGCCTCTCCGGGGCGAAGGCCATGGGGACAGCAGACCTCAGGATTTCCACTCAGACACACGGTATCATCAGTCCCTCTTCCAGGGGGAGAGGCAGAGCAACAGCTGGTTTGACACACATAGGAAACGGAGCTCAGCCGTAATGTCACCCTTGACTCCTGTCACTCAGGGAACTGTCTTAGGGACGGCTGGGTGCGAGGAAGGTACTTAGGAAGGAAGGCCAAGCCACATTGCCATGGTCTTCACTTCTTTCCCCAGATAAGAAAATTTAAACGGGCCTTGTGCCACCCAGTCCATTCCAACTCATAGCAGCCCTGTGGGACTGTAACTTTCCACATGACTAGAAAGCCCTGTCTTTCTCTTGTGGAGCAGTTGGTGGTTTCGAACTGCTGACCTTTCGATTTGCAGCCCAATATGTAACCACTAAGCTGCCAGGGCTCCTTGCTAATATGCTCATTGATGCCACCGACTCCTATCTGGGTTGTTTTCATTTGCTAAGGTGGTTTGAACTTGCAGGTGTGGCTAGGAAGAGGTTCACCTTATCTCAGAGTAATTCCTCCAGAAGAGTAATGGTGAAGGGTGGGGACACAAGAGCACGACAGCTGTCAGCAGAGTGACTCTCTGGGTTCCCAGGACTGCTGATATATCATCTGTGCTACCAATTTGCAGCAACACATGGTATATGATTTTATTAGGACAACCCTACCCCCCTTGATTTACACCAGGGAAGGTTTGAATCGCCAGATATAACTGGCCAGCCAGAATGGCAAGGGAAGCCAAGGTAACACACTCCAGAGTAGTGACTTCCCTGTGATTGCAATTTCAGTTGCTGCCTTAATGGTCATGACCAGGAAGTTTGGGGGTGGGGCGGACAGGGAGTGGGGAGGAAGGGGCAATGGGAACACTGCAGCCCCTTGCACCAAGCACCACTGTGCCTGCGGGGCAGCGAATTATTTACTGTGGCTTTTCTAGCCCAAGGCTCTACCTCCTACCGAACAGCCTTTCCTTGCGTGGGTCTGGTCAGAAGATGGGGAAAGACACTGATAGGACTCATCTGTGATTAACTATATGGATCCTGCCCATGGTGCCCTAGCAGGGCGCCAGAGAATGAAATCAACTCCATAATAAGGTGAGGTGCACAGAATGACGGCATGCACGGTGTAGTGGGGGTGCAGAACAGAAACTCCTCAGACTGGCTGCTGGGGGGTGGGGGACAGATCAGAAAGGCTCCTCATATGAAATATTAAAGCAGAGATCCTGAAGGATGGAAGGTAAAAGCACTATCCAGATAGGTGGTAGGTGGTTTGCAAGCTCTAAGGGATAGGGGGCAGGGGGGTGGGGGCGGCGTGTTAAGGCCCAGAGGTGGGGGAGAAGGGCTCACTGAAGTGCTGTATGTCTGGAGTCTGGTGTATTGACATACAATGCCTGGTTCTCTAGAAAAACAGGACACATTGTGCTATGCTGTGGGCTTCAATGAGGCTGGGGGTCAGGTCCAAAGGGGCCTTGCAATCCAAGCTGATGTTACACTTTATGTGAATGGTGGAAAAACTGGAATAACCCAGAACCTTTCTAGGACTCCTTAACCTCCTTATCTGTAAAACGTGAATGGAGTAAGATGGCCAGGTTTCCTTCTATGGACAGAGGTAGGCGTTTGAATCCTATAGCTATTCAGGAGCTACCTTGTGAAGGGTCCTTAGCAGTCTTAGGAAGAGTTCATGGTACAAACAATGGCTTCAGGTTGAGTGCCTGCTCTGCCCTCAAACTATCTTTGAGTAACGCCCCACTGCCTTTTCCTCTGTCTAGTCCTCTGAGGACAGGAAGGATCAGTAACCGAGCCAGGACAAGGAGGGATAGCACAAGGTGAGCTGTGGTTGAGCAGATGCTCAGAGCCGGTGCGTCTGAGCTAAGTCTTAGTCGTTCCCAGATGGCAAGAGACTTGTAGGATTGGATAGGATGGGAGAATTCCCTAGAGACACACAGGGCTGTACATGGGAATGTGGAACAAGACTCCTGATACTGGATTGGCAAATCCTAAATTAAACGATGTTCTGGGACATTTATTTTGAGCAGCTTGTATTCTTTCCAGTATCACAGTCGATTTCAAAATTAAATTTGGAGAAACTGAAGAATGTTACATATGAGGCTCTCTGCCTTGCCTCTTCTCTGACTCCAGGCAGCGTCGCTGGCGGGCTCCCGCCCACTCACTTTAAGAAGCCTCAGGAAGGTACAATTTTCTCATCCCCGCATGACACAGGAAACCCCAGCCCCTATCATGCTGATAACTTCAGAAACGCTTAGAAATATCAGCTAAAATGAACGCCTCCTTCAAATGTTCAGCACAACTTGATCCTGCATGTAGGTCCTTTGTTTTGCTCTCCTTGTGCTTAAAGCGGCAAGGAAGGAAGATGTGATTGCTCCCTTACTAAACTCGACTCTAGTGTTGGGTCGCTGCAACTGCTAGCAGCCCGCAAGTGACAGCATAGACCACGACTGTTCCTAGGAGCAGCCGGCCTTGTCTTTAGCCCACAGAGTGACTGTGGGTTGGCATTGCCAGCCTTTTAGCTAGCAGTCTAACCCTGAACCTGCAGTGCCATTACGGCTCTCTTCTTTCCCTGAATTTCCCCTCCATAGCCATTCCTCCAGAGTGCTGAGGCACCGAATGAGGAGAAGGGCCAAAGAAGGAAGGCAGGGAAGAATGGTGGGAAGGAGGAGGGACCGAGGCAGAGAAGGAAAGGAAGAGGAGTGCGGAGGGGAAGGGATGATACGGAAGGGTGCCAGCGAAGGCCTTATGGAGGGAAGGTGGAGCATTTGACTCTAGTCCTCTGGCACCAGCGAGGGTGAGCCTCTAGCTGCTCCTTCTGGGGAGCGAGGACAATGGGGAGCCTGCACCACATGTGCTAAAGTACACACCAAACGCAAACCAGGCTCGTTGCCGTCGAGTCGATGCTGACTCCTTCACAACCCTGAATGGAAGGCAGAATGCATTTCAGAAGGCAATCCCAATCTCCAATATTCCTTTTGAAACCTAGTTCAATTTGCGAACCCTGTCTCCTCACACCTGCCTTCCTCCAGGAAGACAACCTGAGTATCCCCAACCCTGTATGTGGCCAGGATGCCCAGGGCCATCCGTACTCCTCATGACTTGTCTCAAAGGAGAAGCCTGAAGGAATGTGCCGGGGAATCACTTTTGCTACCAGACATACCTTGCTGAGAAGCAAGAGAACATAATTAAGCTACAGGCACAGGTACCTAAGTGAGAGTGTGCAGGTTCAGAGCCCAGCCTGACCCTTACAGCTGTGTGACCTTGGGCAAATTACTAAGCCTCTCTGTGCTTCAGATTCCCAGGCTACCCAAGGAAAGGACAGTAGCACCTGCCTGTTAAGGGCTTGATGATGAAGTGAGTTCACACAGGTGAACAGCACACAGAACATTGTCTAGCCCCCAGAGTGCTGTGTAGTCCAGACCGTGGACCCCACAGGACCCCACTGTAGTAGACCTCAGCCTCTCGGGAGAGGGGCGTACTCCAGGGATAAGAAGAGGGCACTCGTTGGGGGGGGGGGCGAGGAGGAGACACTACCCTGGATGTGTTGGGTCTTTCCTGGAAAATTTGTGAGTCAAATCCTGTACTTTGCAGAGGAGAGGGCAAACGCCTGGGGAGTGTGTGCAGTCTGACCCCCTGCTGTACAGTTAGGGAGGGGAAGGTGAGGCTTGCAAGCTCACACCTGGCCCCTGAACTCCTTGCCACTGTTTGTCTCACAGAGGAAACATGCCAATGAGCCCTTTACTCTATGTTTAGCTTGGCTAATTATGCCAGTGGTTTATTCATGCCCTTCCTGAGACCGTGTGGGTAATCGGGCAGTTTCATTACAAGGTAGCAAACACTTAATAATTATTCAGATGCTTTGAAATTCATGTGCACAGATGCACTTTCTAGACCGTGGGTGCAGGGGAAAGCATCTTGGGCCAACATTGATCCTTTTGGTGGGGGTGGGTTGGGAGAGCTGGGAGGAGCAGGGGTATGTGCGAGGGAGAACTCTGACAAAAACTTATTTAAATGAATATAATATGGCTCTAATTTGATTAGATGCTCAATCATCAAAGCAGAGAGCTTAGATGTAAGCCCACCTGTATTTTGAGGTTCAACCAGAGGGCAACTTAAGCGTTCGAAACGGGAGCCTTTGCAGATCCCATAGGCATGGTAGAAGCTGGCTAGGTGTGTGCTTCCAGCACCCCAGGTTCAACTAGTGTCTCTTCCCCCATGTCATTTTGAGTTCCATAGATACTTAATTTGTATCTGTTTGTTTGCGGAGCACACAGGATAGCTCAGGGGTTATGAAGTAACTCTGTTAACATTGATCTTGACGGAACTCCAGCAGCGGACAGAAAGAATGCTGGAATGTTCCCCTTCAAATAGAAAATCAGGACATGCCACTACTTTGTGCAAGAAGCTGCAATGGCCCCAATTTCTCTCTGAAAATAGGCCCCAATTTTTCCAGTGGCCACAAGGTCTATGTGACCTAGACCTGTGCAGCACTGGACCACCTCCCCTTCTTCCTCCGTGGGGGCTCTAATCGCACTGTCCTGCAGCCCCTTGGCCAAGGCAGGTGAGCTCGTGCCTTAGGGCACTGCCACACGGCTGAGTCTCTCACTGCGTGCCCATCTGAGGTTCTAAAAGAGAACCCCATTTAAGCATGTAGTCTGACCTTCCCTGCCATCCGTCCCCCCAATGCTCACTGCCCTAGGACTCTGCATCTTCTTGTCTCCCCGACTTGGGTATCTTTCTAACCTACTATGGATGCGCTCACGGATTCTGTGAGTGTTCAATCCCTGCTCCCCCCTCTCCGGAAGGGACTTCCACAAGGGCGGAGGGAGCCCTGTCTGCCTTGTTGGGGGAGGAATCCAGAGCCAGAGCTAAGGGGCAGCTGGTGACTGAAGGAGAGAAGTGCTGCAGGATGGCGACCTAGGGCGTGATTTCTCTTGCTCTTCCCTCCCGGCAGCCAGCTCGGTGAGATTCGCTCCCTTTCACTCGCTCTGGGAGTGAGTGGTTCTGTGCCTTCCCCTTGGCCTTGGGAGAAGGCTGAAGTGCCCCGTCAAGCCCCATGGACACTGCCCTGGGCTTCTGCTCGTGGGTTCCATCTCGGGGCCCCACTGAGGGCCCGAGCACAGCCCTTCTCCCGGGGCCTGCTCCGGGAGCAGGTGTCAGCACGGGGCAGGTTCACCAGCGGACTGATCCTCAGCCAGCGGCCAAGCAGGGCCACTCTGCACACTCCTTCCTGGTCTAGAGCAGGCGCCCCGGGGTCTGCACACCAGGGGCCAGTCCAGAAGTGGTGCATTCTGCAGCCCAGCTCGAGGGGCTGCAGCAGCCAGGGACGCCACTGTGGACAACAGGCTCTCCACCTTCCGGGGCCTACAACTTGCTAGCACCTCCAACCCAAGGTGGGTGAAGGTAAAACCCAAGTCAGTGGGCACAGCACTGTTCCTCTGCTGCCCCAGTGAAGGATTCTCCGCAACTCAGGGCAGACAAACAGCTTTGATTCCCTTTACTCCCGCTATCTTTTACCCCCACGACTACATAAACGTGCTGGCTGCAAACTAGGACCCAGGCAGATAAAAGGAGCCGTGTATTTCATTTGGAAAAAAAAAAAAGTTTTTTTTGGTTTTGTTTTGTTTCAGTTTTGCCCATCAACTTCTGGCTGAGCCCATGACCTCATCTCTGAAGACTCGAAGTGTTAATAGCCCATAATTACTTAATCATTCCAGCTCAGCCGTTTTGTTCTCTGCTCTACGTGCTAGATAAACACATGCGTTGTTTACGAAGGAGATAGCTCAAAATGTGCAGTAAACCTCAAACCAAAATGTGCAGTAAACCCAAAACAATTTGGGAATTTCTTAATAGTGATAAATGTTTTTACAGTTAAAGGGTCAAGGAATGAGGGGGCAGGGTTTGAAAATTTTAGAAAACAGTTTCTTTCCCAAGGTCTGTGTGTTCAGAAAGTCACGTTTAAATTTTTCATGTAAACTCAAGTTTTGGGTGTTGCCCTTAAAACCAATGTGCTTACCGAGCTAGACATTCTCACCCAGCCTGCTAGCCTGCTGGTAGGTAGGCCTTGCATACGCTGCACCCTTAACCAAGGCCTCCAACCCATTTTGGTTGAGAACTTGGTTTCTGTTGGGGCCAAGGGTGCCTTGTGTATCAGGCAGAACTGAACAGTCACGTTAGGGCGTTCTCGGCCCAGAGGTGGGTGGGGATAGAAGGGACACAGGAGTGTGTAGGAGATAAACCTTCGTGTGACAAAGGCAGAGAGGCCCCGCAGGAGTCTGCAGTGTACAGTCCTTCAGCACCAACCAAGGAGGCCTTTCCTCCTGACGCTGTGGAGCTGGCAGGGCCAGCCAAGCAAATGAGGCCTCACTGCAAAGGCAACGGCATCTTCTTGAGGATGAACAATCTAAAACCAAGGGCTCTAAGCTCTGACTCAGGACACGTGGGCACAGGGAGAAAACAATGGGAAGAGAGTTTAAACCCTGCAACCCTCCACCGGAAAGTCACTGGGTGTGAAATAAAAATATTCACATTATTTCTCTATGTGAAAACAAACAAATATATTGGGGCCAGGGGTGGGGTGGCAACCCAAACAAATAAAGGCGGAACATGGCTTTGGACAGAAAAAACATCAAAAACAAAGGAACCGCCCTCACTTGCATCCCCAAGGCAGCACCTACCTTGAAGGGAGGCCTGCAGGTCTTTCATGTTTTGGTCCAGCAGCTGGGAAGGGAGGAAGCCCGCCCCCGCCTGGGTCTTGGGCTCCGGTTCTTCGGGGGCCGCAGCGGGAGCTGGCTCTCTCAGCCGGCTGTCTCCAAAGACAGCAGCCCACTCTTGGCTAAACTCGCCCTCATCCAGAGCAGAGGCGTTGAAGATCTCGCTCAGCAGCAGCAGGTCGTCTTTGTCAGCACCTTCTGGTTCCACTGCCCCGGCCGTGGGGCTCAGGCACGCTGATTAAAGTAACGGCACAAAACATCATCACAGAGGTTCCATACCACGTGGAAACCCACGCTACGGAGGGCTGGCCGGGAGCAGGCAGACTGGGCGATGGCCAGATTTAGGGGAAATGGATGGAAATAGAAATTCGCCTCGTGGTGGGCCTCTCAAATGGATGTGAGAATGACATTTCTAGCCCCGTTCTCCCTTAGCCCTCTTCCGCAGAGGAAGCTCTGCTTCTTTCAACACTTGCCACAGACACTCGAGGGTTTGGCTTTTCCTTAAAGTAAAGAGTGGGTTTACCCAAAGGTTTCTTTCAGACAGGAAACGGAAGTCAGGATTGAAAGCACGCTGGAGATTGTAGTTCCTTGTCTGAATGGCTTCCTGAATCCCCACTCACAAGGAGCCCTCGATCCACCTTGCCTGGGCTAGACCCACCAACCAGCACACCAGGTGGCGGCCTGCCGGGGGTGGGTGGGGGATGCTTACCACCCCTGACCGGCCCAGGTGAGCAAGGGGAGCAGGGTGTCAAGCCAAGAAACCGGCTTGACCAAGAAAGGCACCCTAGTTTCTTTCTCCACGGCCGAGCTACAAGGCGGCCCAGTGTGGAGAAAGCCGGGCCTGGTTTTCCCGCAGGCAGAACGTGAGAGCTGAAGTGGGTCCTGGGGCCATGCAGAATGGATCCACTGACAAACTAGAGCGCACTGGACAGAGCGGAGCACGGCCCCTTACTTGAGCAGCACCTTAATAGGCCTTGAACCCTCTAAGCCTGATTGCTCGTCTATCAAGCTATTCTATTGATAATGCCCACCTCAGGAAGACCCAAAAACAAACAGATAAAGCCCCTTACACCTGCCACTGATCCAGAAGGAGCGTCTTCGAGGACTACCCTCGCACTGTCCACACTGGAAACACACTCAATGTGGAATACAAGTTGCAGGGGTGCATGCCTGTCAGAAATCACACCCCACGGTCTTTCAGTGAGTTCTCAACCTGTTTTGAGAGCTCAGGCAGACTTTAACTGTGACTTACTGTGGTATTTGCTCATCTCTAGAAAATGCCACTTTGCTCTAGACGATGAAGAGACAGAAAAGAGGTGTTTTTGTTTTTGTTCCCTGAACGGCACTGTGATCCTAACACTGACATATTAAGTGAATCAACAGGTTTTTCATAGATGTGTGGTAATTAATGAGAGCTTTTTAAAATTAATAAAGCTTACCTCTGTCGACTTTTTTTGGATCTGTTTTCGAGCACACTTTATATACAGATCTAGAGATTAAGGGGGCTTTGATGTGCTGAGCAGTCTGGATAGAAATCAGGGGGTGCTGGAGATGAGACACCCTCCTATCGCTGTGCTTTAAGTATGTAGCAAACCCTGCTTTAATCGGACAACCGTCTAATTTTAAGTACTCGCATTGTTTTTGTTATCATAGACCTCTTCACCGAGACCTGGCCTGGAGGTGTGGGGGTGAGAGGATGTGGAGGTGTGGGGGTGAGAGGATGAGGAAAGGGCATTTGGAACAAGTTTCTGAGATGGTTCTGTAGGACCAGGATGCCAGGAACCACTCCAAGCCGGTAATGGGGGCCAAGCAGGCGAGGCAAGAAAAGAAGGCGCCTGAAGCTGGCCGTGTCTCAGTTTGTCCATCAATGCCTGTGTCTCTGCACCCTCTTCTCTTGGAATCATCCTAATCTCGCTACTTCTCCTTTGAGTTGCGACTTGAATGGCTAAAAGCCTTCTCGTGGCTCCTGCCCGTTCAGAAACCTGATGACTGCTGAGCCAAATGTATTCACTGGAACCAACTCAACTCCCGGGGTACACCCTAGAAGAAGAGATGACTTTTGATGAGTGTTGGAAATGATGCGTACTTCTCCTACAGTCACTTTGTGCAGCACTCTGCTAAATCAAACCTGAGGGGAAGAGGCCCAGCTTTAATCTCAAAATCCGTCTAGGGAAGATCATGACTAACATGCACAACAACAAACACATGCTAACCCTTCGAGAGCAGCCACTGTCCAGAAGAGCTCTGTCTGCCTGCATGCTGTTGGGGTTTGGCCTTGGGTATTTGTAGTGGCTTCAGGTGGTTTTACCTAATCCACATCCCTCGTCTTCAGTTTTCTCACTGGGGACAGAGCTCCTCCAAACTAGTCTTGGGAGTCTTAAGATGTCTACCACCCTACCTCAAGTGGACCTGTCGCTGAGGCTGGCCAGAGTCCTCCCTCTCCCAGACCCTGGGGAACATGTGGCTGAAGTTTATCGTATGGAAATTGGAAGATGATCTCTCCCCCTCTCTGGGACTCTTAAGTTCTCAAGGTGCTGGTGTGAGGCTGTGGTGACAATGAAACTAGCACACGAGGGAAACCGCATGAAGAGTTGGCTGGAGAGAGAAGACACAGCCTAAAGAAACCCCTGCATCTTACCTGGCTGGAAAGCAACCCCCTACTGAGGAGTCCCGATAAGCTGGACCAATACATTTCTTAAGCTTCAAACGTAAACTATCTAAAGAAGTGCCTATTTCACTTGCAACGACAGAAATGTATTGATCAATATCTTATCACAGGCAAATAAATGGTGAGGGAAATGCCGAAAAAGGACCGTGGTGAGGAGGACACCTGTTAGTCAGCTTGAGCAGAGAGTTTGCTGGGACCAGCCCTGGTGGTGGTGTAGTTACAAAGTCGGTGGTTCAAGAGCACCAGCTGCTCCGAGGGAGAAAGATGGGCTTTCAACTCCCCGTCAACAGTTACAGGCTCAGAAACCCCAGGGGGCACTGCGACGAGTCAGCGTCGACTGGACGGCAGTGAGAAAATCTCCCTTTGAGTCTGCCCCAGGGCCTCGTGTGCTGGTTCTGTAACAGTTAAACCATATTGCACAGTGAACAGTTTCTCTCTTTTTTTTAAAGAGAAGTTAGTACTTTAGCTAAAAGCAACGAAACTGGCACCGACTTGAACCAGAAAACAGGGAAACCTCGCAATTATTGCACTGACAATTAACATGCTTGGAATGACTACAGAACTTGCAAGAAAAACTTAATTACAAGCAGAAAAGGACAGGCTTGGGTCTGAAACCAAGCAAGTTGAGACTTGAGAAATAACATTAGTCAGTCGGCTCTTACAAATCATGCTATCACTTTCTTTGGAAACAATTCAACTCAGCTGAAAGAACACGGGGACCCACACGGAGAGATGTGGAGATGTGGAGCGCTCTTGAAGAGAAGCCAACCCACAGCTGGAGCCGGGGCCTCCTCTGCCTGGAGCTATAAACAAGTGCTGTGACTTGGGTCGCAGTGCTACCGTCCGCTGTATCTTCAACGATGAACAGAGGCTGGGAGCTCCGCTCAAATCTGCAGATGCTATTCCAAGACCCCAGTGCCTCATTTTCCGGCGTGTTGTGCTAGCACGTTGACTCTTGTATCTGATAACACTAACACCATCTACCCTGTTTCCCCGATAATAAGACAGTGTCTTATATTAATTTTTGCTCCCAAAGATGCGGTAGGTCTTATTTTCAGGGGATGTCTTATTTTTCCATGAAGGATACGGTCCACATTTATTGTTTACTGTTTTATGAAAAGAGACCTCACACTTCCTGTCTGCTCCGGCTGTGCTGCGGCGCCCGCCGCTATGGTCCTGAGTCCAGAGTTATGGTAGCTTTGGGGGGCCTTATTTTCGGGGGATGCCTTATATTTCAGCGAGAGGCAAAACTGTAAGTAGGTCTTATTTTCTGGGGATGTCTTACTTTTGGGGAAACAGGGTAAGAAACTTTTTTCATTAGGCATGATTTCCTCAAATGGTCACCTCTCTACCTCCAATCCTATGATGCTACATGCATCTTCTCTCCCACCCTAAAAGTTGCTCTCTCAGCCCCAACGGTAGTCTTCCCCTTCTGAAGGCTTCCTCCTTTGACCTCAGAAGACATGTGCACAACCCAGCAATAATCAAATATTCCCTTGACATTGCTCTATCTTTTCAAGCTACTATTTTAGTTTCTTTTCTCCTTCCACAGCCAGCCAGACCCTCTCCTTTGCTGCCTGCCATTCTGTTTTCAGCTGCCTGTCGTCAAGGTTTTGCCCCTACCCTATTCTGAAATGGCTCTCTGGAAGGACTGTGTGTGACATCCCCCTGGCCCAATCCGCTCCCCTTTTCTCAGGCCTCAACCCCTGCAGTATTTTGTGCTGTCGCCTTGATTGGATTTACCGTATATACTCGTGTATAGGTCGAGTTTTTCCAGCACATTTTTAATGCTGTTTTTGTGGTAAAATTAGTGCCTCTGCTGATATTCAGGTCTGCTTATACTCAAGTATATATGGTACTGCCATCTCCAGGTTCCCCTGCGGGTGGCATTCCTCCTGCTCTCCCTATATCCTCTATCGAAGATCTTACCTCTCCAATCTCTATGTCCAACTCCAGGTTCCTTACTGAACGCTCATAAGAAATTCCTGACTCAGGGCCCTCAATGGGGGTGCCCGGGGGTGAGGCTGCTGGCCACCTGACTGTGCACCTGTACCTCACACAGCTATGAGGTTTTACTCCCGTACTCAAACCTTTTAATGCCTCCCCTAACCAATGGCGAAGGTAAAACTCGACAGTGGTGCTCAGCACCGCTCTGCCCAAGCTTTCATGGGATCCATTCAGCGACCTATCACTACTGCCTTTTCAGCAGCTTACAATTCAGTCAAACTTCTATCTTTTCCTTTTCTTAAAACCACTTTTCTATCTCCTGTCAGGCAAACTGCTGTTTGTCTCCCAGTGAGATGCCCTGAGAGAAGGCAGCTGAGAGGGAGCTTAGACATCAGCCTCTCTAACTCCTTTTCCACAGAAGGGAAAAGCCACTCATCTAACCTGAGCCGCGGGAGCCTAAGATCCCTGAAGTTTGGAGATCCATCGGAGGTCGTATCATTAGTTAGGCGTCGTCTGGTTGGAGAGCCCCTACTCATAGGCCAAGGCGTTTTCTTATTGCAGCAGTCTGTTTTCACTTCAAGACTTCTCATAGGCTAAACTGTGTCCCCTACAAATGATAGGCTCTTGTCTCTGAATATGACCCTCGTACTGGTGGACAGGACTCTCTGGGCAAGGGTTTTTGAAATATTAACACCAGGCCAGCCCAGAGGATGAGGGATACTTTTCTCTTATGAAGTATGCCTTATACAAAGAGGACAGACACAAAAGGAAGATGCCATTGAAGGCCACAAACCACAGAAGGCCAAGGATTATGGGGAGCCACCAAAAGCTAGGAATGTGGCAGTGAACTGAGTCCCCCTTCAGCGCCCTCAAGAAAAGTAACCAACGTGGCCAACATCTGATGTGGAGCCCTCTCCTCTAGGACTGAGACAACACATGCATTCTTTCATGCTGCCCGCCCTTTGACGTACTGCCTTCTAGCAGTCCCTGAGAGCCAGCAGAGCCTATTAAGGCTCGCACCTGTAAGCGAACGTGTACACGTTTGCACAGTTCTGAGGGTTGTGATGGGCAGGCGGTTCCACGGGCAGCCAGGCAAAAATCCTGGCTGGAGGCACCGAGGAGGAGTGGTTGAGATGGTGGGATCCCGCAGCATGTCTGCCCTGCACTGCCAAGGGCTTTCCAATGGTTGGAACGTGCCCCTGCTCCAGGCACAACATTCCCTCGGACAACTGATCCTGAACCAGAGGCTGTAGCTGTGAGAAGCCTGGCTGAGGCAGTGTGAGCCACAGGAAGCCCACGTGTGAAACTGACGCGAGGCAGCTCAGGTGAGACTTTCGCAGTCATACTGAGCGTCATGGCCTCCGCACGAATCAGGGGCACAAAATGGAAACATAACTTCATAAACCAAAAAAAAGGGCACAGAAAAACAAACAGCTAAACGACACCTGCTTGACCTCCATCTGATGTGAAACAGGAAGACTGTTTCTCTGGTGCCCGCTCTTGACGGCATGACTCACTGCAGAGGCCGCGTATTAACAATACTGATGCAAAACCCCAAACCCCGAGCCTCTCCTCACACCACCCGAAAGAAGGTATGGGGAAAGAAGGGCAGGAAACCACCTTCCAGAAACGTCTAACAAAAAAGTAGAGTCTTCATTACCAAAGGCTCTGGTAGAAAGAAAAATGTAGATAATTAGAAATGAACGAATACTGCTAAAAACTCGTCTGATAAGAAGGGGACCTAGGTGATAATAATAGCTGGGGGGAAAACCACCCCTGACTCACTCCCCAAACAGAATATGAAAACATTTAAAACCAAGCAAACAAGAGTGCCAGCGCATGGCAGCTCACTCCGAGATGACACGAGGGACCGCAAGCCAAGCACGGCTGCTCCTCCCGTTCAGAATCCAGGCTGTCTTATGGGAAAACCAGCAGACCTGGTGGTAAGTCCTTTTCGAAATGGACTACTACTGGGTACCTGGTGATCACGTGACAATAGTATTGGATTTTTAAAAGTAGGAACATTTGTGAGAGAGCCAAACCAGCAGTACATCCAGGGGCCCTGAGGAAGACAGGGAGGAGGAGCTTAGTATTTACCATACTGTACTGAGGAAGCATAAGACCCCTGGAGACCAGCTGCGAGGCAGCTCATTCTGACTCACAGCGACCCCTGTATGTCAGAGTAGAACTGAGCACTGTAGGAGTTTCAGGGGCTGAGTTTTTGGTAGTCGACTGCCAGACTTTTATCTCCGGTGTCTCTAGCTGCCAGCTGCATGAACCCATTGCCCCATCCAAGGTGCCCACGGAAGCCCTGTCAGTCACAGAGGAGTAGCCACAGGGCACGATGCCGGTGCAAAGAGAGAAATGCACACTCGGATGATCACCAACGGCTATGGGCCTCACCCAGACCTCTGGCAGTTCCTGAATAAACTTCTGAGTCATTCGGACATGTATCCACAGTTTAGAACCACAAAGTCCAGAACAAATCAAGGAAGTAGCAGAAGACCGGCAAAAAGAGAGAAAGTAATACAGATCATTCATTTTTTTCTCTTTCAATTGAGGAGCCTTTTGGGTAAAGCCAAACTCTAAGATCTAGGTGAGCTGACATTCATTTAACTCTTTTCTGTTTTATACCACTGCTATCTTTGGGCCATTATCTGCTGGTTGTTTTCTGTGGTGCAATTCCGGTCAACACAAAGATGTCCACTAGTTATAATTCATGAGCTGAGGTCGGATCACTGCATGTGGTCCAAAGGTGGTTTCCCAGCCACTTTCAAGCATCTCAAAATGTCACTAAGCTGCTTTTTCACGTCGAACATTTTGGAAACCGTGGTCAGATTCTGGTTTTCCATTTCGTGACCTACTGAGTAGGCAGCACACATTGCTCTATGACACGGACTTAGAGAGTGTCCCTGGACCACGGCTCCTGCCACTGCTTCCACGATGCTCCAGCTCAGCGATTACTCTTCAAACGGAATTACCACTGGGAGTAGACTGCCCCGGCGGGGCAGCAGGGTGCGAGAGTTTGTAACCCCCAAGTCCTATAAAATCAGCCATCCCTGGATTAAGTGCTGTCTCTCTTTTTCAATTTCCTGGCTGTTTAATGCTGTGCGTATTCTAATCAGTGTTTTAATTCAAGATTGGGCCTTCGGAAGTTTTCCAAAGGGCACACATTTTGGAGCCAACAAATTCATGAGTGCTCTGTTCTTTAGTCACCCCACTTATATATTATCATCTTTGTTTCACTTCAGTCAGATTTAAATGTTCCCTCCTCTAAAAAATATTGTTTTAAAGATGCATTGATTCCATAAAGGTCCTATCTATAAGCCAAAGAAGAAAAGTTTTTTCTCTTTTTTTAAACTGACACTTGAGCGCATGTGTGACGATGTGCACTAATTACTTATTATTCTCCTGCTACTGATAAAGATGGTTTTAATATTTACAAATGAGTGTTCGTTCTGATAAAACACATAGCTATTAATGAAATATTTCAGTGTGCAGCTTAGAGTAAGAAATGAATATGGAGAGAGCATTTTTACCCTCGAGGATCCCTACGCCCTAGATGTGCAATACCAAGTTGTGGTGCCTTTCCATCCATTGCACACACACACACTCACTCACTCCTTTAACCAGTGCCTTCTGTTTTCCAGAACCTATCTTTGTCTCATGCACTGGAAATTAAATCCTAGTCAAGCTCAGGGAGGACTGAGAGCGTCCCTTGTTCCTGGGGCCCACCGGATCTCCCTGGCTGACTTCTGGTCCCACTATAACTCTGTCAGACCCCGACTGACTGCAGCCCAGCCACTAGGGCAAGGGATGCTCTAGGGTTTAGTTCAGAATCTGCAGAGCTTTGGGGACTCATGGTAAATCAGGAGCGGGAAGCCCTTTGTCGTGGGGAGGACATAGCCCATGATCAGGCTAAACAGACTCTTGGGATTGCTTAGGACTGATTGTGTACGATTTTATCTAAATCCATGGTTCTGGATTCTCTTCTGGGGAGTGCTTTATTGGGTCGAATAAATTAAGGTGAGGGAGATGGCCAGGCAAACTTTCCCCTTGCGTTTAACCAATATCCAGTGGTTGTGTATCACAGAATGCCACAAGGGCAACATCCTAGTTCTACCATTTAAAGACTTTCTCTGTGTCTGAGCCAATGAAAACCCCTTTGCCTGTATAGTCCTCCATCCTAACAGTCCTCCACCAAGAAGACTGTCACTGAATCCATGAGAATAACTGAGGCTAGAGGGTTGAAGTGTGAGTAAGACCTAAGGCCACAGAGGCTAGTCACAGCAGAACTGGGATTCACATCCCGGTCTGTCGGAGGACTGGAAGGCGCCAGGTGTTACCCTACAGCATGTGGCTGCAACATAACGACCTTTTGCTTTAATCCGGCATTGATTTCGTTCGTTAGACATTTTAGTTTAAGCATTATAAAATGAATCACACTAAAGACAGCAGGTCCACACAGACTAAATTGTACTTGTGCTCATTGTAGATCATGTATAAAGACAGATGGCCCAAAGAAACAAAACTCAACTGCCATTGAGTGGATTCAAAGCAACCCTACAGGACAGGCTAGAACTGCCCCTGTGAGTTTCTGAGACTGCACTCTTTATGGGGAATACAAAGTCCCGTCTGTCTCAACGGAGTGGCTGGTGGTTTTGAAGTGCTGACCTTTTGGATCATAGCCCAATTCGTAACCACTAAGCCACTAGGGCAATCACCTGAAAATAATTTGCATAGAAATGCAAAGCTATATGAAATATTAACATTAGGTTGGCTCTTTTTAACTGAGTGTAGAAATGAGTTAAACAATTTAAGTAACATTTGTAACCCCCGAGAAATGCATAAATCTTACCAGCATCCCCCGGTTTCATGTCTAGTAGCTCATCCACTCGTCCTTGAGGGGTAGGGGAGAAAACAACAGTAAGGGTCAGTTTCCCTTCACACTGAATTTGCTTCAAATCATTCAGGTTGAGTAGTTTTCCTTAAATCTAGATTACCTGAGCATGCATTATGTGTAGAGTTTTTGTCTACAGCAGATAAATACTTTTCCCCTTTCAGCTGTAAACAACATGGGTAAATGGCTATGCCAGTTCCAATGGCGCATGCATTCATGCACTAGCGCCATGCAAGGTACACACACAGCTGTGGTACCCACAAATTCACTCGGGGAGCAGGGTCCTCAGGCCACACTCAACTGCAGCTGGTGGCTCTTAGCGATTTTTACTGGATTAAACAGTCTTGAATCTTTGATAGGTTCTGTAGCGAACACGGAACCTAGATGACACCAATCTAACAGTTCCTCTCACATGGCCCATGGATGACTTACGCCAGGGGTGTCAAATCGGCGGCCCACAGGCCACATGCAACCCCTGAGGTAATTTTTTGTGGCCCACGATGCTCCGAAATAAAATGTAATGAGGGAATTGTGTACATGGTATTGCCTCGATCTCCCCTAAGCGCTATTTTCTTCAGAACAAATTTTTTCTATTTTCTAAAAATTTTCAGAGCATCATAGGCCACAAAAAAATTCCTTTGGGGGCCGCAAGCAGCCTGCGGGCTGCCAATTTGATACCTCTGATTTAGGCCAATGCACATTTCCTGAGGGTCCTAATTTCTTTAGCCACATGGCTCTGGCTAAAATAAAAAGGTAATAGAGCCTTAAGACTTGTCTCACGCGTCTGTACATTATGCTTTCTGCAGGCAACAGGATAGAAGAGGGACTTGATAATAATGGCTTCCATTCTGTGTATTTATCCAACAAGGCTATCAACATCTACATGACCAAAAATACTATGAAAACCCCACAAGAAAGGGACCACATGGCACAAGAAAAAGAAAATGATGGCCCTGTTAGTTACATACGTATATGATTGTGCTTTATAGAGATCTATAAAATTTCCCACAGTACTAAGATCTTTCTATTTTATCACCTCGATTCCCATTATATTACGACTCGTGCTGTCAGTATATTCCAGCTTTGACAGGAACACCAAAGCCCGGAGGGCTTGGAGGGTCAACAGCGAGAACTCAGATGGGGCCGATGAGTTCAGGCCCTGCTTGGCTCTCTGCGTCTCTTCCTTCCATTGGCTCCTTCCCTCACATTAGGGAATGCCATTTCTCGAACCTGTTCCTGAGCTTTCATGGCTCACTGCCTTTGCCTGCCATACCACCACTGCCACCCCCCACCCCCCACCCCCACCCCAGCTTTCGTCAGTTCAGTCAGGAAGGATTATGTCCTGTGGGGGGTTCAATCCGTGGTTGAGTTTTCAGAAGTGGATCATCAGATCTTTCTTCTAGAGCAGCGGTTCTCCACCTTCCTCAGGCCGCGACCCTTCAATACAGCTCCTCATGTGGTGGTGACCCCCAACCATAACATGATTTTTGTTGCTATTTCATAACTGTCATTTTGCTACTGCTATGAATCATAATGTAAATATCTGCTATGCAGGATGTATTTTCATTTTTACAAATTGAACATAATTAAAGCATAGTGATCAATCACAAAAACAATATGTAATTATATATTGTGAAATATTTATTTCTAATGACAAATATGAAATTTTGCCTTGAAGCATGGTGTAGCATAGATAACAGTCTTCACGCTGGGTACTCATATGTGGGTGTGTCTGCATGTGGATCGACCTGCTTGGAGACGGATAGAGAAGCGGTGTATCATTCCTAAGACCATGGGAAATGTATGTTTTCCGATGGTCTTAGGCGATCTCTGTGAAAGGTTGCTCGATCCCCAAAGGGGTCACGACCCACAGGTTGAGAACCGCTTCTAAAGCATCTGTGGTAGCTACATAATTTCACAACTTGGAATTACAGATCGATAAATAAGTGAAGGGTGGGGCCGAGCCTGTCAATCAGGCGACAATCTGATGATGCCTCCTTGTAGGCATGGCCTTCCCATGAGGATTCAGGGAACTTCCTCTTTCTCCCTCGAAGCGGGCCACATACACTCTCTGTCGGCCGTCGATTTCCTGTTGACAAGCCACATGGAGATTTGCTGAGTGAGCCAAGCGGTGCAGACCTGCACCAGCCCTGTGATGCTTTCACTGCTATTGGAGCCACAAGACTTTTCACCCACCGACCTGTGATCTTCCTGCAGTCCGCATCACTGCATGAGTCTGAAGAGAGATTCATGGACCAGTATCAGACTTATGGGATAATATCGGACTTATGGACTTGATCTGGACTAGGTTGGGATGCTTTCTTGATACAATTATTCTTTGATATAAAGCTCTTTCATATATATATCTATAAATCTCTCTCTCTCTCTCTCTCTCTTTCTCTCTCTCGCTCTCTCCCTGGATTTATTTCTCTAGTCAACCTGGACTAACACAGCATCTCTATAACCCAACCAGCATACTGCCATTGAGCTGGTTCTGACTTACAGCGACCCTATTTAGAGTTGCTAAAGGCATTACTCACTCGCTCATTGTCATTGAGCCAATGCGGACCCACAGTGACCCTGTAGGACAGGGTGGAACTGCCCCAGTGTGTATCCAAGACTGTAACTGTTTACAGGAGGACAAAACCCTGTCTTTCTCCCTGGAAGGCACCTCTGGGTAGACTCAAGGCACCAATCTTTTGGTTAGCAGGTGAGTGCAGGGGCTCTTTGTACCACCCAAGGACTCCAAAGAGTTGCCTTTGGGACAGTTTATTTTGCTTTGACAGGTTCTATAGTAAATAGCCGTTCACTTTGCTAGTTCCCTGATACGCTTAAACAGTGGAGGCATCCCTGTCACACTTGCCCTGAATTTCTCCCTGGTCACTCTTGCCCAAATTGGAGGTGTTCAGCCACTTGTTGGTTATTAGACTAACATCTGCTTCTTCTTTAGACTCTACTCCCCAATACAGAAAGGTCCGAGTAAGTCTGTTATGCCACTGTAGGTCCAGAACCCAGGGCTGGGTGTGGCACAGAGGTGGCATTCAATGAATTTCTGTCAGACACATGGACAGAAACTTAGATCAGTGGCTGATGACATAGATGCATAAACAAATGACATAAAGCCAAGGCATGGGGGCAAAAGCTTTGTGTTGATGTTGAAAGGCAAAACCGAAGGAGGAAAGTGGGAAAGAAGACAGTCGGTGAAGCCAGTGGTTTAGGAAGTGGAGAAGACGACCTGAGAAGAGTACCAATGAGAAGGATGGAGAGCTGGGATCGGTGCCGTCACCGCCAGTCTCCCGAAACGGTTGCCGCAGTAAAGACTAAGCCAGGGGGTCAGGCTGAGCATAGGATTGAAGTCAGTGTAGTTCTCTTTATAACACCTTAATGTTTATTTGTTTTCTTGAGGACCCAAGAACTATGAATCCCAGTGTAAGGCTTAGCCCTCCCTCAGAGTTCAAATTCAAGTTTCCATGCCCCTCTGACCCTTTATGAGAAGAGGAACTATGGAGAAAACTGGCCAGAGACAGAAATTGCTGATAAGGGCTTCAGAGGACACTGCATCGTGCACCACTGCTCTAATCCCATTCCCTAATGCACAGGTTCAGTTAACTCAAGGAATCTGGTACCACTCATACCAGGCAGGCTGGGGAGTCACCAGGCAGAGCTCCGCTCTCTCCACCTATTTCCAACAAACAGCCAATGCCCTACCGAAACCCACCAGACACTGAATCCAATTTAAGAACATAATTTTATCAGAATTATCTCTATAGACCCAGCTACCAATGGCAATAGCAACATTTTTGTGATTTCTTGTGAAAAGACATAATTTCTGTGAGATCCCAATTGTGGATGCTCCTCTATAGCAGCGCTGTTGACCTAACTCATCCTGGTACCTCTGGATCCCAATACATAATGCCATACATAATGCTATACAACCTATATCAGGGGTCCTCAAACTTTTTACACGGGGCCAGTTCACTGTCCCTCAGACTTGTTGGAGGGCTGGACTATAGTTTTAAAAAAAACTGAACAAATTCCTATGCACACTGTATATATCTTATTTTGAAGCAAAAAAACAAAACAGGGCAGAAACACCCGGCGGGCTGGATAAATGTACTTGGCAGGCCACATGTGGCCCGCGGGCCATAGTTTGAGGACGCCTGACCTACATAATGCTATAGGACCAGAATCAATCATATGGAAACAACTCCGATTACTGGCAGTAAATTCATAGAGCCCTTTTGGGACTAGATCTCAGATCTCAGAGGAGCACATCACAGAAGAAAAAGAGTTGACCACTGAGTGATAAGTAGTGTTTCAGGAGAAATTCAAAATGAAATCAAAACGTACTTGGAAAACTCGAGGATTCCATGCTCTGGTTTTCATCAGCTAATGAAATTAACCTTAAAATAAAAAAGAAAGAAGTTATCAAGTTCTGCAAATGGTATTTTTCTGATAGACGAGGCTTTCAGTGTAATACGTACTACACTTGTAGCAATGCCCTGTGTATACTTGCTGAAAGAAACTAGAATAGCTAGTTCTCCCATCTCAGGTTGATTCGTGGCATCTGAAGATATGAATGTAGTTTTAACACAGAGTGGATATTCTGTGAATGTCGGTGGGCAGTTAGCCAGAAGTCAGTCAGACAGCACATGGTAGGCGCTGCTGGTGGCTACCATTATTGCCACCACCAGGAAGAGGTTTGCTGGCTCTCCCTACATCTGTCAATTGTCCTGAATTTAGATCACACACTAGATTTTCGTGCTGTGACCACCTGATTTTGTTCTCCATTAAAGATATTATCTAGTATTTGCTTTAAAATTAAAAATACCTAATATTGCCAGCCAAGATTTTTGTGGGACCAAAGGAGCGTTTGGAACTTTATGGGACAACCTAAGTTTGGTTTATCATAAGTTGTCATCTAAGCTTTTTTAGGTATATGGAAAAGCAATCATTGCAGGTAAAACCATCTCGTTTGCTTTCTCAGGTCAGCGAGTCAAAAGGTTAACTCCTGCAGACTCAACAGAAAATGACAGGTTCCCATTTCAACCTTGTTGCCGTAGGGGATTGGGAACCACGTGCTATAGATGCTAAGAGTGTGCTGGGACTTGCAATGAAGGGTGGGGGCAGCACAGTCCCTGTAAAGGGCATGTGTTATGGAGCAGCCACGACCTGCGCTTCCCACTAACCTGTCTCGCACGGAGGAGAAAACAGACGGTACAACAGCAGAAAACAAGATGTCAAAACTCACTGCCCAGGCTTAGTCCAGGTCACGGAATTAGCCATGTAAACATGTTTGAAATGGCAAACCTATGTGTGTGTGTATGCATCTCTCTCCTTATCTCTCTTGATATAGATGTGTGTGTGACGTTTCCAAAAAAATTGTAGGAAAACTCCATTATCGTCAATTCCATTTTCCCATGAACTCTGAAGTCCCCATGTATCTTTACCACAGTAATAATAATGATAATAAACCTTACTCCCACCACTTGTGTCCAAATGCCTTAACGGTTTATGTGTTTTGAGTTGGTTTTATAGGTCATCTCCTTCTGTGAGAGAAAACCCGGGGGTTTTCCCGTCTAGGACATCACCATACAGTGACAGTAAGCCAAGAGCCTGCTAGGATGCTGGGGTGCAGGCCACCAGGTAGAGAGCCGGGTGCACTAGCTCTTCCTTGCTCCCCTTAAATCCCCCACAGGCATGCCCCTCCTAAGTATCCAAGAAATGAGTTCTTATTGGAATGAGTGACTTACAGCACCCCAAGAATATATGCTGAGGAGTTACGGCTCAAGGAGAAGTGAGGCAATAAGGCAATTTCCCTGTGTCTGAAGTCCCCGCTAGACTGGGCCCGAGACCTGAGCTGCCCATCTGACCTGTGGGAGAGAGATGTGGCCAGAGCCGTGCACCACTTACTGATTTGGCTCCTCAGCTGCTGCTTCTGTACTTTCCTGACGGGCGATCTTTTTCCTTTCTTCTTTCTCAATGAGTTTTTTCATAGGGTCTTGTAAACTCTTAATCGAAAGCCAGAGAAAAGAAAAAGAAAACGTTATGTCACTAAGATTCACCTGCTGCTGACCCTGCAACCAAACCTTGAATTCAGACACGTTCAGGGGTCACCCCGAACTGATCAAGTGGACAGAGATGAAACACTACACAGTAAAGTAGCAATGGTCACAGACCCATCCAAGCAAGAAAAGACCCGCCTTAAGAGAAAAGTTGCTTTGCCATTAGATTTATATCTTCCCCCTGGTGAGAAGTTACTCAGAGGAAGGTCCTTGGCTATTACTGATGCCCTTTTCCCACTTGGACACAGACCTGAGAGATGCCTCTGTTCTGCCTGTACCCCCACGCACATAAAGTAGAAAGAAGCCCCCCTGCTCCCACGAAGATGAGTCAGTTTCATTTTATTTTTAATGTTGTTTGCTGATTTGTGATCTAGAAACAATCCCTTAAAACAACAGAAAGCAAAACTTTTTTTTAAACCAACAAACCCTCCAAACAGCAGCTTAACAAACCCTGACACCGGGACGCCCTGAGTGGACGGAGCCGGTGCACCCAAATCTGTTGAGCAGCTTTCTCCTGCCACGTACTTCCTGGAGCTTCTGCTCTCCAAGCTTATTCGATATTTAAGAAACAATTTCTAAAAAACGCCTAGAAAATAATGCCAGTGACAAAGCCTCCGTGAGAAAAAGCTAACAATGATGGAGTCTAGGCAAAGGAAAGGTTATTTGACAAAAATGATCTTTATTGCTGGCCCCGAGTCTAAAATACAGGCTTACGGAAGAAACACCTCAAGAGACTTAACCTTTTGATGTTCCCAGGACTATGAGACGCTTAGAACTCCTTTTCTGGTCCGTCGCCTTCCTTTTGCTCTCCCCCCACCTTTTGCTTCTCTGACCTGACACACAGAAGAAGGCAATCAAGTCTTGCCACCCAAGCCTGACCAAGCCATGTTGTCTAACTAGAAAGCAGGGTGAAGATGCTTCTAAGGCTCAGAGCAGCTCTGAGACTGATTGGTGAGCTGGACACTAGATAGACAGAGGTGTCCCCCGGGCAATGGCCAGCTCTCTCACCCCCGGCCCGGATGATTCCCTGAGGCAGCCATGCCACCATGTTTCCCTTTCACTCCAGAAGTGGTCCCTTCTCTCCCCACAAGGTCTCTAAATTGTCATCCCATCTTCCTCTCCTATCTGTTTCCCAAATATGAGCACCCCTTTCCGTGAGGCCTGTCTCCTCAGTCTCATGTGTGTGATTCTTCCCTAACTCTGTTCACTTGGCTTCTTCCACATACAATCTCTAGTTTTCTCTCCATCCTTACACGCCCTATTGGTTGCTTCAAAGTCCAGAGCAATTACAATTCCTGTAAAACTTCACTAACAGACTAAATACACTGCCATCATAACTGGTTTATAACCGCCCTTTGTAGGGCCTCTGAGACTAAGAAATCCTTCTGGAAGAGCCAGATTCATCTTTTGCCCATGGAGCAGCTGGTAGAGTTGAATGGCTAAGTTTGCAATTACCAAAGCAATGCCTAGCCCACAGTGCCACTAGTTCTTCTATCTCCAAAGTAAATGCAAAGTTTTATTAATATTTTGTTTTCTCTATATGTTTTGTTTTTTCAACTAAGAATGTTTTTAAATTAGAAAAATAGGACTGTGTAGAAAATTTGAAAAATAAGATCATTCCTAACTCTATTGCTCTAAAAGAATGAGATTTTATTTTTTTATATTTTCTTCCTGTTTCATTTTAATACACTACTTATGTAATTGGAATCATTGGGTCTATATGCTTTTATTCACAATAGATGTTCTTATAACCAATATAATCTCCATAGAGTTTCAGAGTAAGTTACAAAGTATATTAAAAGAGAGAATATGACACTGAACACTTAATATTGACCTAAAATATATAAATGTGTATTCATTCACCAATGTTCTGATGTAGAGCTAAGGTCTTCTCTTTGAGTGTGTATCCCTTGATGGATGCTGTTTCTTGCATAAACCACATCCATAAGGGACGGCCATCACTTTAAATGACTTCCTGTTTCTGAACATTTGGATGAGTCGATCCATTCAACACATTGTTTTGAGCACTTACGAAGTGTCAGGTGTTATTTGGGGTGTGTGGGATATATTGCCGGATAAGACAAGGAAACCCAACTAGCAGCTAGTGATGGATCTAGGCAAAGTACTGAAATAGGATAGAAAATGACTGGGTTATTATTTCAGTCTGCAGCGAGCTTGTCTTTGGAAGTGACATTTCAGCTGTAACTAACAGACAGGAAGGAGCCAAGCAGGTAAAGCTCAAGAGCAAAGGCCCAAAGGTGGGAACCACTTGGCTTGTTCTAGGAATAAGACGAAAGGACCCAGGGCTGCGGTGGGGTAGACAGCAGTGCACATTGTGTATGGATGGAGCGGTCACTGGGGATCACACAAGGACAGTACAGTATGGTGATGTAAAGTTACTAGTTGGATTTTAAAAGTCCTTATTTTGAAATTTTCTGGAAAAAAAATGGCAAGAAAACTACAAAAAACTCCCCTATTCCCTTTACCCAGATTCACCAATACAGCACTCTCTCAGCATGCTTAGGAGGATTGGTTTGGGGGCCCCAGGAAGATTTCAAAATCCATGAATGCTCAAATCCTGCATCTAAAGTGGCACAGAATTGCATGTATCATTCCATATCCATCCGATTATCTTTTGATTACTTATAAAAGGAGTTCTGGTGGTACAATGGGTTAATCATTGATCTGCGTACTAATGAAAAATAGGGGGGCCACACCTATTGGAAAATGATGAGGCAGACAGCTTCCATAAAGATTTATAGTCTCTTGACAGCCTTGTGGAGCAGTAAGAGCCTGCCTTAAGGGGTTACTATGAATCAGAATTTGGTTTGGAATCAGACTTTGGTTTGGTTATATTACTTACAGTACATAGTAGTGTAAAGATACAAATGCTCTGTAAATACCACTTTCCTGCTCCATCCGCCTTTGGGGTACTGCTCCGAGTATTTTCTAACCAGCGTGGGTTGACTTTGCGGTTATGGAGGGTTGGATGTATTGGATATTTTGTATGCTTGTTTTCATAATGTTATTTCTGTCTCTGTCTTTCTAATGAGTGACAACTAAATGAAATATATGCTCCTTGACTAGATGGTGACGGGAAGGGAGAATACACAAAGGACTATATCGGGAGCTTCATGGACTGATCTTTTTAAACAGACCTGCCTATCACAGGATTTGATATTTTCTCTCTCCTCTGCTCTTCCCCCAGGCCCCTCACATACACATACTTTCCTGCAGCTATATTTCCCCATAGAAGAATCCAACTTTAGACAAAGTGAAGCATGGGTGTCTTCGACCAAGGTTCCAATGACTCCACGGCTCAGTTTAGAGCATCGGACACCTGCCCAGGCCTCTCAGTTACCTGATTCTCTTCTCGCTGGAGTCCCTTTTTATCAGCTGGCGCTAGGCAGGACCAGGGCATGTCTGCTCTCCATAGTGTCTAGCGGCCACAGCACTTGCCTAAGCCCCTGAGATGCCCTTGACAGCTCCACGGTTCTCATCCCTTCTGTCTCCACGCTGACCTCCCTTTATAACCACCCTGAGGCAGCTCTAAGACAATTCCTTTGTAATGTAAGCCACTCATGCCTTCTTTTCAACTGCTTTTTGTTGGCACCCTGTCTCCACAATCACAGCTAACAGTCACTGTTATGCTTCAGCAACAGAGTGGCTGCAGTTCCATTACTACTTCAATTCAGTATTAACAATTCCTGTGACAGTCGCTCCCTTTTCTCCACAAGTATCATCGCCCTTATAACAGTTTGGCTACTGTGGCTCATGAGATGTCTTATATTTGTTGGTTGATTATCAAACGTACACAAGGTGAAACTAAAAACTAAAACAAAAAAAAAACCAAAAAAAAAACCCAACCAAACTCTGTCATAGATTGAATTGTGTCCCTTCAATATATGTGTCAGCTTGCCTAGGCCATGATTCTCCATGGTTTGGCTGGTGTACTGCTAAAATCAACCCTCTCCCCATGATGTGATCTGATCATGATCCGCCTGTAAATTGTAAGGGGAAAAAAGATGGGATGTAAAGCCGTTATTTGAGTCACAGCTCTGGGCTGCTGTATTGGGAGTTTCCTTCTTATCTTACAAGAGCTAAAAGGAGTGAGAAGTGAGCAGAGAAAGAGGGACTTCTCTACTGTTATGAATGAAGAGCTAGGAGGAGGGTGAGTTCATTGGGCCTTGGGTCCCTGTGTAGAGCACTTCTCATGCCCTAAGGAAGACCGATGCAGGACAAATGGGATCCCCAGGAAACACCAGCTGTTGAAAGGAGTCAACACAGAGAAAGCCTTCTTCCAGAGCTGGTGTCCTGCATTGGATTTCTAGCCTCCTAAGCCGTGAGGAATAAGTTTCTGTTGATGGAGTCATATACGTGTGGTATTTCTGGTATCGCAGCTCTAGATTCCTAGATTAAGACAGAACTGGTACTAGGAATGGGGTGCTGCTCAAACAAATACCTAAAATGTGGACGTAGTTTTGGGATTTGGTAATGAGTGGAGGTTGGAAGAGTTTTACTGTACCTAATAGTAAAGCCAAATTTGCCTTCAGGAGTCTGGGTGGAATTATGGATGTCAAAAGAAATTCTAAGGTGTCAGAAGGTAGGGAGTAGAGCTGTAAAACTGGAGATAAAAGGAAACAATGGTAGAGGAATGATGGCTGCAGGGCCAGGAGACCTACAGTAAATGGCACGGACACCAACCCACAGAGTGAGAGTCAAATGCCTTTGGGCAGGAGGCATCTGGTGAGTGGGGTGTCCCAAGCTTGCTGACCCATGGAACAAGGACAGCCTTGAGTGGAACTACTTCTAATCATAAACTGATGGAAGTCACATTCAAATCCATGTCCCAGAAATGAACTCCTAAGTATTTGTTTCTAATCCCCAAGCCCACTGGACCCTTCATTAGAATTCTTTGTGAAAACCAGCAGCGCAGTATCATATAAACCCAAAAGGTTCTCTGCAGAGGGCTGTTTTTAAACTAAGTAACCACCTTCTCTCTGTTAAAGGCTACACTGACATACTAATAGTTTCCATCAAGGCTTAAGTGGCTTCAGGAAGCACATACACAATATGTAAGATCAGCTTGACAAAGGAAACATGCAGACCAAGTTTGCAAAAGTGGCTTAGAAAGGAAACAGCTTAATATCGTAATGAAGAGTCACTACTTCCTGTATTAGGGAAATAAAAGGCACAGCAGCATTCACCTGAAAGCAAAACTACTCACCAAAACACATTTCTCCGACAAAAGGCCAGCAGTCAGCCCTAATGTCATAACATAAACCTACTATTTAACGTTAACAACTGGGTAACACTTTCTCCGATCTTTTATTTAGGACATTTGATTTTCTTATGCTTCTTTCCATTGATTAAATTCTATAGATATGAATACGTCAAATAGATAATTGTGTGTAAAAGGAAATCCAAGTGGTCACAGTAGTGGGGCATAAGTTTAGAAGACGCTAAACTCGCTGGGGTGTGTATATGTGTGTGTGCGTCTCTAGTTAGTGGCACATGAAGAATAAGAAGCAGAGGCCGTGATGGAGAGCCGCATAATTATGGGTGTTTAGCACATATCACCTCCCCTATTCCCTTATACATGTTGAAAGCCTCTAGAGAAGGAGCATTCTTACTCTAGGGTCAGAAGGCACTCTTTAGTGGCATTGCAGAACAGAAGAGAAGACAGTACAATTTAAGGTGGAAAATTGATGATAACGAGACACCACATTATCCAGAAGGCGCTATCCTTTGGAAACAGGGAAAGTGGGTGATGTGGACCAGCATCTTCACCTCTCAGGGTCCTCTGTGCTAGCTCGCCCGTCGGAACAATGGAGGAGCAACGGTAGGCATTGCCTTCTTAGGATGTTGTGAGAATGAACTAAGGAAATATGTCTGCCATCACCAGGCTCAGAGCAGGCACGCAGAATGTGCTTTCTCCTCAATGGCTTTGAAAGACCTAAAGGGAATTGGCTGCACTAAGTGCTCACTCCGTGTTAGGCTCCACATACCTCATCATTGAATCCTCACTAAAACCTTTCCTGGCATGCACCGTATTCCTGACTTCCTGAAGTGGAAGTGGAGGTTCGGAGCGTGAAATATCTGCTCACGGTCATTCAACTGCGAACTGGTGGAGCCGACATTAAACTTCTACGAGCAGTTAAGACATTCCTGAGTAGCCATGTCAAGAACACTGGCAGAGAATTGCCTTCAGGTGGAGTGCCATGGAGTCAAAATAACTATTCCAAATTCGAAAGGGAGGAAATGATGTTCCCAGACATTTTTTTTTTTTTGTGAACCCGTGTTACTTTTAATTGAATGTTAAAGCTGCACTTTGCAAAGGCGACACAGTGCTTTCTCCTGTCCTACCCACCAGCCAGAGGCAGGAATGCCAGACAGTGGGAAGCAGCGTGCCACAGCGGGAAGACAGCGGCTTCCCCAGCCCCAGACCTACCACGCACAAAGCATGTGGCCTTCGGAAAACGACCGCACCTGTCTGTGCCTCAGTGTCCACGTGTGAGCCTCAGAAACAAGTGTGCTCTGCTTCCTAAGGCTGTTTTGAGAATTAACTAGAACATGGGCACTTTCTGCAAGTCAACATTGAACTGAACAGTACGAGTAACGGGAGTCACATATGCTGAGATGATCTCGTAGACAGTATTTCACCTAACTAGGAGCAGAGTGCCTGGCACAGAGTCAGGACCCACAGCATTTGTTTCCCTCTTTCCCTCACGGAGGAGTGAGGGCATGAGACTGGAGAAGAGCCGCACTGCAGTGAAGAGGGCCTGCGCTCCAGTGGTCGGAGGGAACCCGTACCAGCCCCCATTTCCTCCCCCCCAATGACAGAGCCACATTCTGTGCGCCTGTTTCAGTGGTGACTCTGGTCAGCCCCCTCTGTTCCCTCCTCACTTAGTGTCCTGATGCCTCCCAGTCTGATCTTCCTATGGTCTGGCCTGGAGCTACTTGAGAAAAGAGAGAGAGAGAGAAAAAAACAAGCTTTGTAAAATGCCTTGTAAAGTAATGCCGCTGAGAGAAAACTTGAAAGTCTAAAAAGGATATTCTGGATGCTGGCCATTGGGTAATTGCCATGTTGGGACTGTTAAGGAGAATAGCGTTGCAGGGATATTTACCTAATTTTCATAGAAACTATTATGGCTTTATTTTCAAAGCAAGTAGCTACAGAGCCATGTGGCCTGTCGGTAAACGTTCAAGTGATTAACTGAGAAATGTGGAGGTGGATGAAATGAGGCTGCTAGGCATATGGATTTGAGAAAAACACAATTTAGAAAAGGCTGTTTCTTTGAATCTTGAAAACTGAAAATATTTTGGTCTCCAGAACGAAGCTTCATGTAACTGCGTGACGTCCTAGCCCCCGGGAGGAAAGGAGGAAACACTGACACATCTGGTTCAATGGTTATTTTTGAATATACGTTATGTTTTCAAATTCAGGTTTCCTTAGGAGTTAAAGTCTTGGCACAGCTCAAGAGCCAGTTGCAAAGCCAAGCGGCATGTTTTTGAATTAGCCCTATTGTAGGCATGGGAATTCTGTCACCTTCTTGCCTGAATGCCTGCCCAGCCCTCTCCTTTCCTTGGTGGGAATTACATGAACTCAGCCCAGGGCCTGCAGCGTTGAAGGACCGGTTTGGATGAGAGCTGCCAGAGAGCCTAGAAGCCAAGGAGGGTGTGGGCACCTGGGGGGACCTCCTACTCCACTGCCATTCCCAGGCCTGCCTGTGAGATCCACTGCAAAGTGAATTGCCTAGAATGAAACTACAGTAGGAACGTCACTCAAGGCGGGCTACGCCACCTGGCAAACTCCACGGACCCTCAGCCCTCCCTCCGTGCTCTCCCCGACTGTCTCAGGACTCATTCCACTCCAACTGCCACCTCACTGCGGTCCTACTGGCGGCGCCATCAGCAGTCGTTTTTAACGACTGCTACCTCCAATCAGCACCACCACAGTCACAATGGCCACCTCCCCTTTCATCACAACCACCCACGCCACTCTCATCGCCACAGCCTTCCTCACCCCCACCCCTCTGACCCTCGTCCCCAGCACGCAGCTGGGACGTGGGAGAGCCAGATTGGAAGCCAGGTCTCGCTGACCCCAGAACGACGCTGCCGTGCTTTGCTTGATCCTAGAACTGCAGAACACGAGAGGAAAGTAGAATCCTGGCTCCTTCCAAAACCACTGGTATGGGGATGCCCCGAGGTACACTTCTCTAAGCGACAGGTACCCTGGTTCCGTAAAAAAGCTAATGCATGAGGACATGCCTTCCCCTCAGCCAGCACCTGGACGAGGGAGTTCCCCGCTGCTGCAGGGGGCTCACACTACATTCTCTGTAAAGATATCCCAATGCCTCCTCACATGCCTGCCACACAGGGGCTGAGGGCACCGTACGGGTGTGGGGCTTTCTAAGGAAAAGCCACTTGACGCCCAAGGGCTTGTCCTATTTCGTTGTGTTTCGTTTTTGCCGCCGCCAATTCTGATCGCTGTGGAAATCTGTAAGTGAAAGCCACCCCAGAAGAGGTATGGAATTTGATCACATCTGAGGCA
>NW_022103920.1:64902104-64917820 GCF_000313985.2 Echinops telfairi
GGGGGGGGGTCCTGCTTCCCTAACAAGTGGAATTTTATTTATTTGTTTCCTTTTTTAAAGCTTTAAACTCAGATAGTCTAAACAATGATTCTCTCTAAAAAAGTGAGTGCTTTTAAAACATGGTCAATTTGATATTCCATTCCTGTCTCCATTGCTTGATAATCCTTACCCTAATGTAAAGGATATTCCCGGACGATAGGGGGTGAATATACATTTGACACACGAATGATACAAGGAGAACCCCAAGCCCGCTGCCATCAAGTCAGTTCCAACTCCTAGCGACCCTGGAATTTCCGAGCCGTGACTGTGCTCGGGAGCAGACAGCCTTGGCTTCTCCTGTGCAGTGACTGGTGGTTTAACGGCTGACCTGTGCTCAGCAGCTCAATGTCTAACCCACGGCAACACCACGGCTCCTTACATGAATGGCAGTTCATGCAAAACAGGTGTCCAGTAATATTTTAATGACTGGATAAATATTTATTGTTTGAAATTATTGTTTTTTTAATTGGAAATCACTTCACATATAATAGTCTCCTTGCTTTTGATTTGAGCTACTTTACACTGATGTAGCTGAAAATGTTTTTTTGGCAATATTAAATTTTGAGACTGAGTTCCCATAAAGTCAAAATGATATAAAAACCTATCCGATTTCTTTGGAAACTAAAATTATAAAGGTATATCTCACTAAGGGACAAATCAATATAATCGTATTTGGCCTGGTTATAAAAGTAGTAGCCGTTGTCATATAAAATACCATCACATATTACAACAGGCCACAAGGTTTCACTCAGATGTGCTTCAAGTCATATAGATAGAGACTCAATTTAGTTTTACAATAAAATTGTTTTGGGAAAGAGCTCCTACACATTTTCTAAGGAAAGGTTCATAAAAGTAAAACTTTGAACTTCTGGGGCATCAGTTATAACCCTGTAATTCTGCAGCAAAAGACTCTTCCCTTCAAACAGGATGCACCGAGTGTTTAACACATTAATTATCATCCTTCATCGAGCATAAAACTAACAGTCAGGAAATACAGCTGCAATGGCACAATTACTAACACACTTAGAATATACCCTGAAGCAAAGCAAACAACCGGGCTGCTTTTCATTAACAGAGCTTGGCAAACCTCTCCAAAGACAATGTTTCCTTTCCAGTCAGGGTCCCAAAGGCACTGAAGGGGGAGAGCAAATTAATTGTGATAATATTTACTTATAACTTTAAATATCTATTGCTAATACACAGTGCCACTTCAGAAGAAAATCACATCTATTGAAAGATGACATGCTTGAACTAAGATCTTATAAATACAAATAAATACTATATATATACTATCAATACTATATATACATACATATGTAGAATACACACACACAAGAAGGGTGGAAATCAAGTCGTATCCTCATGCTTGATCATAATACAATAATGTATCAAAGATTCTCATCGTCAAATTTCATGGATATAACATAAGTGATGTCCTAAATGATTTGTGTCATCACAACATTTTAATATACAAGAGTTTTAAGTCCACAGAAGGAAATTAGCAGGGAATTTCTAATAGAAGATGTCATAATTGAAAGCCTAAAGAAACAGCGTTCTACAAAGGCAATAAAAGCATAGTCTATTTGGGTAGTTTGTGGACACTTCGCATTCTTTATATTGTCCTAAGTAATATTAGTCCTACTGACTAAGACATCACAGGACTTAGCAGTCCTCCTCAGCTTTAAGGACAAGTAAAGCTAAGATTTAAGAACAACTCAGAGATGTGAAAGGCAATGGATAGTCACAAGCTTAAAGTCTTTATAATTCTGTCCCAACAACTGCCATCAAACCATCACTAAATTCCTTGCCCAGAAATCTCAAATATCATCAGTTTGAGTCTCTCCACATGACACACATCACGGCAAAAAGGAAGGAGCCCGATTTTCCTCAGCACAGGAGGCCAGAGACACAGGTTCGTGGAACACTGTCAACCCCAAGATTTTATATTATTCTGAATATGAAACTAACCCAACCTGAAGTTCTTTTGACTTGTATCTACAAAGACATCATTTCTCCTTCCTCCCGGTCAATTATTATGCAGACAATCATCTTTCAAAAGACAGCAGGTTAAGCTTTAAAACTGTATTTCTATTATAAAATCAAATCAATGCATATTCATGCCTGAGAACCTAGAACTCTGCCTTGTCCAAGAGTAACCTCAGGGATTCTGCTCAGGCTCCTGCAAGCATTTGGATCGCCTGAGTTGTGATCCTTTTAGCCTTGCTCAGGATGGCTGTTTCTGCAGGTGCCGAGAGCAGCAGTTAATCATAGGGCGGAACGCTGTCTCTAACAACAACAGTGTGGAGGGGCAGGCAGGACTCACTGTGTGCACAACTCTTGGCCGGACAGGCAGAGTACATGAGAAATAGGAGGTCCTTCTTCTCAAGGGTCTATTGCCAGAGCCAAGAAGTACACAGTGTGAGGGTATTCATCACACGGCAAGCACCAGCTAACAGGCCAGTGACCAACGTGGGGCAAGGGGGGTTAAGAGAGAGGAGCTCAGTGGCCAGGTGTCCTGCCAGGTGTCAGGGAAGAGGCGTCACAAAGTGAGTGGGGTTGCTCTGGGTTCCTCTGAGGACCTTTATCTAACAGTGGCAATGTATACAAGGGTTCCTTAGTTTTTTGGTAGATGCCCTGATATTCCAAACATATCAAAAATAAAAGAGTGTCAGAACAACAAGACAAAACAAAAAACCCAAAAGCTTAAAGCTTCATAAAGCAAGGGAATGAGCTACAAATGATCTGAAAACTAGAAGCAAGGTGATTTCAAGGTGAACGCGAACGGCTTCTTGTCGGGCCCTTTCTTTCACAGGCATGACCTGGCAGCAAACACCCACTGCTCTCTCAATTCTCAAAACCCTTTTGGACCCGACATCACTTCCTTATCTTGATATGCACCCACCCCCAGCGCCTATTGGGGAGGAAAATTATTCCACTTTCAGTTGCAGTGTTGAGAATGAGGCATTGTACATCTGGCTCCTTTTAATTCGGCAATTGACGTGAGAGATGGCTTTTCAGTTAAAAAGCATGACTTCGGTGTTATAGAAAAATCCAATCTTACGTTGATCGCCACTCTCAGAGTAAAACAGTCTTTGTCAGAGGTAAGAAGGAGAAGGGGACTTTCTCAAGCAGGTATACTTGGATTGAATAATTAAAAAGTAACTAAGTATACTGGACTTGTGCAACCTCCTCTTTGGAAATGCCAAGTAACGATTTTAAAGAGCAGGGACCAATCACAAAACTTCACCTTTCGGGAAAGACATATCCCAAGATTGGACCTGCAGTTTTTTGGATTGTAGTGGACCATCACTGTATTGAATATGGAAATACAACTCTACATTTCTTTCTTTGACCATTGGAGTCCTTTGGAATGATGATGCTTGTAGCCACAGACATTGCATGTGATACACTTTACTTTTCGTAAGACTTTCTAAAGACCTCCTACCTTTAATGTAGTGAATTCATAGGGTTGATAACCTCTGAAGCTCTCGTGGATGGCTGCCATGGTGTGAGAGGTTTTCTCCCAAAAATAAAGCAGAGTGGTCTGTAAAGAGAGACAGTAAAGCTGTGCTGTTGTGAACTCCCAGTTCGGGTCACCAGCCTCAGCGGGGGGTGTCCATCTGTGGCTTTCGAGACCCTATAAAATATGGTCCAATTTGCCTCTGAACTCATTTTTCCTGTATCTCCCCATCTATGCCCTGGATTCCAGCTAAAGTAGAACACACACACACACACACACACTTCCCACAACCTGCCTTCTTTGGCTTATGCTGCTATTGCCATCGCCTGGAATGTGCTCTCTCTCTTGGTACCTGTCCCGGCTGATCCTTCACACACTTTTCATCACCTAAGGCTCACTCTCCTGGAGCCCTGGCAGCACGATGGGTTACCCACGGGGCAGCTAATCGCGAGATCAGCAGTCCAGAACCAATGCCCAGTCTATGGGAGAAAGATGAGCTTTCTCCTCCCATAAAGGTACAGTCTCAGAAACCCACAGGGACAGCTCGACCCTATCCTACAGGGTCGCTGTGAGTCAGAACTGCCTGGATGGTGCAAAGAGACTGGACTCGGTGTATTCTTCAGGCATCGTAACCAGCATCATCTCATTACCTGATACGTTGCCAACATGTGAGACAAGAGGTTGCATCTGCTCGCTCCAAGAAGATCCACTTTTTGACACACATCCATCTTCAATTTGTCAAAGTTTTTCTTGGCAAGGCGTACTTGTGTTTGTACCTATGAAAGTGAAAGAGAAACTCTTACTTACTCAAACTCTTAAGTAGAAGAAGGTTGTAGGTGACCAAGGATTAGTAGTGGACTTTTCCCCATCAGATAAGAAACAAATAAACACCTTTGACATCTGAGGCAAGAGAGAAGATCCTACAATGTCCGCTCTTCAGCATGAAAACACCAAAATTAGAGTCGTGCGAATCATGATTTTACAGCACACACACCATCATATATTTTTTTAAATGTTAAAATTGGAGTGCTTGGGTGATGCAAATAATTAAAGGGTTTGGGGTTGGGCTTGAACTTCCAAGTGGTAGGTTGGATGTTCAATCCCACCCAGAGACACCCTAAAACAGTGGTTCTCAACCTTCCTAATGCTGCAACCCTTTGATATAGTTCCTCATGTGGTGACCCCCGACCATAAAATTATTTTCATTGCTACTTCATAACTGTCATTTTGCTACTGTTATGAATCGTAATGTAACTATCTGATATTCAGGATGTATTTTCATTGTTACAAATTAAACATAATTAAAGCATAGTGATTAATCACAAAACAAAATATAACTATATATTGTGAAATACTGATGCGTTTTCCGATGGTCTTAGGTGACCCCTGTGAAAAGATCATTTGACCCCCCCAAAGGGGCCACGACCCGCAGTTTTGAGAACCGCTACCCTAGAAGAAAGGTCTGGTAATCCACTGTGGAAAAACAGTTGCTGAAAACGGCTCCACTCTGACAGATACGAGGTTGCCATTAGTTGGGATTAACTCAATGCCAACAGTTGGTGTAGTTTTTTTATCAAAATTATTCTCTCCCGAAGACACCAGCAAACTGACCATAAGGGCAGAAGTGTGGAAGAAGTGGGGTACCGAGGCATGCATGCTCTCTTGGTCATTGTTCTCCTGCAGTGTTGGACAGCAGTCAGTACACCCTTCACTCAGCTCGCCCTCAGGTCGGTCCCCTACATGGACTGGCACAGCGGCTGTGCCAGGGGCTCAAACATAGGGGCAGTCTCGAGGAGGGCACAGGCCCGGTCCACGTTTCCTTCTGGTGGACACAGGGTTGCCGTGGTTGGAAATGACTTGAGGCACCTAACAACACACGATTTTACATCATCAGGATACATTTATTAAAGCTAAGGAACTGCCACGGACACAATCCTATTGACGAAAATACAGGATTTACCTGACTTTCAATTTTCCCACTAATCTCCTTTATTTATCCATTTATTATTATTATTATTATTATTATTATTATTATTATTATTTTATTGTGTGGCAATATATGATCTAGGGTACCACACAAAAACATAGTTTTTTTTTAAGTAAAATTACAAACGTGCAGCTTTTTATTATTCACTAATGTGTACCAGTAATCCTTAATCCACACTGAATCATAGACTAATTCAGGGATGCAGTGTAAGCCAGAGGAAGGTACTGAAACATCTATTATATACTTTACTGGATAATAAAATAGATGCTAAAATTTAATAGAGCAACATTAAAGGTGGTGAAGTCAGTATTTTCCCCTCCTCCAATTCAATGCATTCGTCCACCTTATTTTGGTGCAGAAAAGTCAGTCAAATATTACATCAGGTAATGCATGTCATAAACTATGCCAAGGGTGGCCTGCGAACATGCCTGGGCTGGCCAGGTGGGGGTACAAGAGACACGTGCGTGTAAAAGAGGTGCGGTGAGCCTCGCTGTTCTAACCCATCGTCTCTGGTCATAGCCTCAGACCAGCTGAGCACGAGGCACGCGAGGGAGCCCAGCCGTGCTCAGCCCAGCTCCACCCTGACCACTCTGACCGGAGATGGCAGCAGTGAGGGCAGCAGAGACCGGAGGAAAGGCTGGCTTGTTTTGCTTGGATATATGTAATGTGTGAATTGGGTGAGGTTTACAGAGCATATAAGCAGTTTCACAGCCAACTGTTCATAGACATTTTTGGTCAGGTCACTGATGGCAATCCTCACGATGTCACAGTAACTCCATCTAACCCACTTCTTCCATATGCTTCTCATTTCCACTCCTTCTTTCCTAACCTCACTGAGCTCCATCCTTGAATCAATGCTGAGCATTTGACCTGAAAGTGGTGCTTATTATAAGGAGTGGGTATCTCGCGAGTGTTACTGTCCCTCTGGTAGACCTGTTTAGCAGAAAATTGTGTAACAGGAGTGAGTTCAGATCCAGACCCCAAGGGTGCTACAAGGCATACTCTTGGGGGTCCAACCGTGTCTATCTCACCAGTAAGCTTAGTCTTTTTTATGATTTTGAATTTTGTGTGATATTGTTTCTCCCACTTGATCAAACATCATCTTCCATAATCATGGTACTGTTGTTACAACTAAGAAATGGCCACTGACATGATCTTGTTAAGTAAGCTACACAATTTGTCTCACTTCCACCACTTTTCCCACTAAGCTCCTGTTACGCGTGGAGGGCTACTGGTATACCTTCGTGCACACATTGGTGAAGGATAAAACGCTGAACACTTCATCGAAGGTTCTGCATATATTCGTGTATAAGCCGAGTTTTTCAGCACAGTTTTAGTGCAGTTTTGGTGGTAAAATTAGTGCCTCGGCTGATATTCGGGCCGGCTTATACTCAAGTGTATACAGCCTTCCTCTTTCAGAACAGTTGGCAGTGGTAGCCGGGCACCATCTAGTTCTTGGGGCCCAGTGCTGTGGAGGTTGTTTCCATGTATCTTTGATTTTCTTCACTCTCCTCCAAGTGGGGAGGGATCACGTGTTACACCTGGGATAATTATTGTGTCCACTGAGTATTACGATTGCTTATTTTGTAGCCCTATCATTGCCATTACTGAAATAATAGGTGGTAAGGATGTAGGCAGTAAAGGTTCTGAGATGAGGTGATATCTGAGGTGGATTGTATTTCTTAACCTTTTTATTGAGATGGGTTTCAAAACATGACTGAGAATCAAGGCTTTGAACCAATTCATTTCGATTTGACCCACTCCTGAAAGTTGCATTTCCTGAATTAGAGTTACATTGGATTCAGTATATCTGGGGTGGAAATGCAACTTTTTAGCAGCAGGTCAAATCTGAATGAATTGGTTCAAAGTCTTGCTAGGAATACATAGTAAATATATGGTATTTGCAGGACTGTATATTTTAACAAGAATTCTAGATTTTCAAATAAACTACAAAATAATTTTGTGTGTGTGTGGAGGGGGAATCTTGCCTTTTCTCTTTATTATATTAATATAAATAGTTACTTATACATAACCTTATAGTCAAGGAGAAACATTATTTCACTTGCTTCTGCCACAAATTCATGAATTAACAGTCTGAAATGTGCTCTACTTTAAATGTGCTTGAATTTTATGAAGTTAGTTTTAGGAAAACTCAATCTAGTGAGTCCTGAAAGGCCATATGCTTTGTGTGTCAACAAAGATTATTAAAAGACTTAATGCACTGCTGAGTTTCCAAATGTTGAGCCCTTGCTCTGCCAAATAGGGAGCATGCGACACTGTTGGGCATTATGAATGCAGTAAAGCTCATTTAATATACTGTGCAAATGTCTGCTCTGTGGAACATGCTTCCAGCCGATAGCCCAAATACAAAGCATCAATGACACATTCCAGCCCAGGACGCCGTCAAATGTCTCATTCCATATGCCTTCAGATACATGTGAGCAAGAGTGTTTTGATTATTATTACACTTGATTCCAGATAAATTATGTTCAATTACATAACCACCTTGAGGAGCTCCTGTGAATTTCAAGGCTCTTTACAAAATCGTTCCCTCGGTAAATGTACCCTTTGCTTATCTCTTAATTTTATTTCTGCTGTTCCACCTTACTACTCCTATTACCCAACCTCTAGGAACGACCATGACTATTCCACACTTGAGTTGAGGGCCCACCTTCACACAGAAATTCAATTTACAGGAGAAACGATCAATGTCATGGCTGCCAGGAAAACAGGGAACTTCTCTGCACTCACTCATCTTCACTGGAATTCTACCCCTGAGCTCCACCTTAATCTACGATGGTGACACCAAAGCGATTCCTCCTCCCAGTTCAACGGGATTCCCACTGAAGTGGGAAGGGTTTTGATATGACTACACACAAATCTCAGGGCAGTTTTGTATTTTTTTCCCCTTAAGTGCTTTCTTTCACAACAAGGAAAACATCACTATCTCTTTCTTCTGTCACTCATGTGTGTATGTATACACACACACACACACACACACACACACACACACACACACACACCTATAAGGCCATTCCAATTTATAGCCACCTTTATGAGGTCACTGAGATTATAAATCTTTATGAGAGCAGTCCCTCTTTCATCCACAGAGCAGCTAGTGGATTTGAACCTTCTGGTAGTTCGCAGTTCAATGCCTAACCCACACGCCACCAGCACTCACAATCTATTCTCTGATCTGTGTGTGTGTGTGTGTGTGTGTGTGTGTGTATCTCAAAAAGTTCATGAACAAATTCCATTATCTTTTAATTCTATCTTTCCAGGAGCTTGTAAACGCCTCAACACACACACACACCTATTATTGATTTTTAGTATAATTATTATATTCGATTAAGTTGCATAATTTCAATTAAAACTTTTACTCAGACCTGCTTTTCTGACCCCAAACACAGTTTATCTTGGTGCCTATTCCATGTGCATTTAAATGAAATGCATATGCTGATGTTGTCCAAAGGAGTACTGTATAAATGTTAAATAGGTTAAGGTAATTCTTAGTGTTGTTCAAGTTGTCTACAGCCGTAGTTATTTTCTCTCAGTTGCTAAAAGTGTTGGAATTTTCCAACTATATTTGTCATTTTATCTATTTCTCCTGCAAGTTTTATCAGTTTTTGCTTCATGTACTTTGATGCTCTATTATCATTTGTGGAGAACTGAAAGTTCTTAATATGGTTCTTCTATCCATGTCTCTGTAATTCCCACCCAATGAGTGGGCAGGAGTATTCAAATAGGGTATGTGAATAGAATTAACGGAGGGGATTGGACAGCTTAGTTGCCATTCCTCTAGCTACAAGAGAGTAGAAGCAGGAACAGAGATCATTCCAGAGATCATCACGGAAGAAGGGTCACTAGTGGAGCACATCTGAGGTCCTTCCCGGCCTGGCGTGGCAGATTCTGGGCAGTAGAGACCGGGGCACAATGAGACCAGAGGCTGAGGCCAGGAGGCCCGGAGTCAGAGCAGAGGAACCACACCGAGACTGAGCTGTGAGGCAGAGCAGTGAGTGGGCTTCCTGGGCCATGGAGCTCAGTGGCTGATCATCTGAGGACGAGAGAGAGAGAGAGAGAGAGAGAGAGAGAATTGACTGCTGACTGAAAAGAGGCACTACTGAGGACCTCCGTGTTTTGGGATCTGGCTGATCCCCATCATGGTGGGAATTGTCTGTGTGGCCATTGTAACCATTTGCCAACCCCCGAGGAGAGTTTGATAAAGAGTTCGATACAGGAGGCGAGTGTCATGGGAGGCGCAGCGGCTTCCAGAGGAGGGTGAAAGAAGGATGAAGAATGGTGGCATATCCGACATATGCCTGCAAACAACTGGCTTTGATTTTGTGTGGAGGTCGATTCTCCTTGTCATTTTTGCAGCCAGAGGAGGTAAGATATGGCCCCTGCACCATTTACTCAAGAATTCATCAAATCATTTTCAAGTTTTTATCCTTAATAAATATCTCTCATTATTTATGGTACTAGTAGTCCTTGTCCTAAAGTTTATTTTGCCTATACAGACATAGTCACTTCAGATTTCTTTTGATTAGGGTTTACAGTTCACGTATCAATCTATCATTTTACTTTTAACCTACATCTTTGTATGTAAAGTGGGTTTTAATATACAGCATAGAGTTGGAACTTTTTGGTTTTAAAAAAAATCAAATCCTGAACTCATTTTCTCTATTCCATCTAGCTGAATAATATGAGACTTCCACAATATTATCAACAAGAGAAAATGGGTTTACTATGGTGTACAGATTTAAAGTGAACTCATTATGTTTCAGAATAATCCCAGTTTTCCCTGAGGCTTTTTTTGGGACAAATAAACTATAGAGTAAACAGTCTAGAATTTGGTAATGAATCAGTCTGATTTACTATACTGAGATTTTGAGTTTTAACGTATTCTGTTTAAAAATAGGACAATATCTGCTTGCTATTTTTCTGGCATCTCTCCAGTTTCTTCCACTAAGGGTATTTCTGCACTTGCACACATACATGTGTTCTTTCTGGGACATAATTCATCTAAGTCTGGTGACTACATGTATTTAAATGCAACTAGAACACACTAGCTCCTTTCATAGACTGCACCTCAACTTTTCCTTAAGACCCCCCCTGCCCCCTTTCTAATCTTTACCATCTGAATACCACTTTCCATAATGGAGATGAAGATACAACAGGGGGTTAGTAGTTAAGCTTTTTTTGTTTTCATTATTAGGATTAAATCATTTTAAAATGTGCTTTCTACTTCTGTTCACTTTAAGGGTTTAGAGATAATGGCCACCTCAAAAGGAGTGGGCACCCCCTGGCATCAGATGATAGCCTCTAAATCTCATGTCCTTAAAGCAGTGGTTCTCAGCCCTCCTAATGCTGGACCCTTTCATACAGGTCCTCATGTGGTGGTGACCCCAATCATAAAATTACTTTCATTGCTACTTCATCACTGTCATTTTGCTACTGTTATGAATCGGGCGAATGCTGTGAAAGGCTCAGTGATTCCCCAAAGGGGTCGTGAACCACAGGTTGAGAAACTCTGTCTTGAAGAAAGCAAGGCTCCTTGGTGAGCTCGGGAGCCCCTGAAAGGTGCACGTGGTTCACAACAATTCCTGCCAACCAAGACACCAGAGGCTTGACTCGACTGCAAGGTGCCTACTTCAAGAAAAAAAAAAAAAGCCCTTGAAAACTCTATGGAGCACATTTCTACTTCAACACATATGACAAGCTCACTTCATCAAAGCCAGAATCGATCTGAAGGCAATTGGTATCGGTGGTGAAATGAATGATTCCAGGACTGGGGCAGAAAGGTGTGAGATGAGCTTGAAAGATGTTGTTGAACTAAAATGCAAGGACGTAACTACTGGGTCCTGACAAAAGGACTCGGGGTCAGTCTATAAAGACTCCACGAGCCAAAAGTGGGGCAATTTGAGCATCAGTAAAGTTGATATCACAATAGATTAAAACATATCAAATACCCTGTTCCTTTCAAGGCCAATTATTTCCTGCTTTAATATTTTTGTTGAAACCACATATTTTTAGTAATAGCAAGCAGTTTGGGGGAAACTCTGTAGAGAGTTTTTTGAAGTAATATGGATTTTGATGCACCCAGTGGGGCACATATATTCTGAAGGATCTCTGGCGCTCAGGTTAGTGTGAGGATGCCTGTTTCTTCAGATTCATGCAACTCAGAGTTATACAGTCTCCCACCAGGTGGCAGCATGCACTAAAACTGGGATAGATGATTCCCACTAAGCCTCAAAGGGAGAAAATATGGGTGGGTACAATATATCTCCTAGATTATAAAAGGGTTAAAATCTAGGAGTTCATAGTGACATATAAACCAAAAATTAGTAAGTATCATGGGGTACTTGTAGAATGATAATGCACTAACTCACTATTTAACAAAGAAATATTTATTTTGCCTTTTTCCATCAAACCATATTGTACTTCAGGTGAAGCAGAGAGCTGATGAAATGAAGTACTCAGATGAATAGACAAGGAAGGTAGACAATGGATGTTAAGCCGTCTGTTCATAATGGAGGACTTGTCCTTCCAAGAAGCTACTTTATAGTCACAAGTTTAATTATTATTAGAATTTTTCACAAATCTCCAGTCATTCCAGGTCTGAACTTTTCTGATACTATTTTTTTACGTTTTACTTCTCCCTTTTCCTCTCTCTCCCCCTCTCAGGAAATATTATCGACTACCCACTTTTCTAAGTGCCCCAGGGCCACAGCAGAGAATAGAGAAAGTAAGCCTCTGCTTCTGAGATGTTACACGGTAGGAGGTGAAACTGGACAATAAATAACAGACACTACCCTGTTGGCTAGATGGTGAAAATAAAAGCCAGGTAAGACAGGTGTGAGGACAAGGCAGCTGAGGATTCTGGCTGATATGAAATAGTCAAGGAAAGGCGTCCTGGGGAGGTGACAGCAGAGCAGAGACCCGCGGGAGTGATGAAGCAAACCAGGCTGATACGAGGGGAAGAGCACTCTGAGCAGGTAGAGCAGGGCGTGCAGAGCCCTGAGGTGGGAGTGTGCATCTTGTGCAGGGCCTGACACGGGCTCTTCAGTTACCTGTGTGCCTCTTCTCCCATCTGCTTCACAGGCCTGTGTAAAATGAGAGCTCAGCAATGAAGGGATCGGGTGAGCCGCTTCACCTACCTGGTGATTGTCAAAGCTCTGCATTATTTTGAAAATCAGCATAACAATAAAGTTCATAATGTGCTTCCGCATCCTATGGAAACTTTTCCATTTTTCTCTTTTATTCTTTTGCAATGAATCTAGTCCACAGGAACTTAGGATAAATATGCATACAAAGTTTTCCCTTCTGTCTTTCTTAGTACTTCTCTAACAGAAATACCACAAGTGGGCGGCTGTACCAAAGAAATCCATTTTCTCATAGTCTAAGAGGCTAGACTCGGAATTCAGTGCGCCGGTTCTGGGGGAAGGCTTTCTTCTCTCAGTCCTGGAGAAGGGCCTTGTCTCTTGTCTCCCGTTCCTTGGTGGCCTCCCTGTGGCCCCGCATCTCTCTTCCCCATCTGTACTTCCTGCTCCTTTTGGATCTCAGAAAGGATTGGTTTAGGACACTCCAGACCAGGGGTCCTCAAACTTTTTAAACAGGGGGCCAGTTTACTGTCCCTCAGACACGTTGGAGGGCTGGACTATAGTTTTTTTTAAAAAACTATAAACAAATTCCTATGCACACTGCACATATCTTATTTTGAAGAAAAAAAACCAAATGGGGCAAAAAGACCCAGCGGGCCGGTTAATGTCCGTGGCGGGCCACATGTGGTCCGTGGGCAGGAGTTTGAGGATGCCTGCTCTAGACACTCATTCACATAACAAAGAAAACCCCATTCCAAAATGGATTCACATCCACCCTTAGCCTTCCAACATATGTGAGGGGACTTCACCTTTTTCACAGAAAAATTCCATTGTTTCCTAACTCCAGGTTTTTGGGGTTTTTTTAGTGAACTTTCTGAAACCCCTTCATATGTGGGAGAACATAGTTCAACCCATAACTCCATCTATATCGAAAGCTTGGGGTTCCCCACCACCACACCCCCATGCTGCCCCTCCAGTTTGGTAAGGGCAATGGGACAGTGCGTGCCCCACAGTGCAGAAAGCAAAACAAAGCACAGCAACTCTTCTTCGCGTGAGTCTAGGGTAGTAGTTCAGTGCCTTCACACCTGGAGAGCGGCACCGCAGAATGTCAATGGGGGTTCGAGCAGGGCACCTCTCTTTCTGCTCTTTTCCAAGGCCTCTCAGTCTGATTCTTTGGCGTCTCTTTCCCAGTATTACAGTATATTCCCGTAATCACCACCCTGGGATCATGCCACTGAGAGTGAGCACACTGACACCAGAACGTAGCGGGCTGGAGCGGTGAGACTTGACGTGGGAGATAGAATACTACCGTTGGAAGACCAAGGGGAGATGGGATCAAATCCTGGAGCAGGTTCAACACAGCAGCTCCCCAAACTAAGGTGGGGGGGGGGAGGCTGAAGGGAGGATGGGGCATGGTGGGAAAACTGGGAGGGAGGCAGGCAGGTAGACGTGCGGGAGAAGGAAGTGGAAGTTGCACAGTGAAAAGAAGAAGGAGGGCGAAAGAGGAAAGAACTTGTACATGCTTAATGCTGTGGCTACGATGGTTAATAACCCGTAATCTGCACAAAACAAGGAAGATGTGGCTGTCATTTTACATCACTTCCTCCTAAATGTGCATTTGGAGCTTTAACAATTCAACAATAAAAACTAAGTGGTGATGATTTTAGCTTTTAAAGCTATATGCTGTTGAATTTATAGGAGATTAAAATGGTTCAGCTAGCATCCGCTTCACATGAAATTTTACTTTATTCAACCACCTCTGTTATCAGGACAAGGAGCACATGCAGCTGACACAATCCCAACTCCTTTATAAGAGATGACACTCAATCGCAGACACATGAAAAAAAAACAATATGAAATTTCTTCCCGTTTCAGGTCTTTAAAGATTTTCAATGTTCTGATCACAAAACAAAAATGGAATAGGGTCACATGAATTTAAAAGTCAGCTACGAGAGAGGCGCACACTAATGCTTCAGGGTAAGTTTCTAGGATGGCATAAAATATTATTTTGGACTAATAATCGTCTCAACGGTCACTAGTGAGGAAAGCCCACTCTTACAAGTGTCCAGAGAAGAGAGTAATTTTTTCCTTCATTTAGTCCACCTAATCCTTTGTTCAAAGAGGGCCAAGGAAAGGGAAATGGAATGAACCTTGAGGATCTATAATTTTTTTTCATATCAAAAGATATGATTATTCTATTTTACTTGAACCTTTGAAAATTTTTGCTCATTATTAAGGGGGAGAAATGTCTGCTTTTGATTATATATAAATTATGCTGTAATTAAAACATGGAGACTAATATAATATCAATTTATCTAATATTAAGTTGCTTGGTATTTTAATATTTAACATTAATAATAATTAATATTTAACATTCATAATAATTAATATTTAATAACATTAATATTTAATCAATTGGATAATATTAATATTTAATATTAAGTTGCTTAAGTGATTGAACATTATATTGTAGACGTGGCATGTGGTGTGTAGGGTTGACGAAGTTGTGTAGGGGCACAGGACTACATAATATACAGGGCCAAGTGTAAAATGAAAATGCAAAACACCTTTGTGAAGAATGACTAAGAATTTCAAGCTGGTGATAACAGAGGAAGTCTATGTAGCAATAAATTGAGACACCGAGCACCAAAGAAAAAGAAAAAGGAAAAAAAAGTATGCTTATTTTTATAGAAGAGGAAACTGAGGTACAAAATAATTATCCTAGAATCAAACACTCAATAAGCAAAAGAATCAGAATGCCTAAGTTGATTATGTCTCCTTCTCACACCCAGATCTGCCCGTTTGGTTTGAGTCCAGTACCCTCCTCTTCCACTTTGTCCCCCAAGAACCACGAGCTCTGGGCATACTGAGTGGTGACTGGATAGCCAAGCCACGCCAAACCCACCTCTTGTCATTCACTGAGTAGGTATGTCCATTCCTGCCCACAATATCCAGCACCATGGCTTTGTTATTTGGTATTCCCTTCACAGAGGGAGGCTCCGTTTCTTATCTATTAAGCCAAAACGTGAAAGTCGAGGTCCACTGTGTCCACCCACTTGTGCAGAACCTTGGACCAGTGGGATTAGATGCATCACGCCCCACATGGGATTTTCAACACTTTACCGAGCAC
>NW_022103920.1:64918428-64920747 GCF_000313985.2 Echinops telfairi
ATGAAAGGTCAGAGAGTTTCACGTTGCTGTGCCCTCTGGCTGCCCAAGCTACACTTGCTTATACTTGAACACACACACACACACACACACACACACACACACGAAGGCTGTTCATGGAAACATAGCTATATCTGTCAATTCCATTGTTTCTCAAACTTTCTAAAGCCCATCGAGTGTGTATAAACTTTCTGATGGTCACTTATATACACTATAAGTCATCATAACTCACACGGTCAATCCAATCAATAAGTAAATAGTCAAGTTGATTTACCCAAAATTATCTTTTTAAAGAAATATTATTTATTCACTGTGTTCTAGTTGCTATTGAGATGATTTTGACACATGCCAACTTCATGTATCAGCGTAGAACTGGGTTCCCATTGGGTTTGTAACGGCTGGTATTTTAGGAGGAGGTCACTAGGACTTCCTCCTGTGGTGCTTCAGGTGCTCGAAACATCTGAAAAGACTGATAGGTGATCGACACCTGCTAGAACCAGGTTAGCTAGACATTAAGCATCACTCCAGACTCTACAGTGTACACACAAAGTCTCTTGTGAAAGGGCTGTAACCTTACTCCCTACTTCCATCTTTGGCCAGTCCCTCTCTCACATTTTCTCCAGCAAAACTAAGCCGCGTCCAATCTCGCTCATCATGAAGGGTTTGTCCCCGTAGCGGTCACGTTGTTTTCTTTGCGGTTGCTCATCATTGGTCCTTCAGAATCCAGCTTTGTGCCATTTCTTCTGGAAGCATACCTCTACCCCCGAGTCTGACTTAGACGCTCCTCTTTTGCACTCTTAAAGACCTTCCTACATCTCTCTGCCTCATGTGACACTTATCACATGGTACGGCCACTCTCCTTTTACCATCTGTATGCTGCTCCATGCTTTGGGGAGTTTGTACCCTACCAGGTCCATATCTTGATTTTGTTATACTATTGAAAGTAGATACTAAAGATACTTTTCACATCAATGGTTTGTAAACTGGTGCTTATCTACATAGCTTCTATTTTAGCCTGATGACTAATTTCTGTCACCTAGTGTGGTCTTTTTATTTATTTATTTTAAAGATGCTGCTTGCCCCAACTATATGACTAGTACTTTCAATTACCCATGAGTCTAAATCTTCAAAAAAATTTCTTGGTTTGCAATTAATACAATTCTGTAGCACTCTTTTTGCTTCTTCTTGCTAGAAACCCCTCACTCCAAATTTGTTCTTGTACCAGCTGCTCTGGAAAACAGGGGCTGTGCATTCTTTCCATTCATTTGATCCATTAAAGTGTAGTCCATGATGACTCCTTTTGTCACCGTAGGTCTGACAATATTCCAGAGGCTTAGTATTGATAAGCAATTGTTTTTAGAGCTTGGGGCTACTAGTCATACATCAAAATACACTCACCTCTAGTTTCCAGATGCCTCTGAAAACAGATGTAGCCATGGCACAAAATTCTTTCAAAGGGGAAGTTAGCAAAAGTGACCAACACTGCTGGCCCATAACACCTCACTGCACATTCTGCTGCCAGCTCTTTGCCCTTTCTGGTTGACTGGGATAAACATAACCTGAACACAGGAAGACAGTACTGCGGACATGTCAGGCTGGGTCTCTAGATAAATTCTTGAATGAGAACTAAATCCATCGAACCTGCCTGTGGCTATCTGGTGAGTGAAATGAAAAACTTCTGTTGGATTAAGCCAAGGTGCCTTGTTATCTCTTTGTACTCAAACTTAAATTACTCTACCCTATTGATGACAGGGTTGGCTTGAAAAAGAGGCTAATTACTCATGAGCAGTCATCTAAGGTATAACTATTAGTCTCTCCCCCTCCAGAGGAAAGAAAGATGAAAATAAAAGGCCTACGGAAACAATCGGTCCAATGGATAATGGACCACATGAAAATCAGTCTCCACAATCTTGAGACCAGAAGGACTAGATGGTGCCCGATCACCATTACCAACCACTCTGAAATGGGTCCCATTAGAAGGTCCTGGATAAAGTGAGCGAAAACTGTGAAACAAAACTTAAAATTTTAAAAGAGATCAGATTTACTGGGCAGATAGAAACTAGTGGAATCTAGACTCTCGCCCTTCATCACCCTTCATGTCTGCAGCTACATTCACCCCTGCTTTAGCATAATTAACCATTTAAGACCACAAGGGCAGGGCTGCATTCACCCAAGGACAAAGTGCAGCGGGTTAGGAAAGAAGCCGGAAGGGAACCAAAACACAGGAAGCGAATGGGATGAAGTTGCACCAAAGGCTTGCAATAGATGCGCTGAGACAGAATATGTGTGCACCATTGGACGTCAAAATGGTGGTCTGGTCTG
>NW_022103920.1:64921694-64931163 GCF_000313985.2 Echinops telfairi
TGGCCTACTAATGGGCTTTGGGTCTCCACTCCGCACTCCCCCCATCATTCACCATGGTAAGACTTTCTGTTCTAATGATGTCTTATACCTGATCCCTTCCACACCTCATGGTTGCATAGGCTGGTATGGTTGGGGGTCACCACAACAAGAGGAACTGTCAAAGGGTCGTGGCATCAGGAAGGTGGAGAACCACCGATTAACAAGAACATCATCAGAATTGTCAGACGATGATTAACGTGTCTGAAAACTCTCAAAATGCAAATTAATGCCACTAAAATTTTAATTGAAATATGGAATAGCAGGTATATAGAAACATGGCAAGCAAGAAAACCCTGGGGAGCTCAGTTCTACTCTTTAATGGATGGGCTCTCCATGAGCTGGAATTGATTTGATGGCAGCTGATTTGATGTGGCTTTGAGTTTTATTGATCCTTTCACTGATAAAATAAAAAGAGCTAGTTAATTTGCTGACTTTCTTTACTTGCAAAATCCAAGGGTTTTAAGTGTCTACAAGCAAGGTCACAAATCATTGTGGACTCCAAAGAGATAAATGTGGCTAAAGTGCCCAGGTGCATTCTGAAGAGCCTTTGTTTCATATGGACCATGTGTGTCTCTTTCAGCGCCTGGTGAGGTGACGTGGTCTTTACTTATAGATGTGCAAGCAGGGGCCACCCCAGGCTTCAGGAGAAACAGGGAGTGGGCAGGCGCACGGCTCTCGCTCCAGCTGTACCTTTCTGCAACGTGCTCCACCATGAAAGGGCTCTAGTCTGTACTTTGAAATAACAGCTGAATTCATACCATGGATTGTTTTGTTGAGAAGTGAAACAGTGCGAAAAAAGAAAAAGGAAACTCGGTTTAACCAGGCTCCTTGGGGGAATATATCACAATATTGAAATCACAAGATCACTTTCTCTTTGTAAGTCACTCAAATACATTTAGGTCTGAGAAGTTGTACTTCAAAGACAAGCTAATGAACTATTGTGTATTAAAATTCGATGGTGCATTCCTGAGCAGCAGGGGTGGAGAAGATCACCAGTAAACCCTTCTGTTCCCTCATAGGGAGATGGATTTGCAAAGCATCTCTAACACGATTTTGGACTCAACTTTTTTAAGATACAAAAGTAAAAACAGGCAAAAGGTAACGAAAGAGCACAGGAAAAGAGATCAATGAAAAGAATTCTATCCATATACTTCCTTCAGTTAAAAAGTAATCTCAAATGGTTATTCAAATTTACACACTATTATGAGCGAGCAAAAAACAGTGTTTAAAGATAAAACTGAAATTTAATCTTTTAAAAGTTGTAACTGAACTTATTAATTTCTAAATGTCTATAGTGCACAGCAGCACCGGTAGCAGGGCCTTTGCTGGCTCTACCCAGGACTCCCCACACTGGGCGACGTCAGCCCCAGTGTGTCTCTGCTGCATAGTGTTGGGGCAGAGTTAAACACTGGCACCCAGGAGGGTCTGTTGTAGAGTGCAGGCTTCACCACAAAGCTAAAGACATCTTGACAGAATTGGGATTAAAAACAGCTATCTGAGGACTTCTTGGGGTGTGTATGTGAAAAGAAAGATTTAGAAGTGTTAGTTCTTGTTACTGTTATCAAACAGCTTCCGAGATACCAAATAACTGGAACAGGTCATTCTTACAATACCCTTGAGGAACAGACATTCACATGTCAAAGAGTAACAAAGACATTGGGTTTCCAGGTCCAATAATTTATACCTGGAAATCTCTCATCTATTCCCGACTCCCCATTCTCCCAGCATCTTACACAGAGCTGCCCCAAATAAGCTTCCCTCATAACCACCCTACCATGGTCACATCCTTGCTCAGGCCCCTTCATAACGACGGAATTTCCAAATCTCAATTACGAAGTGGCAGAATCAGGCCTCGGACCTCAACTACTAGGTCATATCACGCTCGAAATGAAAGGTGGCCTTCACAGAGCAGTTTTATCTTCTTGAATAGTGTAGGTCGACTATGGCTGGGAAATGGGCAGGAAGTTTTGGTAAGAGAACTCAGGTTATAAATTTAGGAGCAGTTAGGGGCTAGGCCTACAGATCATGCTTGGAGTAAATCATTGCTTTAAAACCTGGGATGACCACGACTGTGCATCAGAAGGGCAAAATCCAGCCTTCAGGCTATGGTTCTTCCAGGCAGGAAAGGGCACAGAGTTGGGACAGCACTCTGTAGGATTCGAGACTACAGTTGAGTGGGTGCACCCTCTGAATCGGAATGAAGCTGCCCAGTTAGCACAGCAGGTACGGAAGCCATGCAGTGAACCAGCCCAAACCACTGGGAAGTGGAGCCAAGGCAAGAGTGGGCCACCTAGGCATTTGTTCTTTGAAGATGACTTCCCCTGATCTGGATGCCACCAAGGAACCCTCATTGGGTTGTAGGGTAAGCACCGGGCTATTAACCACAAGGTTGGTGGTTCAAACTCACCAGCTACTCAGTGGGAGAAAGATGAGTCTGTAAAGATTTATAGTCTCAGAACTCTTTAAATTAGAACTGATTTTGGTTGTTAGGGGTTATTTTGGGGGGAATGGGGAGGGATAAGCTTTGAGCAACCAGCTCTGAGGACACAGTGATTAAGCACAGGTTTTGATTGTTAAAATAGATTGACAGTTGGGATCCACCAGCCTCTCCTTAGGAGAACGGGGCAGTCTTACTCGTCTGTAAAGATCACAGAAAGATGAAGCTGTATCTGTGGCCTTAAAATTCATAACCTGATATGAACGTGTTCATAATAGTTTTGAATGAGCGAGTGCATAAATGAATCAATGAAATGAGAGTAGAACGTTGAGGAACTGGGTCGGAGATGCTGGAAGGCTTATAATTTTAGTCCCACCCTATTGTTGGCCAGATGGCAGGAGGCCCAGTGGTTGATGGGCAAGCCAAGCAGCCTGGTGAGTTTAATGCAAGACCTGGAACTGGAACCCACGCCAATCCTTTCTCTTCCTTGCCCTACTAGCAGCATGGCGACTGCTCCCACAGCCATTACAGCGATTGTTGGATGGTTTGGGGAATGTAGAACATATTTTCCCATGGAAACACATTTTTTTCTTTCTTCTGTTTTTAATGGTGGTTCGGTTCCCATGCTAGGCCACAAAAGCCTATTTACTCCATAGCTGAACTCAACTTCAAAACCAGCGTAGCTCTGAGGCCTCACTGAACCCCCAGCTCTGAGCCCACAGTCCAGAGGGCAGGTGGGCAGCTGGCTCTGCAGGCACATGAGGGCAGAGCTCCCCAGCAGCCAGGGGGGCGGGGGCTGGGCAAGGAGGGGGGGCAGCGGCAGCTGCAGGAGGCTACTGCAGCCTCTGAATGCCTTGGTGGTTCTTAAGTGGATTGTTTGTAAGTTGGGAACTGTCTGTGCTCAGAAAGGCGGATTTCAAGAGGTAGGGGATCCTATTTCACTTGAAGGCCCACAGTAATGAGGGCTCTTTATTCGTAATGAAGTAGCCACTAATTGGAAGGACCGGCTCAGGAGGCTGGTTGGAATTTTGTGCTCCCGGACCCAAACGGAGTAATATTATGCAGTAGCCTAGCAGCCCCTTACTTCTGCACAAAATTCATGTAAAAATCTACCCTGAAGTGCCTGCCTGACATTCACTGTGCTTATTATTAATACTGATAATAACAGGGAGGCTGATCCACAGCACTGAACTTGAGAGTGAATTGGATTCTGTTTCCTCCAGGTTCTTTCCTTCTCTTATTTCGCCCAGCCATATTAGGAGCATTTTGAGAATCCTTACTTTCAGAGCGGGCTGAAGGCTTTGATATTTACCCACAGGAGGCATGGTTCCAGTTTCGAAGGACTCATCCAAGAGAAGATCTCCTTCCTTCCCCGCCTCCTCAGAGCCGCAGCAACATTCCATAAACTCACAGACACTGTGAAAGCAAATGTATGAGGAAGGGGGTGGGGGTGGGGGACAAACCCATAGCGATGTTGGTGGAAATGAAAAACTCACAGTAGGGAAATCCATCGCAATAAGGGAATACAGTTAGCTTTTCTGGATTTCATGAAACGTGGCCAATGACGCTGGAATGTTCTGGTGCCCCCTGGAGGACTCTGAAACCTAACAGAGCTGGTCATTTAGGCCCTTGAAAGTCCTACCGAGGCTGTGTGTTTCTGCTCCCAGGCTCAGATCGGTCTAACCCGGTCCAATCACAAGCAGGGAAACCAAGCAGCAGGAGCCGAGTCCGACGCTGTAAAAGCTGCCTCCATCTGTCTGTCGTGAGAATGTTGCTACTTGGATCAGCCAGAGGATCTATTTTTGGCTTGTGAAGTTTACAAATGGCTGGTTTATAAATCCAGCAGTGCAAAGTTCACAGTCCCATGTGCCATCTCTCCATCTTTCTCGGGGCTGAGTGTGTTTGGTGGACAAGGCAGTTTGCTGCTGTCCGCTTTGCATTGTCTTGTGCAGACACGCTGGAAAGTTAAACATTTAGCTTCTAAAATTTTCCTGCCCGGGGGTTCCTCCAGGACATGACTGCAGTCTGATGATGACTGAGTGGCCATCGGAGCTGTTTACTCGACAGACACAGAACAGTCAGCAGATGTGAGGAGACATGGCTCCAGTGAGAATGAGTTTGGGATTATGAACTACCCTTCTTCTGCCCGCGCTCCATGGCCGCCCCACTTCAACGAATAGGACTGACATCAGGACCTTGGTGTATAACATGACGGATACCATCCAGTCTAAAGTCATTATTCTACATCCGAGAGACACAGACCAGGTTGCATTTACTTTGGAAAGACTAATGTTTGTACATTATTATAATTAAATTGCAATGTAATCATGATACTTACAACCTAGGGCAGGACAATATTTTCAGTGGAGTTAATATAAACTTGGTGACGGTCACTTTTTCTTTCCAGGGCCATGAAAGTCACTTAGATTCTTTCACGTTGCTGTTGTGGGCTGCCACTGAGCCAGTCCCCAAATGATGCACACTGGGATTGGACCCTTGTGACCTCTAAGTTTTCAAGGGCAGACTGGAAGTAGAGTGCCAGACCTTTCTTCTTAGACTGGCTTGGTCTGGAAGCTCGGCTGAAAGCTGTTTAATATCAGTACCGCAGGTGCCTTCCACTGACAGATGAACGGTGACTATCTGAACCGTTGACTGGGGACTGTGTGAGGTGTGTCAGCCAGCAACTAAACCTGAGTCTCCATTATGGAGACAGAGAATTCTGCCACTGAAACCACAAGGGCCCATTCCTTCATTTATCACCCCCAAACCCCCAAAACCAACCTCGCTGCCATCAAGTCAATGCTGATTCATAGCGACCCCCTGTGGCTTCCCGAGAAGGTAACTGTCTATGGGAGTAGAAAGCCCAGTCTTTCTCCCAAGGAGCTGCTGGTGGTTTTGAACTGCCAACCATGCAGATCACAGCCCAACTCATAACCACTATACCATCAGGGCTGTGTCTCATATAGTACGGATTATATTTATTAATTCCTATATTAATGAACTATATTAAAGTTGAACTATATTAGAGTTTCAAACTCTCACCAAATGTGACTTCTAAATTCAAGAAAGATTGCAAGAATATGTACAGGATCTGTATTCCTGGATACCCGTCACCGTCCTTTTCTCTTTTTCTAAATATGTGTACAACATACATACTTTTTTGCCTTGGATCACTTTGAGGAAAATTGAAGATATGTCCTATTTTTCTTACTCAGTGCAATACATATTTCTTAAAAGCAAGATATTCTCTTACATAAACAGTACAGTGATTAAAATCAGGAAATAAATACTGAGTACTATTATCGAAGCTACAGACTTCATTAAGAGTTCACCGATGGTCTCAATAATATCCAAGGCAGTGCCATCCGTTAACCACTGACCTCCAGGCTGAACCCACCCAGAGATACCTTGGACGACAGGCAGGATGCTCTGCTTCCAGGGAATCAATCCATCACAGCCGTGCAAACACAGCTGCACACACGTGGGGCTGCTGTCAGAACTGACGAGAAGGCAACTCACAGCAAACAGCCAGAGGGAATCAAGATCATGCGCTATTTCTTTAGCCGTATTTCTCTCTTACATTGCTTCTTTAGCCTGTACTCTTCAACAGGTCTTGGGTCTTTGTGCAGGGCAGGTGTCTGGAAGAAGTCTCATGGGAGGGCTATCTGATGTACCCTCGTGATTAGATTCAAATTGTGCCCCCTGAGCAGCATAAAAAGTGAGGTTGGCTTTTTCTCAGCACATCTTCTCAGGAAGTACGTTGAGTCTTATCAGCGGCAATGTGAATTTGGGTCCTTTGATGGAGGCGTTTTGTCAGTTTGCCCACTGTAGAGTTACCGTTTTGTTCTTTGTCATGAAAAATCACCATATTGTAGAGATCTGCTTGGAGATGACGTCAACATCTTATTCTCAAGCTCTGATCCATCTTAAAATGTACTACTGCCTCTTGCCTGAATCACTGACTGTGTGACAGTTGGCAAATGTGATTTTCTATTAACATCATTATTTCAATAATTATTAGTGGACTGCTAATGGTAGCTTTCCTCCTCTTCAATTGTTTATTTCTTAAATAAATCCCTGTAGCTCATGGATTTTTAAATAAATAAAAAGAAATTTATTTCTTAAATAAATCCCTGTAGCTCATGGATTTTTCTTTTATTCACTAGTATTTGTTTGACAAATACTTATTTGTAGTAACATGATTCCACAGGTAGGTCTGTACAAAAAAGATATATTCAGAAAAGTGCTCTCTCTTCCCCTTCCCACCTCTCCTTTGTGCCCAATTGCTAGTCAATTTATAGGAAGCCAATTTCCTCAGTCTTGGATTTTACCTTCCTGTGAAATGAATTCTTCAAGTGAGGAGACGTCTCCTTCTTTCTCTTCCTTTCTTACACGCAAGTAACGTGCCTCGGGTGTTCTTTTGTCCTTAGCTCAGGTGTTCGTGTGTGCTCACTTCCGTTTTTGTTTTATCCCTTTCTAGAAATTGTTCAACATCAGCTCACAACTATCTTCCTATCCATTTTTACACGTGCAGGCTACCCCATTGGGCATATGTTTGTAGTCTATTCAGCTACTCCATGGTTGTTGCAAGTATTTTGATACTACGAACAATGCTGCTATAAACAACCGTGTGCACGCGCGTGCAAGAATGTGGCTAGCTGGGGGTGGGGGGTGTATCTTCAGGGTAAATTCCTGGTGCTAGGACTGCTGAAGCAGTAGGTGAACATATATGTAATCTTGTTAGTACTGTACTAGTTGTAATGCTATTAGCTATGTATGAGAGTACCAGTTTCTTGAGAATCTTGCTGAGAGTATGTGCTGTCCTTGAAAAATGTGCTACCGCAGAGGTACCGAAGTGAGTGCACAGCCGCTCACTTGAGGTGCAGGCACGCAGGTCTTGGTGGTGATGGTCTGGCACAACCCCTCAGACTCTGGCACTGCTGGTATGGGGTGTGAAGAAAGAATCTTTTGCACACTGTGCTGGGTGGTTTTGCAGACATTCAACGGTCATATTTAGATTGAAAATATCCTCAGTTAAGCAAATGAAGTTCAGTTGTTTCATTTCCTTACCTCCTGAGTACGAGATGCCAAGATCAAAAGGCCTGTGAAGCCTAGGAAAGGCACCAGAACAAGGGTGTCACGATACCCAGCTTTAAAGCTGGTCCTCTCATCACAACTCGCGAGAAAATGGGGTCTGAGAAAACCTGTTACCCAGGTGGTTTGCACTCACGGATGATGTCCTATCAGAGGTAGAGCGCTGGCCAGGTGTGACAAAAGTGAACTGCTTTTTGTTCCACTCACATATCTACTTATTCATTACATGATACCTTGCCTGCTTCCAAACTAAATTTGAGATCGCTTCAGGTAATAACATATATAAGCAGGAGAGTTAAAATTAAGGAGAGAAATTTGAAAAGATGGAGAGAAAAGGGAGGATAATTTTGCGTGGACTACAAAGGTCACAGGAAGGAGCGAGGGCAGAGTCCACGAGCAGTGGTGCTTCTGTGCGCCCCCAGAAGTAGGCAGAAGTCAAAACAGAGACCGAAAAGGAACCAGAGCATTTAAGGATGAAAGTCGAGGTGAACTCATATGAAACTAAGTGCAAATGGAAACCACCGTAAATTGCCTTCTTTTTCCAAAGAGGGGTCCCAGGCCCCTGGCTTGTGCAAATGATTTGCATTTAACTAGTAATCAAAGCGTTGGCAGTTTGAACCCACCCAGTGGAAAAAAACAAGCTTGGTGACTTGCTTCTGCGGAGATTACAGCCAAGAAAACCCCATGGAGCCGCTCGGCTCTATCACATAAGGGGTCTCTTCAAGTCACAGATCAACAGCAGCGACAACAAAAGGAATGAACAAAAGCGGTCCTGATAGCCCACAGGCTCAGATCTGAACACTAGATCTTTCCCCTGAACGGGAAAGCCCTAGAAATTATGAAGACGAACTCTCTGGTTTACAGATGAAGAAACTAAGGCCTAGACAGGATAACTCGTTGAGATACAGGCTCCCTTTAAAACCAACTCCTCTACCCACAGCCTCTGTCAAGGGAGCAGTCCTGGGCTTGTGACCGAGTCCCTCACCCCCACCTCCATTCTTTCAACACAGCGGATTAGACCAGGGGGTGTCTGCCACTCGTCATTCCAGCTGGGTCGGTGACCTGTGCAGTCACTTAGTGTAAAAGCTCTGCTCACACTCAGTGATGCGCTAGCCCATCGGACTCTCCCTCCTGGGGAATATGGAAAGAACCAGGCCAGTAGTGTGGGAAAGTAGATGGGCAAATACACAAATGGTCCTGGAGAATGGCTGGCAACTCAAATAGGAAGCCCTGATCTCTGTGGAGGGAGAAGTGAGATAAGTTAGTTTTCTACCATAAGGGATCTATCTGGTAGTTCTAGAGCTCTCGGCATCTGGCCACACCATGCTTCCTGAAAATTCTGGCATGCCATTGTATTTCCAAGTGTCCCCCCATAGCCGCATCCCTTTATTCCTGAGAGAGCCCCGAGTCCTTGTGCCACAAGCTATTCCAGCAAAAACGCAGCTCCTAAGTATTGGGCTGATAACCAAAGCCAGTGCTTCCCAACCACCAGCTGCCCCATGGAGAAAGAGGGAGCCGTCGACTTCCTTAAAGATTTACAGCTTGGAAATCCAACGGACCAGTTCCACTCTGTCCTGGAAGATTGCAGCAATATGGAATCCACTCGGTCAGTGGCTGGTTTGGTTTGTCCTTGAAAACTTTCAATAAACTACCTTCAGAGTGAGATCTGAGTTCATATTTGAGGAGAAATGGCTACTGTTATTTTGGGGAAAATCATTTTAATAGGCCTTTGACTATAGAGAGGTTAAGCCAAGAATGTGTTGTGGAATAGAAAGAGAAGTTAGAGAGCCAAAGAGCCTTATAAAACAACTGTTGAATCTCATTTGTAGAGAGATTGCATCTTGAAAAGTCTCCCTTTAAAAAAGTAAGATGTTTCTCTTCCCCTAGCAAGGAAGATGC
>NW_022103920.1:64932018-64937500 GCF_000313985.2 Echinops telfairi
GAAAATGTTTTGAGAATGAAGTACAAATGCGCTTTACACAATTGATGTGTGTATGGATTGTGATAAGAGTTGTATGAGCCCCTAATAAAATTTTTAAAAATAAAGAGAGAAACCAAAAGACTCTCCTTTGGAAAATTAATCAATAAAATAAGGGCAAAGATGAGAAAAAGAAAATAATGTTATGGTTGGGGGGCGATCACCAAAACATGAGGAACTGTATTAAAGGGTCGCAGCATTAGGAAGGTTAACAACCACTGAACTAGATGGAGGATGTACTAAGAAGAAATAATAGCTTCACATTTTGATATTTGTGATTAATAACCGTTTCTAGGATTTTGCAGTGGCAGCAGTTCTAGGAGTTACAACCTGACAGGACACCATGCAGATAAATTCTGCAGTTCTCTTTGTCTGAATCTCCTCCTTAGGAGCAAGAGCACTTTTCTCAGAGTACTTCCCTCTGATATCCCCTGTCACAACTGAGACAACGAATGGGTAAGCGCCTGGCAACGAACTGAAATGTGGGCAGTTCAAACCCACCCAGTGACTCTGTGGAACAAAGGGCTGACAATCTGCTCTCCAAAGAGTACAGCCCACAAACCCTCATCAAACCCGTAGGAACTGAAAATAGACTCGGGGGCACCTACTAACGCCACGAAGCATAGGCATATACCGTCAGTGGCATCCCGTGCTGCCCAGACACTTCCAACTCAAGGTAACCCTACTGGACAGAGCAGACCGCTTGCCGGGCTGGACATCTTGACGGAGCAGACTGCTGCATCCTTCTCGCGGAACAGCCGGCAAGTTTGAACGGCAGACCTTTAGGTTCACAGGTGAGCGCTTAACCACTGCACCACCAGAGAACTCCTTTAGTCAGCGGCAAGAAAGATGGTTTTATCAAGATTGTCTTACACCAGTGGCTCTTAAATTTGTGTGTGCATCCAGTTAACTTGGAGGGTCCTCTTTTTTTTCTTTTTAATACATCATTTTATTGGGGGCTTTATAACAACACATACATCAATTGTATCAAACACATTTGTACACATGTTGCCATCATCATTTTCTAAACATTTTCTTTCTACTTGAGCCCTTGGTATCAGCTCCTCTTTTTTCCCTCCCTCCCTGGCCCTCCTACCCTCATGAACTCTTGATAAATGATAAATTATCATTTTCATATCTACACTATCCACTGTCTCCCTTTACCCACATTTCTGTTGTTTGTTCCCCTGGGGGGAAGGGGGCTGGGGCGGGGTTATACGTCGACCATTGCAATCAGTTCCCCCTTTCTTCCCCTTCCCCGACCACCTTCCCCTTCCCCTCATGATATTGCTACTCCCGTTATTGTTCCTGAGGATTTTATCTGTCCTGGATTCTGTGTGTTGAGAACACTTGTCTGTACCAGTGTACATGCTCCACTCTAGCTGGATTTGTAAGGTAGAACTGGGATCATGATAGTGGGGAACGTGGGGAGCATTAAAGAATTAGAGAAAAACTGTGTGTTTTGTTGGTGCTATACTGCATCCTGGGAGGGCCTTCTTAACATTCAAAATGATTAGCATTTATTCCAAGAGTTTCTGATTCAATAGAACAGAGGCAGGGCCCAATTCCAAAAAGTTCCCAGGTGTTGCTGATGGTCTGGAAGCCCCAGATTGGGAACTTCTGTCTTAGATTAATCATGTGGAGTAGAGAAAATATTAAGCAATCAATCCAAAATGTTGGCCATAGAATAAACTTTACCAGAAGGATATTGCATTTTCTTGAACTTTTTGAAAATCGAAATCTCTCTAAATGATACGTGATAAATAGTACCGATTCTGGTATGCCGAATGCCAAAATAGACATATGGAAGTGGCGTATAAGCTAACGGCCTGTGGTAGAGAATGCAGTTTGAGCAAATGTCACACACTATGCTACCCCAGATTCCCCCCCAAGCCCACCCCGTGCTTCCTTCTAGTCTCTTTCTCCAGGGTGCCGTGGTATCAACCTCATAGCTGTTGAGGTAATATCAACCTCAACCTGCCTTGTGCTAGAGGAGACGCTAGAAGCAAAGAGAAACAAGTGTAGGAAGCAGCTTGTATTGTTCAGAAAACTAAGCAGCTTGATGTTTTTGCAGCATATTAAAAAATGAGGCTAGCAGTGAAGAAAGGAAAGTCCCTTCATTGGGGCAAGAACAAAGCCACAGAGGAGGGCCTTGTGGGATGTTGAGGAGCTTGAACTTGATCCTGCGGACCAGCAGCCACTGAGCAGAGATGTAATGTGGTCGACTTTGGGTTTTATTTAGATCACACTGGGTAATGTGGACGGTTGGCTAGAAGCAGAGAGGCAAGGTTGAAACTGGTCGCCCAGGCGAGAGTCCCAAGGGCTGATCTAGATCCAAGAAGGGAAGCTTACATAAGACAAAGATTTGGAAAATATTTAGAAGGCACGACAAACTTTAGCATCTACTATCAGAATAAACGGCTCTCAGGCTCCTGCTCTCCATCTACACTCTTTATGTACCATCCAAGCTTCTCCAAAGCGGTATCGAACTACCGGTATCTCCTTTTACTCACGTCTCCTCATTCCTCCGTTCACATGTACACACTCACTTGACAATTCTATAAAAAGCACTCATCTGATGCTAAATCTAGGAACACTATCATTCTTAATTATATTTCAGATAACACCTACATAATCAGAACGCATATTTTTTTCTTTTGTTTCACTCTGATTGCCAGGATACCAAATAATCTTGCTTCATCTCTACCTTTTGGCCTCTCCTCCGGGTGACCCATAAATCTTAAATCTGGAATTCCAAGACAACTTCTCTTTGTATTGTATAACCCTAAGGAACCTGACAATACTGTCACAATCCCAGACAACACCACTTAAACATAAATATCTCACCTGACCCTTTTCAGAGCTCCAAACTTAGATCTCCAGTTGCCTGCATGGGCAACTCCATTTGGTTGTATTCATAGGCACCTCCAACATATTACACTCAACACCCAAATTATTGCTCTTATGCCCCAACATGCTTCTTTCCCTGTTTTCCATGGACGTATGCATGGCATCTCTAGCTACTGTGCCAGATACTTAGGGCTCATTCTTGACCCTCTCTCTCCTTAGTCCACATACCAAATGCCGACTTGTTAACCTGAAAACTGGTTGGGAAAGAGTCGTAGCAGCATTTTAGGTTTCCAAGACTGTCAGTATTTACAGGAGCAGACTGCCTCAACTTCCTTTCCAGTGCAGCTGGTGAGTTGGAACCACTGACGCTGTGGCTAGCCAAACGTTTAACTCATAGCCTAAATGTCTCAACTTTCCAGCTACATTTGCCAAGCCACCATCATTGTCAACTTGATATTAATGCTCTCTTTCAAGCTGTTCTCAATCCCTATTTCCATTTCTCAGTATATTTTAAGATATATAGCAAAATCCTTACAGTTGACCCTTAAATAACATGAGCTTGAACTGCCCAAGTCCACTTACATGTGGAATTTTTTAAAATACAGTGTGATACTAATAATCTCCAAATAAGCAGTTCCTCTGTCCAAGAAAAGGTCCGATGAATCACAGTCTTTGCCTATTTCTCATTATGTGTAGTGCAACCCCATAAGCCTTGAATAGCGCCATGGGACCCACACAATGTGCCACCAGTGATGCTGGCAGTGTTCCCAAAATCATGGCATTACAAGAAAATGTCCAATTGCTTGATGCAGACTAGATTGCAGTCTGCAGCTGCAGTTTCCTGCCGGTTTAAGATAAATGGATCCAGCATAAGGGCCATTGTAAAAACAGAAAATGGAATTCGTGAAGCGGTTACTGCAGGACACAGCAGCTGTGACCTTACTGTGCTGTATGCTTTTGATCTCATATTCAAAAGGCGTTCACGCGAGTGCCATAATCATGCATATACAAACTCCATGTTTCAACTGACCGTTTTTTAGATGACCAGTAAGCTGTCCTATCAACAGTAGCCTAGTCTTGGTTAAGTTTGGGAGGAGTCAGTTCACCCTTGGCATTTTGACTGCACAGGGGGCCAGCATCCCTAATCCCCATGTTGTTCCAGGGTCAACTGACATTCAAAAGCACAAACTGACCACTTCCTTCTCTGTGTGTTTATCCTCCCAGCCCTTATTCTACAAATGCTTGCAGGACCCAGCTCCTGCCCCACTGATTGCTCCAGCAAGCCTTTCCCCAAACTTGTCTTCACACTTTGAGTCCTCTCCACCTGGAGCGCCCTTTCCCAGACCTCCTGGTTGATAACAAGTACCGTCAAGCTTGCAGCTCAAATTAGCGACCCACGTACGCAACGCTACTCTCACACTCCTAAATAAGGTTCCCATCACACACTGGTAAAGCATCTTTCAAAGCACATGCTGCACTTTTTAATGATGTGTTTCCTTTATGAAATATTTGTTGAATGTCTATCTCCCTAACAGTGGTTCTCAACCTGTGGGTCGTGACCCCTATGGGGGTCGAAAGACCCTTTCACAGGGTTATCCAATTCATAACAGTAGCAAAATTACAGTTATGAAGAGCAATGAAAATAATTGTATGGTTGGGGGTCACCACTACAGGAGGACCTGTATCAAAGGGTCGCGGCGTTAGGAGGGCTGAGAACCACTGCCTGAGAGCTTCTGAGTGGCCCGCATTGCACCTCCTTCCAGGGCTAGGTACATGGCATCTGCTGTGGGGTCAGCTCTGACTCACGGCCACCCTGTGTAATCTTCCGTTGGGAGCAGGCCACCAAGCCTGTCTTCTGTCGTTCTGTCGTTTCTGTGTGCCTTCCAACTGCCAGCATTTAGGTAAGCAGCTGAACACACACCATTTGGGCCACTTTAGGGACCTTGTGCACAAGTAAGGGCTCAAAATTTGTTGAACGAATGGCAGCAACCAACAGCACCCGTGAATTGAACTCTCCCTCTTGTCTTACAGTATTATAATATATTGCCTAACTTAATGGGAGCTTTTAAGAATAAAGTAATTAGCTTGCCCAGTTTCTATAAAATTGTATTAGGTGATGCAATCATCAGATATTCACGAAGCTCCTTGAGAGAATGTTGCCTGTCAATATCTGCTGACATCACTTGCATTCATCTGTCATTTTTTCCTCTTTATAGTGCTGTCTCCAACTAAGCCTTGTAGTAGCCCTCCAGGTTTGCAATGTGAACCTTGGGTGCTCAATGGGAGGATGTTTGGAGAATGCATTACACCCAGTCGAGAATGGAAACTTCCAGAACACAAAGCAAACCCAGGATTATTTTGGAACAATGAAGATGATGTAGGAAGCAGGCCAAATGCCCCAGAACATAGAAGCACTGACCTGCGAGGAGAGCTGCTGGGTTAAGGCATTCTGTAGAGGCACAGAGCTAATGCAGTTCCTTGTCTCCAACTGAAGTTTAATTGTGTAAAGATAGGCAAGAAAAATGCTTCAGGCAGCCACGTAGCCTTTCTGTGTGTGTGTGTGTGTGTGTGTGTGTGTGTGTGTGTGTGTGTGTGT
>NW_022103920.1:64937600-64947434 GCF_000313985.2 Echinops telfairi
TTCCCTCACAATCCCATCTTTCCAAAGCCTGGCTGTACTGCTGGGTTTTCCATATAAGGGTAGTCGCCATGGTGCTTGTTTTCCCTTGCTATCCTCACTAAAAATAAGCATAGCCCTACTATCTAGCACTTACTCCATCATGCTTATTTCTTGATACTAATGAGGCAGAAGGCTGGGCTGGCGTGGCCAGTCTTACGACCATCTCTCAGCACTAAATCCAGTTCAGCTAAAAGGAGTACTAGACCTGAAGTCAGTGAGGAAAGCGGGTCTACTTCCAGTTCTATAAGGCTCATTCATGTGCTCATGTATGAATCATTAATCTCTGGGAGTCATCCATCCTACAATGTCTCTCTTACAGTTCTCTCTTAGAGCTCTGGCTTAATGAATGGATCACATTAAAGAGCATGCTCTGAGTATGAGTAGTTCTGAGTGGAAATCACTCTTCATCTGGGCTGTGAATTTTAATTGTAGCAGACTATGTGTTGGCTAGAAGAGTGGTAAGTTGTTCCAGGACTTCCTGTCCCCCTATGAAGCTTTAGAAGGGCAAAAATCTAGGTAAATACCACACATGAACTCTACCATTCATTTTAATATTAAACATCTATGAGAGGCTTCAAAAAGTTAATGGAAAGATGAAATGAAATGAAAATGGAATTTCCCCAGAAACGTTTGGAAGCCCCTTGTATTTTTCTACCTCCTGAGTATAAGATGTCTTATATATTAAAAAAAAAAAAACCTGTAAAACTGAGGAAGGGGCTGTCAATCTCTGCTCTATCTCCCTTAGCATCTCAAAACACAACAGGAACATTCACTATTGGCTATAAAATGATTGAAGGAAGATGGAAGGATGAAATGTATGCCTAGAGTTGATGCTGGCATATGGTCAGTTGCTTTATTTTTAAAATGCTTCTATTGGCATATAATTTACATATCATAAAATCATATTAAGAAGAGTTGTGCAATCATCACTATTTATTATTGGTAGGTCGCCATTTCCCACCAACCTCCCCTGTCATGCCCTTAAGTAATTATTAATCTAGTTACTGCCTCTATAGACTTACTGATACTGGATTTCATATACAGAAAATAATACAACACTAAAATCATAAACAAAACATAATGAAAACAGTTTTTCATCTACAAGAAAGCAGAAAATATTAAAAACAGAAACAACTTTAAAATGGGTCAAAGGGGGATCAAATGACATGATGTTACATTTTCACATAACCACATCTGCCACAATCAACTTTTCAATGCTCTCTGTTGGATAGAAAGAAACACTATTTACATCCCTGGACTGTGGTCAGAGGGGATTCACTGGAGGCTTAATCCACGTGGGGACCCTGCAAATGGATTTTGGGCTTCCACTGTCATCCAAAGCCTTCTGCAAACTGTTGTTCAGAATTTCAGTTCTGATACCATTTTCTACTTTGGGTTTGAATTTTATTGTTTACAGTCCTTGGATCACACAGGTTGGGGTGGCTCTTCCATGTGGACTTAGTCGATGCTTCACTTTGAAGTGTGTGATCTTTGCAAATATAGCTTCTTTGCTTCACAATCAAAGTAAAATGGCAAAAACCACAAGTGTTGCCACAGAGAAGGAAAACATTTAGGCCTTCACGCTGTAATGAGACTTGAAACCTCTCCTTAGAAAACCCAGCGTTTCCTAGCTCCACTTCCCGTACCACCGCATGACTTCTCTGGTAACTGTTCTTCATTAGAGCATGGTCTCCCGGCCCACTGGGAACCTCCTTCCAAGGGACTGAGGGAGAGACTGCAGTCCTGGTCAGACGGTACAAAATGTATCTGAAAAGGAAGAGTCTTTTGGTCTTACTTGGCCTAGTGCACAGGAAGTTGATGAGGAACAGCCGATGGAATGCTGTGATGTGCTTTTGAAAAGAAGGAATAGTCTCTAAATGGCAAGAAACTGACAAGTAACTACCAATCAACATGTAAATGTGTGACTAAACATTTTTTTTAAAGGAACAAGAATTTTGACTAAAAGAGAAAAAAAAGTAGAGCATTATTGGCATCACAAAGCAGTCTCTTAATTCTAGTTCCTTGCACAGCAGCATGTACTATAAAAGATGCAGAAGGTCAGACATGTTGATCAAAGGGACAAGCCATAAGAAAATATGTTGCCGTTGTTACGTGCTGATGAGTCATTCCTGGCTTATGCCGACGCTTTATGATAGGGTGACCCTGTTCCTCGGGTTTCCTAGGGTCATGTGTCCAGGAGAAACGTCTAGGTCTTTTCTCTCCCAGAGTCACTGGTGGGTTTGAACCACCAACCTTTCAGTTGGCAGCCATCTGCTTAATGTTCCTTTAAGCAAATCCGAAATATCTATGCACCCAACATCAGTGCACCAAAATATAGAAAGAAAATACTGACAGAAAGGAACACCAGACAACTCTACAAGAATAGCAGAAGTCTTTACTCCATCCATGTCGATGACAGGCAGAACTTCCAGAAAGAAGATCAATAGGAGACAGAGGTTTTGAACTTATACACAAATCAGACCTGTGTAGTTATCCAAGGAACATTTCATTATTAAGGTAGAAATACTACAGTCAGGTGAGTTTGACCAAAACCAATCCACCACTCACCGCTTCAATAGCTACAGAAAACAGAGAATGTTGTTCAGCTTCCTGAGGAATATTCCTACATTTTCAATTCTTCCTTCAGGATCTTTTTCACTACACAGCACACACACCTACAGATGAAGGTCAATACTATAGCCTGCAGTATGGATCACACCTAAAGATGGGGAAACCAAAACTTCTCACAACTGGGCTCTTAAGCAACATTATAATATGTGGTGAAGAAATTCAAGTTGTCATGGATTTCATTAGACTTAGGTCGATAATTAACATCCATGAAAGCAACAGTTAAGAAGTCGAATGAATGACATAATGCATTGGAGAAATCTGTGGCAAAATCTCTCTTGGACATCTTAAAAAGCAATGGTGTCCTATGGTGATTGAGGTGAGCCTCACGCAAGCCACGGCAGCTAGCCAATGCAAAAAGACCAAAGAAGGACGGATGCATTTAAATCACAGTGCTAGCAGACAATATTTGCCTGGTCTCACATTGCACACTCTACTTCTTTCATCCACATGCTATAATTCATTGTCATGGTCACAGAGAACTCACAAAGAAAGCTCACAATTATGGGGTTTATTATGGAAGTTAACAAGTTACAATTCCGGTTAAACATGCTCAGGGTACAGTTGTTCCGTCTGAACATATTACAAAGTCCGTTTTGGACTGCTAATAAATGCCCAAAGGGCAAACCACTCTGTGGTAAGCCTCAACCCAAAGGCATTCAGCTCTCTATCTCTGGGGTGGTGAACCCAGTTCCCCAAATTGAGTGTCCAGAGGCACCCCCCTCTACAAGCCAGTGTCCTGTCCCAAAGCACTCCACTTTCCCTGCTCTGGGGTCCGGGAAGGCCCTTGCTCTGGCTTATGTTCTGGCTCCTTGCTCTGTTCCTGCAGCTTCTCTGAGATCAGAGGTGTCTCCTGGATCAAGGAGATTCCTGTGCAGAGATCTTAGGGCCCAGATGGCTTGACCCATTCCTGGATCTTGCTGGTTGTGAAACTCCCCTCTGCCTGCTTCTGAGATGGCTCACTTTATACCCAGAAGGATGCCAATCATTCATAGCTGAATTGTCTAATATAATCAGTATTTCCCCCGCCCCCCCTTTCTCACCCAGATCCATCAGAGAAAAATCATTTGGTGGGAGTTACACAGCCCATGGCTAGAAGAGTCACCTTAAATAATTCTCCCCTCTGCAATATTGAACATTACAGACTGCCAAAACAATGAGCCAATTGGGCTTGGAGGCAGTGCAGCCAGAATGCTCCTTGGAAGTGAGACTGGTGATGTTTCATCTTGTTTATTACGAACACATCATCAGGAAGGACCCAAGAAGGACATCATACGTAGTAGAGGGTCATTGAAAAGGAGGAAGCCCCTCATTGAGATGGATGATCACCGTGGCCCCAGCACGGGACTCAAACAGGAACAGTTGTGAGGATGACGCGAGTGGTCAACGCTGTGTTCAGTGAGAGATAAGGCTGCTGTGAGCTGGAGGAGCTGACATGACGGCACCTAACAACGTGACCTGGGCTCATTCTAGATTAAGAGGGGCCTTAATCCCATCCTATCCCTGTCCATTGGTAGAGGATGGCTTCCATGGGTGCCTCAGTGTCACTGCAGGGAAGTGCAAACCACCATTGCAGAGATGAAGTGGGTAGACTCATCGGGATTACTGAGCACTGCAGGTTAACGCCTGCGCACGGTACATTATTCCACAGAGACACCGTGTGACAAACTCCTGGGCGGGGGTTATTGTTTAGCATCAGGCTGTGTAGGGAGGACAGGTTATGGAAGTGGTAGGAGGGCACGGGACCCAAGTGAGAGTTGGTTGGGCTGCTTTTGAAGAGTGGGGGCAGAACACGAAACGAGGGCCTGAGAAAACAGTCTGTTGGGAGGTTGCAAGGAAGGCTGGTCTCTTGAGAGAGAAAAGGCACCACAATGTTGTGGAAGAAGCCGGATGATAAAATGCGGAGGAATTAATCCTTCTTCTTTATCTCTGGACTTTAGGAGTAAGTAGCTCGCTGTAATGTCGTTATTCATTCGGGCATCTGTCTCCTTACCAGGTTATCTGATTAGGGCCCCTGCCTTCCTGCTATGTACTGTCAGTGTGTATCTAGCTGTCTGAGAGGCCAAGTGGCCAGGGTCCCGGTGGAAGGTGGGCTGCCTAGAAGATAACCCTGGGTGTTTTTCACATCCTCAGTTACCTGGGAACCAGAGAGCTAGCACTTCAGATCTGAAAGTCCTGCCCAGGGCATCCTGTCCCGGACCTAATCTGCTAACACCTCTCTCTTTTATTGACCTCCCCACCCTGCTCTCTGCTCTTTCTAATTAAAAGAAAAGAGTTCTCCCGTCTCCTTAGCTCTTCAATTAATGATTTATAATGAGGTACACAAGAACATTTCTCTACCGATTTAGGCTATATTCCTCCCAAAAGGGTACATTCAATTTTAGTTCTAGCTGGCTCATAGAATTGTTTTGATAAAGGAATGGAAGCACATTTCTTGGCCCAGTACTTGGTCCATTGTAAGCACTCGGTGCTAGCCATCACCTCTATGGGCAGCCACGTCTCTACGCACATTGCGTGCCTCAGACCCAGCACCTTTCCTGGAGCTGGGTCACAGTCACATTGTTGTTCAAAAACGGATGACTGGTAGGAGCCCAATTATATAAAGGGTTTTGTGGCCTGTTCAATTGAAGGCGTTACCACCGATTCCCAGCAAACCTCTCAATTGGAGGTCTAAGTAATTGTGAAATATTTATATGTGGCCGAAACAGCACTTTCTGTCTATAGATGTCTAGTTTATAAAGAACATGAATGCTTTTTAAAAATAGTCTGACAAAATGAAATGTTAGGAAACTAAAATGGGGCAGAAGAATTGTCAGGAAGTTTAAGATAACCTGACTTTCTCTACACACACATGAATGCATGCAAATGCAGACACAATAAATTGAAGACAAGCAAGTTAAAAGTGTTTACTAAATATTTTTTTAGATAATGCATGGTGTCCTGTGCTTGGGGGCTGGTGCAGAAATAATTAAGGCCCTCCAGTGGTAATTAAGAGGACCTTTATTATATTTTATGAAAAGAAAATACACCAGAACACTGTGGTGCAGTGAAATTGCATGATATGGTTTTTCTATCCATCTTTAAACCTCCACCTAGTCACTGGGTGGATGCATGTGAATTAGGTGCAGAGGACTCAGCGACTGGTCAGTTTTGCCATTCCCCTGGGTTTAAAAGGGAGCCATTCAGTAGCAGGAGGGAAGGTCAAGGTCATCAAGAAAGAAGAGCCACCAGCAAAACACGGGCCGAGCGCCAGGTGGGCTTCCTGGCCCACAGAATGAGGCATCAGCAAGGGACCACCTGCCTAAGACGCTGAGGATCAGAGAGTGACATGTGTGCCAGCACGACTGAGAAAAGGCTCTGCAAACTAAAGAAAGGTATCCGTAACATTCCGTAACTTATTAGCTTCCCCAAGAAACTCCATAATTGTGAGAACTGACTGTGAGTTTTGTGTGGACACTGCAATGAGTTACTGAACCCAGCAGAAAAGTAATATGTGGTGGGAGGGGTGGCTGGTGTCAGGATGCTGTGTTAGGTGCCATCGCTCAGCGTTAGCCAGTCGGTTCTGACTAAGAGTGACCCTGTGCACAACAGAACTGGTAAAGGACATTGGAGGACTGAGGCATGTCTGACCTCTGCCTCGTAAGAATCATCCCTGGGCAGATGTGGAGTTGGAGTCTCTTCTCTTTATGGCCAGAGGAAGTCAGCCCACGTCAACAAACTAGTGAATTCAGTACAAAACAGTACAGTCGAACAACTACAAGTCAGTGTATGGAAAGTGAACCCCAAGAAGTCCTAGGTTCAAGCCAGGCTTTTGACGATTCAAGTTCACCCAGATGCACCTCTTGAAGAATTGGAGATACATTTCTAAAAGAGCCCAGTCATTGAAACCCCACTGGAGCACAATGTTCTTTCGAAACACATAGGGTTGTTATGGGTGGGGATGAACTTGATGGCAATTGGTTTTGTTTGTTTTAGTAAGAGAACATCATAGCCCTAAATTAACAAGCAGGAAGTAAGGTATGGAACCCACTTGGGGTGGATCCAGAAGTAGAAGTCTCCTGCACCACATGGAAGCTTGGCATGTATGGAAGGGGCTCTGCTGAAAATCAGAGATGAAACAGAAGGGAGAGAAGAGAAAAGGGGTTAAAAGAACACTTGCCTATAGAAGAAACCGGGCTCAACAGAGTGCATTGTTGGGCACCACTTTAGACGCCTGAACACAATGAAACCAATTCAGGAGGATTTAAGCCACTCTTCTCACTATCAGTTGACTTTTAAGCTGGTGGATCCGGCCCTGCTACTAAATGTCCAGCCAACCATCACACGTTCATGGTTTGCCACTTGGTTCTTTTCTCTCATCATCAACGGGCGCTTCTCAAGGAATCTGCTTATTGTTTTGGCTTCCACTTTAGTAGCTGAAGCTATGAAGCTATGTTCGGAATTAAAATAAAGTGTTTGGATACATTATGTTTGTTCTGTATTTATTACTGCTGCTTTCCATAAAAGCAAAACAGAAAAACAAACCGGATTCCGTCTACATGGTCAGAGGAGTCTGGGGAGGGACGTATAGGCTCTGGAGTTCGAGTGTTTACGTCGCAGTCACGGGGGCCTGGAGCCATGTAGTTTGGAAATATGTGTGCCAACATGCTTTTTCTGTGTGCATGTCTGTGAAAATGACCGTCTCCATTATCTGCCTCTGGATACCCCTCTGCCTGCGAGGTGCGGGGGCTGTGGGTTTCCATTGTTCCCAGGGGAATGCTAAGAGAGCACAGCTAGTACGCTCCAGTTCCTGAGAGCACCACACAGGGTTTCCAAGACTGCAGTAAGTCAGCAATCCTGAAACCCAGGCTCTGCCAGAGAATACAGGCGGTCCCAAATTCTGATTTTGCACGTCAGTGGTTGCTTCAGGCGCCAGTGAGTAGCCACTGACTCACGGCAACTCTGTGCACAACCGCAGCAAACCTCGTTGTGAGACCAGCACGCCATGATGGTGCCCTGGGGCAGTAGGTCTCCATGAGCTCCATGGATATCCGCAACGCAGTCAGCGGGGAGCTGGTTAAAAATCAGCCGCTCGAGTGCCCCCATCGTCCATAGGCGGTCCCTGGCTTCACAGAGGCCCTTTCACTTCCCGGGATTCTTAGAGCAACTCATGCCGGACAGACCCCAATGCAGGGCGAGCTGAGTATGTAGGAAGGTGTAGTTTCCAGAAATACATGCAAGGGGGCTTACTGTCTTTCTTTGCCCCAGGACCTCTCTACTGTTACAAATGAAAAGTTTCGATTGTGCACTGGCTTTCCACCTGTGGCTGAGACGCTGTGAATGCCTTTGGGAACTGCTATTTTCTCCCATGAGCCTTTCATCGTCTGCCCAGGTTTAGGGCCCTGAGTTTGAAGGGACTGTTGAGGGACCAGGCATCTGACCCCAAGAACCCCACCTAAGCAGGCACTCACAGCACAAGGTGGGACAGGTGACCTGCTAAATGCCAGACACAGAGAAGTGACTAGATGTCCACAGGATGGAGAGGTTGATGGACCGTTTAATGAGAAGGGGAAGAAAAAAAAAGCCCCAAGCATTTCTGAAGGGAACTTGTAAATGAGACGTTGTGATCAGTGGCAATTAGTACGGAGAATGTGCATGTGCCGGAAGACCAAGAAGGTGGATCTCTTCTCCACAGAACCGGGTTCTCTCACCAAGAGCCGAGTGCCACATGAGAATCCGCTACTACATGAAGACAAGCCCCGGGCAAAAGTAATGAAAAGACCAATGACTCTGGAGCCAAGAGCCTTGGATTTGAACCCTGATTCACATGTGCTGCTCTGGACAAGTCAGACCTTAGCTGTAAAATGGTGCAAATCACTCAGACCTTCATTATGAGGGGCTTTAAGAAGTAATACGTTATTAAACCAAAGAGCATTTTACAAATTTTTTAATCTGAAAGATTCTGCACTAGGTACACATTTAAATATCGCTGCGCCTATCTATAAGGCAGAGTGTGATGGAAAATTCTAGGCTGGAAGAGAAACCAAATAAGTTAAAGATCTTGCATAAATAAATGGCCATATTGTTCACCGTGGAGTTTACATATCTGCTGTGCTTTTGTACTGTGAAAAAGATATATCTTTAAACAAAAGAGGCAGGATCTTGCCTTTGACACAGCTCATATTTAACAGTCTCTTGAAATACATTGCACTCATTTTCTAGATTGAATTATAAACAAAAAGGTTGGTCCAATCATCATTTTATTTTCAAACACGCTTTTGTTACATCAATTCCTTAATGTCAGCTTACTTGCATGATTTAGTAGCTGACACGAGACTACTGGGGAGCACAGGAGTGTCTCAGGGGCACAGAAGAGGGACAAGTTGGTCCATGAATAATCCAAGAGGTTTTCCCCCCAATCAAAAATCCCTTCAGGATAGGGAAGAGTCTAATTTTTGAAATGTAACCATTGTCTGGCTTCACATGACATTTAGTCACTGTGTTTTCATTTTTAAATGGAAGACATTTAGACACTCAGGGAAAAAAAGTCGAAGCTAGTTCATTCAGCAGAGAATTAAAATTAAAAGCAGACGGAGCCCTGGATAATAAGTACCAATAAAAGCTTTAGCTGACATAGCTGCAGTTTTCAAATCATGGGCCTCTCCTGCCAGGGACCGGGGATGGAGGGCAAGCGAACACAATATGCCCAGCCTAGAAGATGGAGAAGATATGGAAACCTTTAAAACTAAGCATCTCCTTTCAATGTTTTAAACATTTTTATCTAAAACACTTGATGTGTGGTGACCATGATAAAATGCACATGAAGCCTGTGTCTACTATATAGCCTCTGGAAACTCTGGGAGGGACATATAGTTCTTCTGCCCCACCGTTTGTCTTATTTTAACATGTACGCTGTGTTAGACAATAAGAGCCTAACACAGACTATGGTGACAAAAGGAATATGTGGTATAGGATCTTCATGGATATTAATTCCTTTTCAAATCTGAGCATTAAGATGCCCTATGCAGGCCTCCACTCAAGTACTCCCTCAATGCAAGAATACTTTCTTCTATTAAATTGGCATTCTAGGATGCTCACCTTCCCGACACAACCGCTGAAGACAAAGCGGATGAATAAGCAAATGTGGTGAAGAAAGCTGATGGTGCCCGGCTATCAAAAGATATAGCA
>NW_022103920.1:64948469-64951731 GCF_000313985.2 Echinops telfairi
GGGGGAATGAGGAGCTGATAATAAGGGCTTAAATAGAAACTAAATGTTTATAAAATAGTGATGGCAACATATGTACAAATATGCTTGATACAATTGATGTTATGTAAGAGCGCCCAATAAAATGATTTTTTTTAAATGCCCTATGCAAGTATTAAAGAGTAAATGAATCAAATACTACAAGGCCACAAAGCTGTTGTTTGCTTTACAGCAACTGATACGATTTCTCAGACAATTTGAGTGATGAAAGGAAGGCTCACCAGTGCCTAACTACTCTGTAGTGGGGGCTGTACCACCTGGAAGACTCCCAGGAGAAGGACTGATGAAATAGCCAGATTTAGAGAAAAGAGTTGAGACAGGCAGACACACAGACACACACACACACACACACACATTACACACCCCACCCCACCCCAGATTTAGAGAAAAGAGTTAAGACAGGCAGGCAGACACCTGTGGGGAAAGACTGTGTCTGAGCACATTCAGTCCCATGAATGAGAATTAGGAAGTAGGCCATGAACACAGAAGAAGTTAGTAATAATGGCCAGCAGAAAGCCTTCCAGGTAAAGGGTCAAATGTCAGCCTAGAGGTGGAGGAACTTGTCCCAAAGGCCCTAAAAGCGGACTGGAAACCGTGGAAGCGGTTTCCCTCTGAAACCCGGCCTCCGTCTCGGATTCTTCTGGAGATTTCCTGTCCTTCCTCTGTGGTGCAAGGCCACAGGCCGCCCTCCTCGGAGGATGTGCTGGAGGACACGTGGGAAAAGTTAGGTCTGCCCTTTCTCACCTTTTTTCCCTTTCAGGATTGGCACAACTCTACCCATTCTCACTCTGCTAGAACAGGGAAAGCGTTTTAAAAGAAAACATTCTCATCGTCTTTCTTAATTTTGGTGGGTTTCCCTCGGGCACTGTTTTTGATCCTTTCATCCCTGAGTGATCTAACCTCCGCACATGGTTCTCCCTGTGATGGCTTTCAACCATGACTTCACCCTCCCTCCGCCTCCATGCAGCTGCCCCTCGGCCATCGCCTCTGGAAGGCAGCTTTCCCACCGCTGCCCCTGCAGCCTGCCTTCTCCCTCCCTTTGTAAATGACTATTGGCCAGTTTAAGGCGTGCTCTGTCGTTTTCTCCTCTCCAACCAACCTCAATCTGTTCTGAAGCTCAGGGATTCGATTTATTTTTAATACAAGTCATCTTAAGACATGCACATGACACACCATTTCAAAAAGGCATCCACGAATCCTACACTTAATCCTCCTGTTTGCTCATCTCATATCATGTCGACCCCAGCAGTCCCCTGACTGAAGGCAAGTGCACTAGCCAGGGTCTCTGGGAACTTTTACCCCATAATTTTTAATAGGAAAAACGGAAGGGAAAGCGATCCCAAACATAATGTATCTTACTCTATAAGTGTCCCTTTTCCATTTGAGGAACTGCCTCATTCATTTCAAAGCTTCTCACCTATCGATGAGGACCAACTCCTCAGAGGGGGGTAATTTTCCCAAGTCTCTGTCTCTCGGAACACAAATATCCACAGCGCTTTGCTTGTAAGACCTGCAGGAATAGCCCCACTCGAGGCCCAGAAAAGAAGCTACTACAAAGAGCACACCAGAAAGGCCTCCAGCTTTCAATTTGCTTATGTAACTCATCTATCTCAGAAGGACTCCTTGTTTCAATGTCTGCAGCCTCCAGAAGAGCCACAGTGAGGAACTGACATCTAAATGACAGTGGCTGTCTCAGAGTCACAGCTGGGGAGGGAATTTAAATAGACCGATGGACAGATAGATGGGTGGTTGGATAGAAAGAGCCAATCAACTGTGAAGTGTTCCCAAGCCCGAAAATCATATTTCATTGGATGGTAACAACAGAAGCCTGATTAATGCATGTGAGAATTGTATTTCAATGAGCTCGTAGCCCTACTTCTGTTTAGGACTCTTAGGGGCACATGTTCAAATTGGCTGGCTGAATGTTTTAGGACTCGGATATATGAGCTTCATTTATCTGGCTTAATGATGAAGTGGTATAGTTGCTGAGTAAGAAACAGAATTTTTCCCCCTGGGGATAATTTTATCATACCTGAAATACTAGAAAGTAGTGCATGCATTTTAAAGCCACTTCTAATCTGGGGCTTTACTTTTTTTCTGAGAACTCACTGAGGTGGCCAAGTGAAGGCCCTCCGGCAGAAGAGAGTAGAAATGGCCAAGAGGGGACATGCTTTGGGCAGAGACAGTCAACACTGACTAGGGCACAGAGTGGATGGCCTATAGACTTCCACTTCCTAATTCCCTGTTAAGTTCACCAAGGTACCACCCAAACATTTATGTTTCCATATCAGAAGAAGTTATTAATATATATGCATATATAGTTAGAACTTATAGATATTTATATATAACAGAACTGCTAGTGGAAAATGTCATTTTCCTTTTTACTCATTCTTCTGATAGTTCATATATCAAAGTATGGACATACTTCGGCCTTGGGAAGGAAGGAGAGTCTGTGTTTCTTTGAGGAGACACCTACGAAACCAGTGACAGTTATTTTAAGGTACAAAGACCCCAGTCTCAAATATAATTTGAAGAGAATATTTATTAAGTTTTAAAAGGGACAAAGACAACACAAAGACACAGACATATCATCCAGATGAGGCGAAGCCATTCACATGTGGCCAAAATGGTGCCCAGGGGGTTGTTGAGTTACAAAGCTTTCAAAATAGCGTGGGAGGGAAAAGAAAACAGTCACAAAAGCAGATCAATACATCATAATTATAGGTAGGCCCACAGAGGCAGGAGTGGGGTCATGATTGGGACACAATGCACACTGTTAGATAGAGGGGCTTACAAACCTGGTCCAGGGCCTTCTGATCAGGGCAGATAGGGTGTGACTCATGGTAATGTGACCCCCATCATAGACACATCCAGGCAAGCCTCTAATAGCCTGCCCCTCTCTCAGCTAGCTGGAGAGAGGGGTGGAAGCAAGCCACTTTCCAATACACTCCGCTTAAAGCAAGACTGTCTACATCCTTGATTAATGATCAGCAGGAATTCAGTAGAGGCTACTGAGGTTTACCAGGTGGGTAAACCGGGGTGCAGACTTGAGTTCTATTACACAGTCCCTGGCTCTATCACAGAGTCAACACTACTTGGATATGTCTTATTAGAAATGTTTTGTTGAGGGTTAACAACAACAAAAATATATTCAATCATCTAAAAAAAGTACGATTCAAAGCTTTTCAGTATCTCATGAAATATTAGCACAGAACACAGGCTTTTC
>NW_022103920.1:64952294-64971551 GCF_000313985.2 Echinops telfairi
AATGAATGTACAAATGCGCTTTACACAATTGATGTGTGTATGGATTGTGATAAGAGTTGTATGAGCCCCTAATAAAATGATTTTTAAAAAAACATGAGCCACTACATAGCAATCTACTTCCTTAAAGATTATGAAGTGCTATCAAGTTAATGGCAGCGAGTGTGTATGGAGTCAGTTGCAACCCACAGCAAAACTACACACGAGAAAATGAAATACTGCGCTGTCCCACCCTCCAGTACCACCCTCAACATCTTTCCTATGTTTGAGTCATTGTTGTAGCCGCTGTGTCCACCCATCTCCTTCAGGGACTTCCTCTTTTTTTTAACCTACTGTTTTACCAAGCATGGTGTCCTCCTCCCGGGACTGGTACCTCCTGATAACATGCCCAAAGTATGGGAGACAGGTCTCCCCATCCTCATTTCTGAGGAGCATTCTGGTTGTACTTCTTCGAAGACAGATTGGTTTGTTCTTCTGGCAGTTCATGGTATGTTCAATATTCTTTGCCAATAGCATTATTCAAATGCGTTGGTTTTTCTTTGGGACTCATTCTTCTCTGTCCAGTTTTCACGTGCATAGGAGGCAATTGAAAATACCATGGCTCAGGCCAGGAGCACCCTAATGTCCACGTGACATCGGTGTTCTGTAACACTTTAAAGAGGTCTTTAAGAGGTTCAGCAGATTTGCCCAGTACAATACCTTGTTTATTTCTTGACTGTTGCTTCCCTGGGGGTTGTAGATTTAAGTAAACTGAACTCCTTAACTCCTTTTCTCCATTTACCGTGATGTTGTGTGGGTGCTTTCCTGAGGACTGTGGTTTTCTTTCCATTGAGGTATAATCTATAATGAAGGCAGGCTGCAGTCTTTGACCTTCATCAGTCAGTGCTTCAAATCCTCTTCACTTTCAGCAAGCAAAGCTGTGTCATCTGCGAATTACAGGTTGTTCTGGGCCTTCCTCCAATCCTGATATCAGGTTTTTCTCTGCACAGTCCAGTTTTTCAGACTCATTGCATAGTACAGAGATTAGACACGTATGGTGAAAGGAAAGAACTACGATGCACACTTTTCCTAATCTGAGACCAGTTTCCCCTTGGGTTCCAACGATTGCCTCGTGGTCTATATGCAGAATACATGTTAACACAATTAAGTTTTCTGGAATTCCCATTCTTCAAAACATTATCCACACCTAGTTATAATCCACACAATTGAATGTTATTGTAACATCTTTTGGGTATTCTTCGATTTCAGTTAAGATCCATCTGACTTCAGAAATGATATCCCTCATGTCATACCCTATTATGAATACAGCTAGAATTTTCAGGCATCTTTTGGGTGATGTACTGCTGTAATTCTTTGCATTATTTTCAGCAAAATTTTTTGTAGGATATTAATGATGCAGTTCAATGATTTACTCATTCTGTTGGATTGCCTTTCTTTGGAATGGGAATAAATATGGGGGATACTTCCAGTCAGCTGGCCAGGTAGCTGTCTTCCAAATGTCTCTAAATATTACAGACTTGGGAACCCTATGGGACAGTGCTTTTCTGATCCATAGGAACACTATGGATTGGGATTTACTGAATTGATTAAAACAGGTTTGGTTTATAGACAATTAAACTGTTTAGTTGGTGGAAAAGTAAAAACCTAGAAAAAGTATCAAACCATTTTTCAACCACTAAAGTATCTGGTTACAAAAATACAGCATTAAAAAAATCGTTTGGGGTTCTAATAAAAACAAGTCATAGTCCTGAAAAGCTATTGGTATTTGGGAAAGAGTAGCTACATGGCTTCTATTTGAAATGAAATAAAGATCTACATTCTATCTGAGTATTAAAAGTTGCATAGTAGGTGAATCCCTAAAGCATAAACACTCAAAATCAATAGTGCTAGGCTAGGAACTGGCATGTAATTATATGACAATCTAGAAGATGATAAAAATCACAGTTCATTTATCATAATAGAGTAAGAGGACTAGCTGAGAAAGATGATATTGCGTTATTCGCCAAAAGGAAGAGGGTGATCTAGAGGGATATGTAGATATGACAGGGTTGGAGCCTGAAATCAGCGAGTGCCGAGAGAGCAACTAGTCAATACTACACTCGAACCAGCAATTTTCTACCTAATGCTAATCGAAGATGACACCTTCTTTTGGAGCTGCCACAGGGAGACAAAGAGATGAAACTGTGGTTGGAGCTATGTGTCCCATGGACTCGGCCGCCCCTCCGCTCCTGAAGCCACAGAGCACATACATGAGGAACACAAACACGGCGCCTGAAGCCACCCAGGAGGTTTCAGGTGCATGACCCACTTAGAGGTTGTGTCAGGAAATAGGTCATTCATTATATGGCAGCAGAATGTTATGGAACATGAGGCCAGTCAGTGAAATCTGCATGTTCTGCATGTTATCATGTTGGAAGTGTCCATGAAATTAAGACAGACCAGACGTTCGTATGCCATACTACGTATAAGTCTCAGGAAGAAAAGCCAGTCAATCTGGCAAAAAGAACAATGATCTTAGGTTACATCAAGCTACCCTTAGAAAACACCCTTTTGGTACACAGTTCACGCTGATACTGGAGAGCTAAGCAAACATTTCCCTCAAGCATTCAAGAAATGCCACCTGCACAGACCCGCTGCCACTGAAGAAAGAGGCATCTTTCTACTGCCCGCCATGAAAATTCTACTTGCAGTGAACACATTCACTCTTAGAGTATTGCAAAACAGGGTCTTTTTAAAGAGCACATCAGTATTTCCTCTTCTTGTGCAAAGTGCTGTTGCTCCACGGTGCTGTGGGGTTGATTTCAACTTTTAGTGACAGCCCCCCTCCACCCCCCGCACGAGAGGAAAACTGTCCCGTCAGGTTTCTGAGGCTGTAACTTCTATGGGAAGGAGCCATGGTAGTGCGGTGGGTTAAACACTGGGGAGCTCACTGCAAGACCAATGGCTCAAACCCACCGGCACTCTGTGGGAGGAAGAAGAGACTGCCTGCTCCTGCAAAGACTTCCAGCCTCAGAACTCCAACCCACAGGCCCAGCTCCCCGTCCTCCAGCATCACCGTGAGCAGGATGGGGCCGACGGCACTGGGCTCTGGAGCTTTATGGACAGGTGCTATCTCCTAGGAGATGAGGATGGCATGACTCCTTGCTGGCATAGTCTGGGTCTCAGTTTTATTCATGGCAGGATTGAAGTTTACTCAATGCCACAAACACTTGTAAAATACACAGGATCATATTACATAGGTTTATTATGGAATTCACAGTATAAACATTTTTAAACAATAGTGCGGGGCTCACAGGTGGTTTCTTGCTTTCAAAGAAACTAAAGTTCCTTTATTTCCTTATTTTCTCACTCGATGCATACATTTTTATCAACTACCTACTATGTGCTAGGCAAAGAAGTGGGTGGAAACACTATGAGAACACCGAGAAGGGTGTAACCAGCAGAGGTTCCCGAAGGCGACTTGGCTTTCAAGATGTGTTGCACTCTAAAGGCACGAAGGAGCAAGAGGAGACTTTCCGGTGGGAAAAGCAGGGCTTGTGGAGGGCGAGGTCTATGACAGGGAGGTGGAGAGCATGTTTCCAGAACACAGAGGGTGCCTGTGTGTGTGGAAGCAGAGGGAGGCTGAGGAGGCAAGTTGGTTATTTAAGAGGGAAGACTGGGGGAAGTACGTTAGAGTCAGCTTGTGAAGGGCCTGGAGGGCTTAATACTAAGTTTTGGATTTGCCAGTCAGCCAAGTGGAGCCATAGAACGTTATTACCCAAGAGAAAGGCATGATCAGCCGTATGTTACAGAATGAGGACTAGCATTAGCATGGTGGTGGCAGAGAGACCAGCTGGAGGCCAAGTGCAATGTTCTAAATTGAGGATGATTCCTGCTCGGGTAGCAGTAGTGGGGATGAGAGGAGGGAACTGATTCCAGAGATACTGGTTCCAGAGATTTTGGAAGTAAAAACATTAAAAAACTAGAGATCTTCTGGATGTAGGAAGGGAATAACAATAGTAACCACAGATAAAATTCTAATTTAGAAAGAAAAATTCGGACATGACATACATATTCTTAAATTATTACACATTGGGTGGCAAACTGCAAGGTCATCAGTTCGAAACCACAAGCTGCTCCTCGGGAGAAAGACAAGGCTTTCTACTCCAGTAAAGAGTTACAGTCTCAGAACTCCCCACGGGCAGTTGTATCCTGTGCTATCGGGTCACTATGAGTCGGAATTGACTCAATATTAGTGAGTTTTGAATTATATAAACATACTTGCTTAATTTACACTAAAAAACCCCACAAAAACAAAACTAAAAATTTACAAGAAATGCCATGAACATTTTATTTGCTTAAAATACTTCTCATCAAGAGTCTAACTAGACAACAGAATTACTTCTGTTATAAAAGATGTGATGGTTTTTCAAATAGGAATTATATAAGAGACTAATAATTAATTTCCTCATCCATTCATTTATAAATACAAAATCATGCTAACCAGTTTTTTACCCCAAAGGCTTAAGCCACTGAAATTACATTACAGTAAGAGGGAAAATCATCCAAAGAAAAGGGTAGGTTATTTCACCATACTACAGGCAAGGTTAATTTCAAAGTGAAATGGACAGGATACCCCAGCATTTTCCAGCAGACGGAGGGACAGACAGACAGAGAGGAAATCTTGGATTGGATGGCTGGAGGGGATTGCGCTTCTGGAGGTACCTGGGCTGGAGTTGGAGGGAGGCAGCTACAGGCCTGGTGAATGTTAGAGGGAGCTGGAGGAGGCCTGCCATGCCTGGGGAGTCTGTGCACCTGCGTCTTAGAATAACACTCCTTTTCTCTGACCCGCTGTGGGGACGAAAGCTAGGATAACGCCGCCCTCCCAAACAGGCCTCCCTGCACCTGCCCAGGGATTTATTTAGCATATATGTTTTACTGTACCTTTTTCTCCTAAGAGATTAATAAATAAATGGTAGTTATTAAACATAGTTAGCATTATCTAAAAGCTTGCTTTGGGCCATGTCCTACGCCGGTCCCTCCCATATACCAGACCCCATGCTCCTTGCTGCCATCCTTCTCTTAGAAGGAAGCACCCTCTCTGTCTCCTGTCCCTGAGGACAGCTGGGTCCCAGCCTTACCTGATACAGGCCTAGACCCCCTCCCCGTATACGACAGTATACCACCATGTACCTACAGTGAGGGTACTGCTCAGCCCCCGAGGCAGAGTCTTGGTCAGTTCTAGGCTCGAGCGCCAGCTCCAATTGCCATCGATGTTCCCAGAGTTGTAGGGGCTATATTCCCCCTACCCCCAGGAGCTGGCTTCCCCTTTCTCCTCCTCACCGCCAGTGCGCTCACAACCACGTGTGATCCTTGAATGGATGCTGCTTTTACTTTTAAACTGACTGTAATTGGGGTGAAGGTCTAGAGACCAATTTTACATTCAGAATTTCACACACATCTAGTTTCAACTCCCGCATTACAACCCCTTCTATGCATCACCGCTTACCCTGCTTCCTCCCGTGTTCCCTGTTTCCATGCTCCTTCTTTCTCAGCCCTCTGAATGCTTGGCAAATGCTCCCTTTTGATCTTAAAGACTGTTCTCAGTCCCACAGTGGACGGCCGTGGTCTGGGGATCCACCAGTCTCGAATCGCCCGGAAAACCTGGTCTCCCTTACGAGGCTGAGTTCTGTTCTACATTTTCCTCCCACTCTATTGAGGACCTTCTAATATGGCCCTTTCTGGAGCCGTTGGTAGGAGTAGCAGGTGGGCACCATCTAGTTCTTCTGGTCTCAAGGGTATGAAAACTGACGTTTGTGTGGTCTTTTAGACCATTGGCTAAAATAGCTTCCATTTTGGGAATCTTTTGATTGTCATCACTCTTCTTTTTCTGTACAGGCAGGGCTGCACTTTAAGCAGTCACTTATAAGCATGTGAGGCCCCGTCGTGACTTGCCAAAAGCAGATGTAGGACATTGTCTTTGTGAACTCTGTTATGCCACTTGATCTCGGTATCCCCAAGGCTAGAAGTGGTGGACTCTGCTGGGCCTACACAGTGAAGCAGCGAATGGCGATGAAGCAAGGTGCCACAAGAAGCAGTGCTTTGTGCCGATTAAGGACGTAGATGCTGAAACCCAGCTGCTGGGATCTGATAAAAGCAGTGAGCCTTGGGCAAGTTCCTTACTCCCATGCAGGTTTCCTCATTTGCAAAATGGGAAAAACTAGGATGAAATGAGTTCCTATTAGCAAAGAACTTGCGATGTATACTGGTACAGATAAGAACTGGAAACACAGGGAATCCAGGACAGATATACACTTCAGGACCAATAATGAGAGTGGTGATACCAGGAGGGGAAGAGGAAGGTGGGGTAGAAGTGGGGAACCGATGACAAGGATCTACATATAACCCCCCTCCCTGAGGGATGGACAACAGAAAAGTGGGTGAGGGGAGATGTTAGACAGTGTAAGACATGAAAAAATTATAATAATTGATAAATTATCAAGGGTTCGTGAGGAAGGGGAGGCGGGGGGTGGGGGTGGGGTGGGGATGAGAAGCTGATGCCAAGGGCTTAAGTAGAAAGAAAATGTTTTGAGACCAATGATGGCAACAAATGTACAAATGTGCTTGACATAATGGATGGAAGGATGGATTGTGATGAGTTGTATAGCCCCCAATAAAATGATTTAAAAAAGCAAAAAAAAGAGTTTGGAACCACACAAAGCACAGAGATCAATCTTTATAAGTGCTTGTTAGATAAATATTGCTGGTCGCATGTTACAACAAAGCCTTTCCAGTGAGACAGCTAAGGAATGAACACCACCATCCCGAGCTCCATTTTACCACAAACAGCTCTCCATGCAGGTCTGTCCCACAGAGGACGACCTTGGCACCTACTCTCCAGGGCACTGCTCATTTTTCTGCTTCCAATGAGCCATGAAGCAGTGTAGGCAGCAGCATGAAGGTTCGGCAAAATCAAAGAATGAGGCTTACAATCAATCCCCTTCCTACCTCCAATGTGTAGTGCAAACTTTCTTTAAAAGATACCCATGCTGCTTTAAAAGATACCCATGCCTGGGCCCTATGTTTACTTAAGAAAAAGCTTTCCCAGGATTTGAGTAAATCTGAAGCACATTTTCTAACCACTGACCTGCACGTAGTGTTAAGGGAAAAAACAAAAACCCAACTCATAGCGACCCTATAAACAGTAGAGTAAGTTGTCCAATAAATATGCACCTATGGAATGGAAGCCTAAACCACGTGTCTTTTTGTGGGGGAGGCGGACAAGGGAAACAAGGGGTGAGATTATTTTTTGTGCCCCTTGGGTGCTAGCTCTGTTCGATGCCCGTCAGGTCCTGGAGGCAGGTGGCTCCACTGGGTGTGGGCTGTGGGGTGAGTACACAACGCGTAGCGGACAAGGGAGAAAAATCCTAATTACGCATTTCCTACTTTTTCCACAAGTCCTCGCGTTTCTCCTTTCTTTCAAGCACAAAATGCCATCAATTAATTTTAGATTTTAAAAGGTAACAGCTCAGTTCTCTTCTAAAGTTCATATTTGGGAATCACATACATCTCTGTGTTTGTAGGAATTTACTTGGTTTGGGGATTTGGGTATCATCCATAGGGGAGGATCAGGAAGGATGCCAATGTCTTCCTACAAAACTTCTTCACCTCAAATTACGATAGTGGTATCCAAGAAGCAGGGGGCAGCACACTCCCTGTAGCAAGGCAGGGAGTCACTGTCTTTGCCCTGGCAGCCCATCCCTCCCTATTGTAACCACTCCGCTCTGCCCCAGACAATCAGTAAACCAATGAGTACAGTTGTGCTCCAATATAACTTTATTTGCAAAAACAGTGGCTGGCCTGAAGGCCATAATTTGATAACTTCTACCTACAAAAGTGTTAACATCCCAATGAGAATCTGTTTGTAAACACTAAAGGCTTCTTATCCAAAATTTATTTGCGTAAAATGTCGTTCTTCTCTAGAATATAAGATTCGCGCAGCAGGACTCAGTGAACCCGCAAGTAGTTGGGGAAAAGTACACGGTGACCTAGCTTCAAGATCCATACTTACTCCCAAATGAACTTGGCGCTTTACACGCAATCATCATGAGGATGCTGTGCTGGAGGGGAGCTTAGAGATCCCAGACTACCTGGTGCGGACCCTCGAATGAATGGCAACATTGTGATAGACGCCCTCGGCCCGTCCAAGGCATGAACAGAGAGGACAGCTCTCTCAGCTCTGGGGTCTGACTCTTTCCTCTTTCCAAGAAGGAGCAGCAGCCAACCAGCCACAGCTCTGCAGGAATTAGCTGTTTCAGGCATGTTATTCTAAATGGTCTTGGCTTAACCCCGAAACAAATTTTTGCTATTTACCATGTTCATTGGGGGGTGAGGGGGGTGGGGGAATCAAGACAAACAAAAGCCCCAAAGGCCTCCTTTCTCAAATTCAGACTTGAAAGCATGGGCGTAGTTATTTGCTCCTTTCTGAGGTGTGCTATATGAGAATGGCATGCTTTTCCTATGGCATTTGGGCACTTGGAAGAAGTAGCCACCAAGAGTGGGTTTGGCAGCGAGCTTCCATCTACTTGGGGACCACAAGAAGTCGGCGCCCTAGTTAAACAACCAAACCCAAACAAGCAACCAGCACACACCAAAACCCAGCAATGCACATGAGGAGTTCTAAGACAGAGACAGCCAAAAAAGCGCTAGCTTTGCCAAAGGCACTCTCGTCTCATAGAAGGACTCAATCCCTGCATAGAGTTTTAGAGCTAGAAGAGGCGGAAGAGCGAATGTTAGTGTCTTTCTTAGACGAATTAAGCAACTTCCTGGAAACTTAGGTGTAAATTTCATCCGATTTAGCAGGAAGTCAGGCACTATTAACCAGGCGCTTAATTCCAGTCCGTGTATGAACCCAAAGAAGCCTCGGAAGCGCCGGGAGTTACGTGTTGGGCCACTGACTGCAAGTGGACGGAAGCCCAGCCGCTCCCAGAACGGAAACCGTGGCAGTCGGCTTCCATAAAGATGTGCAGCCTTGCAAACCCGCTGGGGCAGTTCCACTCTGTCCTGTGTGCTGGAATGGACTCAGGGCAATGGGCTGGGATTTGAAGGTTTAGAGGGTCCCGGACACGTAATACCCCACACTCGTTCAACTCAGTGAGTTGAGGCCCCAGTGCTGCCCTTGAAACTGGATTGAAGCAAAATGTGCATGTCACCCAAAGCCGGGTGATCCCCGCTGAAATGAGCCGCTTTCACCGCAGAGTGGGCAGAGATGGTGCTGTGCCTGCACGGTTTTGCCTCTCAGGCTCCCTCGGGGCCTGCCCTCAATTGCTCAGAGAGCTCGACCCCAGATAAAGACCAGTGAGTTCAGCAGTAATGAAGGATACTGTCAAATTAATTAACCCATGCCTTTGTCCCCAGGAAAACCAAAACTATACCCACAACACCACTCTAACATCAGTACTGCTGCTTACAGCCTCACCCACGCTCTGTCCACCACGGGGGCCCAGGAGTACCAAAGACTGATTCAGTCCCACCTACTGAAGCTGCCAACAGGCATGGCTAAGCCTGTTCACAGCAACATATTTTACGATACTACGAAGTGAGTGCATGCGCTCTCCAAAGCCCAGCACCCCAGATCACCCCAGGTAGTTAAACCGGGACAAGCTGGAGAACGCCAGCTTATCCATTCACATCCCTTATAGTTACCCTTTTGGAATGGCAGGGACGAAACACTAGACAAATGCTGTAGGATTTCAGTAAGCCATTTAATAAATGGCCCTCCTTAACATACCGGCTCAGGCACCCTTCTCTGGGAGACCCCCACAGCACCCAAATGCTCCCCGATACATGTCCACAGTGCCTCTGTGGAGGACTCAGAACGATTTCTTCACACCGCGGGGTGCGGCTCCCACTCCGCGTCGAAGCATTGCCCTCCGTCCCATTTCTGACTCCGAAGCAAACAAGACCCTTAATGGACCACAGGACTCCCTCAAGGGCAACGCGGCCAAGGCCCTTCTGTGAGCTCGCAGCATAAGCTGATGTCATCTGCGACGAGAAGCTGACTTCTAGTTATAAACTGCACCCTTTCACTCTGCCTTCCAAGGGCACGTATATCACACGCTGCACGTTTGCTCGTACACGACCTCGTGGAGTGGGCTCCCATCCATTGCGTCGGGAGGGGCTTCCAACGGCACCCCACCACCCAGCTCGGCCTGTTGAAATCTGTCCACCACCACCACCACCTCTTAGTTGGTCCTTGGGAGGATGGCTACAGATGGCCACCCTCTCGCGGCGTCTGGTTCATCACAGCAACTTTGACAAGGAGCAGATGACTCGCAGGGCCCTTCATGAGGCTTGGGATCAAGCGTCCCACTTCTTTGTATTTCCACCCCTGATACAGGCCCTTAATAAAGGCTTATGAATGTCACTGCTTCAAAGGGGCCGGGATGGAAGCGGGCGGTTTGCTTTGTTTAACTCTTGAAGTTTCTCATTCATCATTTGGGCCATGCTCGCTGTATGCTATTTAATAGCGTTCGCATTTCGCAAACACTAGGAAAAAAAGCTTTTGGTGGAGGTGAAAGTACACTTGATCTTGCTATTTATTTATATTTAGTCTGCTGACTTCTCAAAAGAACGGCGAGGCGACTCGTACGCCTGGGAAAAGGCAGAATACTGCAATTCCTTTCCGTCTACTTCCCTCCTCTTCCCAGTTCCGGCACCTCTCATTCTTGGTCTGTACAAAAGCCTCGCAGCGGCTCTCCGAGCTCTGAGGTCTGGCCCCTCCGCACCCTTTCTCCACGTTAAAATCTGGGGACGCTGCGGAGAATCTGCATTTGTTCACGTCCATCCTTGTCTGCCCTTCCTTGCTCTTTCAAGAGATGCCTCTCGTGGTCTACCTTTCCAACCAGATGGCACCCTTGTCCCTCCAGCCGTCTTGCCTCCCCGGAGGCATATGGGACCTCTCAGCTCCTTCAAGTTCTGTTTGCCTTCATCTAAAGGACTTGTTCCAAGTGACTTTGTCAGTAACTGGCCTGCTCGGCTGTTTCCCCCGCCTCCACCTGACTCAATTCCTGCTCAGACTTTAAGTCTTTCTCCAGGAAGCCTCTCCAGAGTGTTCTACGTGCTCCTTAGAGAATTATTGATCCTACTGCCTATGTTCACTTGCTCTATCCCCAAACTGAAGTCCGTGGGTGCTACAAATGGGCTAGTGGAGAGGATGGTAGTTCAGACTAACTCCTGGACAAACAGGCCTGGGTGATGTGCTTCTGAAAAGTTGCAGCTTGGAAAGTTCCGCGGAGCACAGTTCCACTCTGCATGCATGCATGGGGCTGTTGTGAGTTGGACAACCGACAGCACACCAAGCCACTTCCACTGAGTGGATTCCCACTCAGCGTGGGCCTTTAGGATGGGGTAGCGTGGGCCCATAGGGGTTCCACTGCTGTAATCTCTATAGAAGCTGAAGGCTACATCTCCCTCAGGAGGGTTCAAACCGTCAACCTTTTGGCTAGTAGCCAACTGCTAAACCACTGTGCCACCAGGGCTTGTAACAACAGCAATCCCTAAATGACAGCATGAGTTAGGAGGGCAACCATTGCATCTGCTGATTCACCTACTCCATCCCTCTGCAGGCTGCCTGGCTCCTGGCTGTGCATGCTGAAGAGTCCAACCAAGGGATCCTACTGATGAGGTGTGATTTATAATTCTGTCCCCTCCAAAATGTGTCAGTTCAAAGAACAGAATTTATAACAAAATACTGTTTCAGTTGAGGACGTACCCACCGAAACATGAAGGCGGCTGTTGGCTCTGAGAAAACAGAAATTTCCCCTCCCACAGTGACTCCTGAGGAACCACCCACAGCTGGGCCCATCTCCCACATGACTCAGACACGCTTCGGTAGCATGTTCTTGACAGATAAATGGAGTCTCTGTTCAAAAGGGAACTCAGCTGGGACAAAACCCTAAAGCTTGCTCTAAGACAAATCTCATGTTGTAAGCCCCAAGTGAACAGAGAACTCCACAATTTAGATTCATGCCTAAAAGGGCTGCCAGCCCCAAATGATGCTACTTCATACCTGCAAAACCACAGGCCAATTTACGAAACGGAAGGAGGTCAACTTCGTATCTTGGGAATGCCCCAGAGGACTGAGAAAGCATGGGTCTGGGAGGCCGGAATCTTGTCATTGGAGAGGTGCGTGCTGTATGGAGTCAAGTGATGGGCCAGGCCTGGGGTTCCAGCTCAGGCAAGAACTGAGTGTATCTGCCCCGTACCCTGGTGGAGATTCCAGTCTGATCAAATAGACACTTGGAGGATGGACTTTCAAAACATATCCTTTTGCTAAATTCTAAGTACACCATGCTCAGCTACTAAATTAAACCCAGCACTCATGGGATTGGGGAGTAAGGCATCATTTCAGCTACTTCTGCACGTCAAAGGAATTTTTTTAACCATATTTTCCAGAATCAACAGATTGATGACACTAAAGAGTGGGTAATGTTTCAACATTAAAACCAAATGACGAAGGGCTTGGTTTTCATTATATCCTTACTCAGCTAGTAACCACCCCCAAAACAAAACCAAAGAACTACCCTTTGGGGTGAGATTCTTCTACTTTCAAGAACAACTGTGTTCAATCTTATTACCTGGTGCCTAAGAGGTGCTCAATAAATATTTGTTGAACAGAAAAGCAAAAAAAAAATTACTGTAAAATATGTTGTCAATTTTAGATCTGTTCTTCAACTTCTTTTTTTCACTCCTCTCTTAGGGCAAAAACATGCGCGTTGTCTAGGCTTTTGATGATCATCTCCTTGTCTGAACTTGGGTGGAAAAGTTACTTAACTTTGGGATCATGTTCCTCATGTAAAATATAAAACCCATGTCTCAGTCACTCAGGCTCAAAGGATCCATACAGTAGGCAGAAAGTTACTAGATTCTGCGCAGCCGATAGTTTTCTTTTTCTTTTTTGTTTGAGTCTCTTCACCATCCACACACTCCTACCTCCCAAAGAAAGCTCATGCCAAAAATAAATTGAATCTTGAATAAAAAGTTAGGGATTTTCCTATGTAGCCTCGATTCAGCAATATTAGTAATCAATCCTTGGAAATTTTTGCTTACTCTTTTGGGGCCTTGGTGTTTTTTTTCCCCACTTAACAACGAGTGAGTGTCCAAGTACCCCCTCAATGCAAGAACACTTTGTTCTATTTAACTGGCATTCGATGATGCTCACCTTCCCGACACGACCACAGAAGACAAAGAGGGAGCATAAGCAAATGGGGTGAAGAAATCTGATGGTGCTCGGCTATCAAATGATATAGCATCTAGGGTCTTAAAGGCTTGAACATAACCAAGTGGCCATCTATCTGAGAAGCAAGAAAGCCCACATGGAAGAAGCACACTAGCCTGTGTGATCACGAGGTGTCAATAGGATCAGGTAACAGGCATCAAAGAACAAAAAATCATATCATTGTGAATGAGGGGGAGTGTGGAGTGGGGACCCAAAGCCCATCTGTAAGCAACTGGACATCCCCTTACAGAACGATCAAGGGGAGGATATAAGTCAGTCATGGTGAGGTATAGCACCAATGAAACATACAAATTTCCTCTAGTTCTTTAATGCTTCCTCCCCTTCACCCCACTATCATGATCCCAATTCTACCTTACAAATCTGGCTAGACCAGAGGATGTACACTGGTACAGATAAGAGATGGTAACACAGGGAATCCAGGACAGACAAAACCCTCAGGTCCAATAATGAGAGTAGCAATACCAGGAGGGGAAGGGGAAGCTGGGGGAGAAAGAGGGAACCAATCACAATGATCTACATATAACCCCCTCCCTGGGGGATGGGCAACAGAAAAGTGGGTGAAGGGAGACATCGGACAGTGTAAGACATGAAAAAATAATAATAATTTATAAATTATCAAGGGTTCATGAGGGAGGGAGTGTGGGGGAGGGAGGGGAAAAATGAGGAGCTGATACCAAGGGCTCAAGTAAAAGGCAAATGTTTTGAGAATGATGATGGCAACAAATGTACAAATGTGCTTGACACAATGGATGGATGGATGGATTATGATGAGTTGCACGAGCCCCCAATAAAATGATTGAAAAAACAAAACAAAACAGAGTAAGTGCGTACCACTAGAGCATTTAGATTCTGCACGGTGCAGAAATCTGCCCTACATGTTAGCTAACAGGAGTTTCTGTGATCAGAAATGAAATGAACCTCAATTTCCTTTCAAAGGGAAGGCCTCTAAATGACAACCTGAAGGAAAACAAGGCTTTTGAAAATAATTTGTATCAATCCACTAAGTCAACAAAATGGCGACCGGGGCTCTCAAAGCAACAGAAGCCCCCCTCAGCCCTGCCCCCACATTCACCCTCAGGACACCTGGAGCTTCCCCACCAGGATGCACGGAAAAATAAATCTAGGGATTCTAAGCAGTGTCACAAATAACAAATCGATCATTTGAACTAAGCAAAGCCAGTTGGTGCAGTATGTTAAATCTATTGGTTAGCTTAATTTTTTTTCAACCCCTGAAATATACCCAGTCAGCCAAACAAAGAACTACTAGGATTGTACACGACCAAAATGTCTACGTTTTCATACATACCCAACGCTCGACTGCCACCTAGTGGTACGATGCACCTTGTACATAAGAAAGTATGAGAACATTCATACAGTATACCTAAATTTACGCAAGATAGTAGCTTTAAAAACAAAATACAGCAACCGAAGCTGTTTCCTCTGCTGTTCACCATTCCTTCAGGGGAACTGAAGAGCACACTCATTCTCCTCATCGGTTCATTTTCCTCAGAGGAGTTTGGGGAGTGGTTTTACTACAGATGAGTCAACCTGACCTTACAGCTTGTGAATAATACTTCACAAAGGAGCAGTATTACTTCTACTCATCTTACTATGCATTCATGATTTAATAAGATTGCCCCCAAAGTCTGTTCTCATTCCCCAGTTTTCTTTGAGCTGCTCTTGATTTTCAGTTCTGCATGAAAAGTCATCAAAGGGACAACCTTACCCAAAGTCCACATTATATGGAACACATGACTTCAGTTAGAACCAGTTACTAAATCCTGGCCATTTCCAGCTGTCTCTTCTAGCTCACCCTGGGAGAATGATAGGTCACATTAATTGGTACTCTGTCATACAAGAAGACAACAGTGATGATCAGTGGCATCCTTAGTCATGTCTTATTCACCAGAGGGATCCCACTCACACCTCAGTGCCTTCCAGCGGGCACCCCCTTTCTGGTCATGCAAACAAGGCTTCCTACCTTCCTGAACTTCTCCATTTGCTTGTAGAGGTCTGGATCCAGCTCCGGCGACACATCCTTCATCCACAATAACGCCCCTCTGTACTCCGTCCGGCACTGCTCCATGCGGTTCACTGTCAGCCAAGTGTCCGAGATGGCCCGGTGCCGAAACGTCTCCACTTCTTGGTGAAAGCGACACAAAGGATTTCTCAAGGCCAATCTAAACAAGAGGGTAAAGCCACAATCTTGAAACTAAACTGGCTAGCAGTTTAAATCCTTGAGAGTTCACTAATCTTTAAGTTCCGAGCCTTGAACATTGCCAGGAACATAGAAGATGCTCTACTGTAACAAGAAATGAACGTGAACTCATGAGTGTGTCGGATATAACTGCCAGTGGTTCACTGTGATGTAGCTGGGCTACTGGGAAGGACCTCATCCAGGCGGCTGGGCAGGTCTCTTACCTGGCCAAGTGGTCATTTGAAACTAGAGCCAAACCTGTGTGAATGGACGAAGATCACGGGTGAACATTTCACCTTGGGCCGCTAACTGTGAAGTCCCCGTCCCAAACCACCAGCTTGCTCTCAGGGAGAGAGATGAGATCTTCTACTCCCGTTAAGAATGACAGTCTCGGAAACTCACAGGGACAGGTCTGCCCTGTGCTATGGGGTCGCTGTGAGTCAGCATCAACTCGTTGGCTTTTGGTTACTGTTGGTCACCCCTGGCGTCCTACTCCTGTGAAGCCTAGTTCTTCTTGAAGGGATGGAAGGATGTTGGATGGGTGTCTCCTCAATGGGCTAGGCCCATGTATATTCCTCCCCGCTGCCTCCGGCAGTCCCCAAAGTGGAATGAGGCATCAACAGAATGCTTTTTATTTGATCTAGGCAGGAGAAAGCACATTTACGGAGACTATGCTACAGGGTGGCACTTTAAGATTAGGTTATTTGATTTGATTCTCTTTTAAAACAATAAAACACAATAAAGTTTAGGGATATTATCACAGGAGGTGTAGAATAGTAATAATATTGGCGGTAAACTATATAGTCTCATTCATTTGGCAAGAATTTTTTCAGACATATCAAACTTTGGAGAAGATACTTATTTCTTGGTGGGGCCGGGGCTATTTTTCCTTTCTTCTTCCTACCCCAAATGAACCAGGTCCGATAGATTGCACTCTTAAAAATAGACTGTTCTCTGTTAAGTTTCATAGCACATATTCAAAGTATAAAACTAAGAGGAGTATTTCGGTTTAAATGGAAACTTACGTAGCAGAAGGGAGCAAGGCTGGAATCAGCTCTTGGCTGTTCCAAGGCTGGAATCAGCTCTTGGCTGTTCCAACGCCATCTGAGCTGCCGTAGATGGAGGCAGCACTCTGAGACGACAGAGGGCACAGTGCATTTCAGTTGTTTCACATTTTTTCCCTTCTGACTTTCTCCAGAGGGAAAACTAAGATAAATCATTGAGATAAGAAGATGCACCTCAAGATTCTAAACAAGCATCCTTCTTGGATGCCTAGGGCAGCACACTATTTAGAAGGTTTTATTCAACTCTGTAAAATGGCATTGAGATGGCCTTGCCCACAGTGACAAGGCCAAAAGGTAATTAAGAAAAGCCAACATTTCCAGAAATATGGACACGTTTTTATCTTTTTTCAATTCCCCCTGTCTTGCATGTTCATGGAGATTATCTGTGGGACTCCTAGGGATGGGTTGCAGGCATGCATCCTGGTCTTGAACCAAGAGGAGGAACCGCAGTAAGAAGACATAAACAAACGGATTTTTTAATGTTTAACGAATTGAGTAAGTGCAGTTTCTGTACTTGAATATTTTTGGAAACCAGTTACAAATTATTTAGGAATAATTTAGCCTAATATTTGGGGGGCTTTTTAATTGCTAGAAGAATTGTTCTCATGTACAGAGAACAACTGTCTGGTTATTCGAGCCATGCTTGAGTTAAAAGCGGATTGTAAGAAAACCACAAATAACCCAATCGAAAATGGGCACCAATACAAACAGCCAGTTTACGAAAGTTGACATCCAGGCGGCCAACAATCATGTGAAGAAATACTTGAGTTCTTTTGCCATAAAAGAAATAGAAATTAAAACAAGGAGATTCCATCTCACTCTGAAATCCTTAGCAGAATTCAAAAGAACAAAAAACAGAAAACAATACATGCTGGAGAGGATGTGGAGAGATCGGAATGCTGGTGGGATTGCAGAATTGTACAACCATTCTGGAAAACAGTATGGTGTTTCCTTACACAAATGAGAATAGAAATAACTCATGATCCTGAAAGCTCTTTGCTTGGTATATATAATCTAAGGAAATAAAGAATAAAATACAAACAGATCTATGCACACCCATGCTTATCGTAGCAATTTCTATAATAGCAGAAAGATGGGAACAAATCAAAAACCCTGTCTGTGGAGAAGCGATAAATAAACCTTGTGCGTATACACAAATGGAATATGACGCACCCTTCAGCAGCAGTGATGAGTCTGTCAGGCACCTCATGACGTGGACAAAGTGAGAGAACATTACACTAAAGAAATTGAGTCCATTTTATAGCGATAACTATTTTGTGACACCAACATTTTTTTTAAAGGGAAACAGTGGCTTTCACACCAAAGGGAAATACTTTGAAAACTATGCTGAGGCCAGGGGCTGGGGAGAGGGAGTGGGGAGTGGGGCGCACGAGGAGGGTGGACGGGAAAGCGAAGAAGAAGAAAGAACCCCGCACAAGGGGGGTTTCCTGGGATGCTGTCCCTGTTCTGGGCAGCGACGCACAGTGTTTTATATTCCATAACAAAAAGGGAAAATAAATAAATGCATTTTACAATTTTAACTTAATATTATTATTTTTTATTAAATAGAAGTCAGCCTTGGAAACCGTCCAGATTCCTCACCCATCAGATGTGCACCCTGGTCTGAGTGGTTATAAAAGGGGGGAAATTAAAATTGGATCTGACTTAAATTGGAGTGACAGTGACACACGAGCTAGTTCAAACAAACAAACAAAAATTGTGACAAAGCTTCCTAAACATGTATGTGCATGGGAACCATCTGTATATCTTGTAAAAAAATATCGAGTCAAACATAGTTTAAGTCTGGAGTGGGCCTAGATTCTGTATTTTCTAACGAACTCCCAAGTTATGCTGCTGCTCCAGAGACCATGTTCTGAAGAGACGGTGCAGGACATCTTGAACACCTTCCTTCTGAAGCTAATTGGCCCCTGGAGAGCTGAGAGGCCACTCTTCAATGTGGTCTCATGAGGCTCCTGCTTTAATCAGCTGCTGGGAGGGAACCAGATTGATTGTTATGAGTTATGCTGAAGGTCAAATATGAGCCCAGGACAGCGTTCAGAGTGATCGACACATGTCATCTCCTCTGTGAACAAGAATAAATACATTTAAATGTTTTAAAAAGTTAACAGGACTGCCCCTCCCCCCAGAAGAATTTACTTGAGAGGACAGCAATGAAGCTGCAGCTAGGGGAGAGGGGCATGTCTGATCAGAGCAAATGGGAGCACTTAGGGGGAGGAAGAGAGAGTGGAGCACATCCTGACCCACCAGGCCTGGAGGACGACATCCCAGCTCTGAACAGCCAATGGACAGAGTGGACAATATGGCTGATCCCACCACGAGACATGCTGTCCCTTGATAGCCCCGGGCTCTAAGGGGGACAACACTGGAGACTCAGTGTCGGAACTGGCCCAAACTGCCCCTTAAACACTGAGGCAAACCACAAAAAGCGTGCAGCAGAGCGACCATGTTCTGTGGAGAAGCGAGCAGGGAGCCCCTGGGGGAGTACAAAGGACAGACTCTGGGGCCAGAGCATGGTACCCCATTGGTCCTGACTGAAGGACACGCCTAGAGATCAAAAATCAGACCTTGATCTATATACAGTGAACCCTCGCCACTTCGCGCTTCGACTTCCACAGCTTCACTCTATCGCGGTTTTTGCGTAACAGCGCATGCTCTGTCATTACTGCTACTGATTGGCTCATACTGTACACGCTTGATGC
>NW_022103920.1:64973456-64985307 GCF_000313985.2 Echinops telfairi
AAATGTACAAGTGTGCTTGACACAATGGATGTATGTATGGATTGTGATGAGAACTGTATGAGCCCCCAATAAAATAATTTTTTAAAAGTTGACAGGAACAAATTATATGTGCTATGTTAATGAGGGGAGAAAGATGAGGCTCTCTACTCCCGTAAAGAATGAAGTCTCAGAAACCCCCAGGGACAGTTCTACTTTGTCCTGTAGGGTCACTCTGAGTCAGAATGGATTGGATGGCAAAGAGTTTGGTCCAGTTTATCAGAATCCAAAGTGCTATTTGGGACTAGAGTAACACCTAAGCACGAGACCACGTCTCAGTCTCAGGCGGGTGCTTTCTAAGAACTTGTGTGATTCCCCTGGGGGTGGGGGGCTGGTGGCAGAGTCTCTACACTCCCCTCACTGCCACTGAGTCGATGCTGACGCACAGTAACCCCATAGGACAGGGTGGAACTGTAGCTGTAACTTTCTGAGACCATCACTCTCTATGGGCACATAAAACCCTGTCTCTTTCCCAAGGTGCGACTAGTGGTTTTGAACTGCAAATCTTGATGTTAGCTGCCCAATTCATAATGACTATGCCACCGGGGATCCTCAGAGTCTCTCCAGAACCAGCCTCACCACCACCACCACCACCGACACACACACAAAATAAATCACCCGAAAAGGCCACACACCTTTGCTGGGAAGAAAAGCAGAGGGCCTTCCCTGTTGCTTGCATCATTTTTCCTGCTCTGGTTTTATCTTGGAAGCCTTGGGATCGAAGAAATTTCCCCAGTTCGTTTTCTTCTTGAGACAAGACTGATAAAGAAAAGACCAAGTGGAGCCGTGAACAATGAGTATTTTTATTACCAGGAGAGAGAGACAAATCACTAGGGCCCTTCTCTTCCATAGGCAAAGATGACATACAATTAAATGCACACAGTAGGCTACAAGGTCAGCTCTTCCTGCCATTGCACTTCCCCGCTGTTCTTCCATTTGCACCACGAGAGGTCACGTTCACTTGAGTACCTCTGCCAGTGAATTTGGTGCAGTGTAATCAGAACCAGAAAATGACCTCTGTCCTGACAAAGCCGCAGATCCTGTGCTGCTTCCAGCTGAAATAAAGGCGCGGGGCTTGCTGAGCACAACTGTGGGAGCCTTTGTGGCTGCCTGGAAGGTGGGGCCAGCTCCCTCCTATCACTCTCTCCGGCTGACTTGTGGTCTCTGGGTTGTGTGCTACATTCTACGTGATTGGAAAGTGATTCAAATACCTTATCCATGACACGGGATTTTGGTTTGGGGGTAGGGACTGAAGGTGGATGGGTAATCAAGTTGATGACTTGGCTGATTTTTAATATAAATAGCTGTAACTTCATCTGAAATGGCTTTTTAAAGACAACCTCAGGTAGCACTATTTGTATGAGAGTGGCTTTCTCCAAATTGGTGTCGCAATACATATGAAAACTCACATATACGTGTCTCTCTTTAGACATTGCACTCCAGTGCTGAAAGTAAATCTTAAGGAAGCAGTAAAGGGGGCATACAAGTAATATGTAAATCTTGTACATACACATATACAAAGATAACCACAGTATTACTACGTATAATAGCAAAACCTTTCATTCCTTATTCTGAGGACCAAGTTTTAAACAATACAGCGCACCGTTTCAATGGAAAAAGGAACGATCCCAGGTCATGTCGTGGGTTACTTGTCAGGCTGCTGAGAGCGCAGGAGAAAATAAGGCATTTCACGCCTGTGAAGACGGGCAGCCCCAGAAACACAAAGGGACAGTTCTACGCTGCCCCATAGGCACGCTGAGTCAGAACTGACTGATGGCGGGGAGTTTGGTTTTATATACAATGAGACAGTGAGGCCTTTCACCTTCTCAATGGCCCTGTTGTAGAAGAACATTCAGGAAGACAGAAAGATAACCACTCCCATGACGTGAAAAAGTACGTTATGTACACTAGTTATGGGAGAACTCTATTTTTGCTCAATAATCACATCAATGTATATTTCTATCCTTGTAATAATAGAAAAATGCAAAAAATGTTAACAGTGACAACCTCTTAAGCAATTTTCATTTTTTAAAAAATTTGTAAATCTTCTATCCTTAATGCAAAAACTGTTGTAATTTTGAAAAACAGCATTTTTACTACTATGAACTCAGAGCCACAAGAATATGATTTCCCATTTAGATTTTAAGAGACTTTAAAGACACTAAGTCAAAATTAGCTACTACTGTATGAAGCCATCGTAAAAATCACAAGTCAGTAGCATGGCTAGAATACATTATTGTCGTGCTAAACTAGCTGAATATGAACTGCAACTCAGTAAACATGAACAAAGTTTATGCTATTGATGTTTTATATACCCACCCTTCACATACCAACTAGGTGATTAGAGGAAAATTGGTTTTAAGTGAACATGGAGGGTGACCACATCAGATCACAAAATGGACAACTAGATCATTACATAAAGGCCAAATTCCATCCTTACATACACTGAACCACTGAGAATCATGGCCCAGTCAAGTTGACACAAAAACCTTAACCATCACAGCAGCCAGCATTACTCTCGCCTCTTACCTCACATTTGTTACTGCTGGATGTTCATCCTTAATAGAGTGTTCAAGAATCCTGACATAGTTATGTAATTCTTTTGTTACAAGGTACTATTTTCCCAGATAATGCCATGTGAATAAATAAAATCTAGATACTTCCTCACAATATCGCGTACTAGAGACAGTACTAGTTGGAACAATAAATTCACTCCCATCAAGTCGATGCTGACTTAGGCGACTCTACAGGACAGCGCAGACCTGCCCCTGTGAGTTTCAGAGATGGGGTAACTCCTGAGGGGATAGAGAGCAAGGTCTTCCTCTCTCAGAGCAGCTGGTGGTTTCAAACTGCTGACTTTTCGGACCACAACCCAACATATAACCACTACGCCACTAGGGCACCTTTAACTGGAACAATATGCTCATATGAAAATGGCAATAATAACTGGTTCAAATGGTGTTCATACAGACTTTTAAATCTTATGATCAAAACGTGTTTTAGTCCTATCTTAGTAGATGACATCGACAAGTGGTAAGAAAAGAATCTTGTCCTTGGGAAGGAAAACGGAAGATACAGGTTTTAAATCGTGACTGAGCTGAGTCCGGCTGGGGGTGGAATCAACTCAAATGGCCCCATGAAGGAGACTCAAACGCTGCAGCATTCTCAGGACAGTGGTCTACGCCCCTTGTTGCAGACCCCGGGGTCATCTCGCCCATCCAAGTGGACTTCAGCAAGCAGGATGCCCTCTTCCAGGGCAGACCCCTCTGGATAACAAGTCCGAAACATGTGAGATGAAGTGGCATCGTCTCTGCTTCTAAGGAGCTTCTAATTGTACTTCTTTGGAGACAGATTTGTTCATTGTTGCAGCAGTTTAGAGTCTTTGTTAGGATATATTTAATGCTTTTGCCAACATCACCCTTCCTCAGTAGTACTTTTTTTTTTTTTAAATCATTTTATTGGGGCTCATACAACTCTGTGGGCATTGCAGACGGAGGGAACAGCAAGGGCAAAAGGCCTCAGACAGCATGGAGGGCAAGACAAAAAGTGAGCACGAGGTGTGAACAGAGAGCTGGCCCTGGGCAAGCAGGGATCTGTAAGTCATGGCACGGGAGTCTCAGTTTTCCTTTGAGTCCTCTTAAGGAGCCCTGGGGCACAGTGGTTAAGATCCAGGCCTGAAAGGTCAGCGGTTTCAAACTCAACAACAGCCCTTCGGGAGCAAGTGCAGCAGCCTGCCCCCAGACTGATTTACAGCCTGGAAAGCTCTGGGGACAGTTCTGTTCTATAGCATCACTAGGAGTTTGAATCAAGTTGACGGCAAAAGGCTTCAGAAGCTTTTTAGTGAGAAGCAATATATTTAATTAAAACAGTTTAAATCTTTTTATTTTAATAGAATTTTAGGCTTAGAGAGCACACAGTTCCCATAGATCCGTCCCTAGATTTCCCCTCATTTTATGTAACCACAGGGCCAGTATCAAAGCTGGAAACTGACAGTGGCACAATACGACTGAACCACAGACCTTAAGTTTTTAGAAAATTTCCATTAATGACCTTTTTTTGGTATCAGGCTCCTGTACGCCACTGAGTTATCGTAGCTCCTTAATGCGCTTCAATCCATGAGGGTCCCTCGGTCTTTCTGGTCTTTCAGGGTCTGGCAGCCTTTAAGAGTGTGCATCAAGTACTTCGTAGACGGCTTCTCCATTTGGGCTTCTCTGATGATTTTTCATGATTAGACTACAGATTTTGGAAAGGGTGCCATGGCGTGAAGTGTCAATCTCAGCACCCGGTATCAGGATCTATAAACTATCAGTATGTATCGACATGCATTATTACGGATGATGTTAATCGTAAGGTGTTCTCCACTGGGCTTCTCCACTGAAAAGCTACAATGTTTTCCTTATCATTAAAAATATTGAAGGAAATATAAGACTATGTAAATATTCAGTTTCTCTCCAAACTTCTGCTAATTGTAGCACCCTTCAGTGATTCTTCCCTGGAACAATTCTTACTGTGGTATTTTCCTAAGGTGATTTTGTGATTCTCCCATTCTTTCTACATTGATTATTTCATCAGGAAGAGATGACCTTCACTATATCTTCTATCTATCTGTCTGTCTGTCTGTCTGTCTGTCTGTCTGTCTGTCTGTCTGTCTACCTACCTACCTACCTACCTACCTACCTACCTACCTACCTATCTATCTCACTCACTCTCACTGCCATTGATCCGATGCACACATAGCGACCCCACAGCAGAGCAGAAGTGCCCCAGTGGGTTTCCGAGGCTGTGACTCTTGACGTGGAGAGAAAGGTCCATCTTCCTCCCAAGGAGTGGGCTGGCGGGTTCTAACTTTGGACCTTCGTCTCACAGCGTACTTCTAACCCCCACGGCACCGTGCTCTCCTCTGTCTGTCTGTCAGCTATGGTCATATACTGTATTCTGTGAACTGTAAGTCAGCACTCTCATTGATATTCCCATTGATTATACTCTCTGACCGGCATCAGCTCCTTTCAGTGTTCCCCTGGGTCCTTCAATATCCACCCTTTTCTCAACCACTTCCTGATATTCTGGTACACAGACATTGTAGGATGAGCTTCAGTTTTGCTAGTCCCAGCTTGGAAATTGATCATATCTTCAAAGAACATTCCTTTTACTGGAAAGGAGTGTTTTTAAAAAATCTGGGCCCAAGATGTGATTATCAGTATATAGTGTTAGTGTTTTTAGGTCTTCTAAACTGAGAGAGCGAGGCAATCTATGAATGTATGTGAATCCGTGCATACTCACTTATCTAAACTTACTTCTTTATGTCTGACCGTGTATATATCAAATACATCAAATCCCTATTCCTACTGAGAAGCTCTAATTCCACTGTTCATTCCACCATCCTCACTTGCCTTATTCGTAGTTTGCTTCTACTATTGGTCCTGAGAAAGTTGGCTCTCATCATTTACAACATATTTTCTTACTTTCCAGTCCTAGTATATACACAAAGTAGATTCAGAATTACAAACCCATAGCCGTAGAAGAAAAAACGTTTACTAAGTAGACTGGTTTTTCTGTATAATTCTTTTCATCTTTAGCATTAGTATCCAAAGTATTACTTCCCAAAATTATTTAGGTTAATTATTTTCTTCTCCTCTCAAATTAGTGTACTTATGCTCGATCCCCATTGATAATATAATTATGTTAATTTTTACAGGCTGTATTTCATTTTGGATTCTCCCACATCCTAGTTGGTTTTAAGAATCTATTTTTTAAGAATGTGAAATATTTCTATGGTTCTATTCTAAATATTACTAGAGTACAGCTCCTTCCTCACCCCCCCTAGGGAAGACACAATCTCCTCTTCATCCTACTCATTCCCTGCTCACTTCCTATTGGTTTTCAATCTCATTCGTCTCTGGTTTCACTCTCCTAGATCTTGCTTTGGCATAATTAGCAGAGTACATTAGCTTCCACATAGATATCTTTATTCTGTATATGTTCTCACTCTAGCCCCTTCTTTCTTGCGAGAGAGATACCATGCTTTTGTGCTTCACTTCTTTCACTTAATACCTACTCAATAGAATTCCACGTTAGTTCAGAATTTCATCTTTCCCCCTGTATTAATAAGTTTTCATTTTTATAATACAGGCCACTGGGAGCTAGTAAAATTTATTTTGTATATTTATTAACAATTTCACTGGGGCCTAACCCAAATAGTATACAATTCAATAGTTTAATCATATCAAGAACTTGTATAGTCATCACCACAACCAATTACAGAACATCTTCTCTCATACTCCCTGTTATTAGCTCCCCATTTCCTCCAGCTCTCCTACCGTGCCCTCAATGAACCATTAGTCCAGTTAGTCTCTATATATTCACCCATCCTGGATTTCATCTACCAAAAAACATGCAGAAGCAGGAAACAAAGAGTCGGAAGAGCTTCAGGACTATTCACATCAAAAGAAACAGCTGTTAAGACATGAATCTTTGGACAGAAACCACGCATATAACCCTTTGACTATTTCTAATAGAAAAGAGGAGGAACCTTGATGGTGTAGTGGGTTAAGCATTGGACTACTAACCCCAAGGCAGGTGATTCAAACCCACGAGTCATACTGTAAGAGAAAGATGAGGCTGTCTGCTCCTGTAAAGACTTGTCTCGGAAATCTCAAGAAGCAGCTCTACTCTGTCCTAAAGGGTCACAGTAAGTTCAGATTGACTTGAAAGTGGTGAGTAAAATAGGAAATGCAGAAAACCTGGAAAAGAATACATGTATACATGCATGACTTCCCAGATCTTGAACATCCTATGAAAAATACAGTGTATCATCTCTTGTTTTCCTCATAGCCCAAGATCCTAGCATGATAACTCTGTCGATGTCTTTGCTCATACATTTAAATGTTACTAAAGATAATTTTAAAAATTCTACCTCTACGTCCTACGATATTTTTACTTCACCCAAATAATTTTGTAATAAAAGACTACAAATGAAGGAAAATAAACTATTGCCAATTTGTGACTAACAGAAAGGGATTGTGCAGCAGTCAGAGCTAGAGAAACATCCCCCATATCCTATTCTCTGGAATACACAAATTACATTATTAAATTGACCTAAAAATTGAAGTTTTAAAAGCTAGTACTATGCAACATGTTATTTAACATTTCAGAGCTAGCTGGTAGTATAATTTTAAGACCAGATGCTGTTTAAAAATGGCACTCTCCAATAACCCAAAACCCTCCATAAGAAATATTCACAAATACTGTCATCGAGCTATAGAACTGGGCCTTTGGTAATTAAGACAATAAAATAAAAATTCAAATAAAAAGACTCAAGATATAAATCTCAGGAAAGTTTTCATAATAAAATATGGCACATTTATGTGTAGGGTGATCCAATACAAAACTCTTCTGTTATGGCACTTCTATTGAACGGAAACGTTCTATGTAAAAGTTTACTGATAAAACTATTAAAGACCCTCCTCCACAGCCCTTATCGAGTGAAAACAAACACCTGTAAGGAGTCGTCTCCTTATCTTACTTCCTGTAGTGAATGGCAGATACGAAAATTACCTGCCATCTATTCCTTGCTGTTTAATTATTGGATTAGTATTCGCAATGGCTCCATGGCATACTTACAGCATATCCTCTTTTGATAAAGTACAATTGCTTTAGACAAGTCCAAACAGGTTCTCTGAATTGAGTGAAACAGCTGTAATAAAAATACAAGCAAAATGCTAAATAATACAGGTAGCAGTGAACATAAACAATTATCACAATGAAAATAACTGAGCCCTGGTGGCATAGTGGGTACCTGTTGGACTGCGATCTGCAAGGTCACCGTTCTAAACCACTAGCCATCATTCCATGGGAGAAAGATGGGGCCTTCTACTCCCACAAAGAAGCACAGTCTCAAACTCATGGGGACAGGTACCCTGCCCTATCAGGTCACTGTGCATCAGCATTGACTCAAAGGCAGTGAGTTTGGGGTTTGGTTTTTTTTTTTGGTATTGACTTACCTGTTAAATAAAACCACATACCGTATATACTCGTGTATAAACCGAGTTTGTAGACACATTTTTAATGCAATTTTTGTGGTAAAATTAGGTGCCTCAGCTAATATTCGGACTGGCTTATACTCGAGCATATAGGTGCCTAAATTGCTCTGGGTGTTATATGATATACTGTAATGAGACGGTGACCAAAGTCATCAGATATATTCCTAGTATTTTTTATTTACTGGAATTCATCATCTCTGTGATTAATGTCAAATAAGATCTGCAAAACAACGATTTCCTATAGATTATGGATATAATAACTGAAAAACAGAAATACTTAAAGAGGAGCCTATTTGTCAATTTAAGAACAGGAGATTCATTCCTAATCTCATCTCTTTCTTTTATCACTTGCTGCCTTTTTTAAAAAATGGAAGACCTGTCGAGTAAGTATTATCTTTAAATGATGGTAGTAACTTATTTTGTGATCACATGTTTTATGAGTGCTAATATAACCACAAGAACAAACAAAACTCCCTGCCATCGAGGCGATGCCCACCCATAGTCACCCTACAGGACAGAGCAGATCTGCCCCTATGGCTTTCGGAAGCAGCACTTCTTTCTGACAGCCACAAGCCTCCTCCCTCGCCCACAGCGCAACACAAAGTAAACAAAAACCCCTTAGCTGAGTGCTTGGTTTAGAAGACATCTCGTGAAATGGAGTTTGGCAAGCAGCTCCATATTCCTTATTTTCCCAGTGGTTAAATACAAAGTTACAGACCCACACCTGCCATGTCACACCTTGGCAAGAATAGAAGAGACTCATAACTGTCTCAGTTTTTTGCTCCAGAAACAGAATGCTCAAGAAAAAAAGTGAAATAGAAACCCCATCTTCTCTACCCTCTGGCCACCAACTCAGAGACTGAGCACACCTGTCTGAGGGGACAGGAGAGGGAGCACTAGAGCTGATATGATTGCACAATGCATTTCAAAGGCGACTGAACCATGGGACGAGGGTGTATGTATGTGTGTTTTCTAAAATTGACATGGTAATTGATTGTACATTCTCCTTGATATGAGTGAATGATTGAACCTTGAATAGTATGATATGTAAATTATGTGCCACTAAAACTGTTTAAAAAAAAGAAAGAAAGAAAACCTGTCTGACACCCATTCTGGCCCCGAGGAATCCCTAAATGAGACAAGGTAACGTTTCCCCTATTCCTGTCTCCAGTGCCTAGCTTCCTGGCCACAGCGATGTACCAGTTAGGTCCTTGAAGCATAAACTCAATACATCAGTTAAAAACAGATGATGTACTTCATAGCAAATATAGCCAAATTAGCCAATAAAAATAGATGCACACATACATCCTTAGCACAATTAGGAACCATTCCTAGGAACACTTAATATGATCAAACTTGGTAACAAAGAATATAAATATATGAATCTTCATTGCATTAAACTGTACCCTCTTCTTCTTAGGGCAACGGACACACACACACACACTTCCTGACCATAAAACAAAACAGAACACCAGCAGTCTAAATCTTTGCTTAGCAAATGCTTGATATCAGTGTTCTGGATCACAGACCACCAAGAGGTAACAAATCCCGATTTAGGTACAATCTTATTGCTTTTTAAAAATTAAGTTACACATTAAATGCAATAAAACGCACAGATCTGAGGTTTCAGTTCTGTGGATTTTGAAAACTATCCAAAAAAAGAGAGAGAGAGAGAAGGGAACATTTCCATCATCCTCTGCCACGGGAACCATTTACGGACCTCTGTCAGCATAGCGTCAACTCTGATGCACAGCAGCCCTGTGCACTGCATCTGGGACACGGCACTGCCCAGGGCTGCGCCGTCATGCCAATCCAGCCCAGGGATTCAGCCTCTCACTGTCAAGCCATCTCACTAAGGGCCTTTCTCTTTGTCCCTGACCCTCTACTTTACCAAGCATGATGTCCTTTTCTTCCAAGGACTTGTCTCTCCAGGTAACATGGTCAAAGTACATGGGATGAAACCTCACCATCCTCCTTTGTAAGGAGCATTCTAGGTATATTACCACCAAGAGAGACTTGTTTGTTCTCTGGCAGTCCACGGTACTTTCTAGGGTCACCAACACCATCATTTAAACGCATCAATTCATCTCCACTCTTCCTGATTCATTGGGCAGATGTCACACACATCTGAGGCAACTGAAAATACTATGGCTCTGGGGTCGAGTGCCCCTTAGTCCTCAAAGTGACATCTTCCTTTTTAATCCTCTAAAAGGATCTTGTGTAGAGTTGCCCTGTGCGACCTGACCTTTAGTTTCTTGACAGCAGCTTTCATGAGCATTGATTGTGGATCCAAGTAAAATGAAATCTTGACAACTTAGTCTTTTCTCCATTTATCATGGTGTTGTGATGTCCAGCTGTGAGGGTTTTGATTTTCTTTGCACTGAATTGCAATCCACACTAAGATTTTCATCAGCAAGTGCTTCAAGTCCTCCTCACATATGAAGCAATTGAAAAACATATGCAACTTATATTCATTTTAACAAAAATCAGAAAAAATATCTTTTGGTTCTATTTTTCTGCATTGCAAGAGTCTCATTTAGACCATTCCTGTCAAAATCCAGCTTCTATTTAAATATTTCCAGTGGTGAGGGAAGGAAAGGGTTGGGATTTTTCTTTCACGAATGTTTCGACTTCTTCACTCAACACTTTCTGAATGTGTTCTGTGCGTCTGACTGGGAATACTGCAATGCATAAAGGTGATATGCAATATGCAATTGGAGAGAGGGCAGACAGATAAATGAACACTTGAAATAATCCCATGAGTCAACGTACCATGCATAAAAGTTTTAAAGTCGCGTGCTAACCAATGAAGAGTTCTGCTGGAGCAAGGGCAGGGAGATGAACTGGCAATGACCTTTAAACAGCATATAAGTTAAGGCTTCTCCAAGGTGAGATTTACACTGAAACCCGAATTATAAGAAGGATTAAGTGAAAGGAAGACGAAGGCAGAGAACATCCAAGCTGAGAATAGAGAAAATGTTTCCGTGGGATTGAACTTGACTTGTTATTAGACTGAAATGGAGAAAGGTCATTATGGCTGAAGGTGGCACACGCAGCATACATTGTACGAGAATGAGAAAGCCCAGGACAGGAGCAGGCGCCGGACATGTGAGGAGCTGTGCATGGTACTACAGATAATGCATAGAAAGCAGTTTGAATGGCCTCAAGGATAGAATAAGCACCCAAGAAATGCTAGCCATCACTCTGATTAGGCTCTAATTTAATCTTCACAATAGCCATAATAAGTAGCACTTATGCCTTCATTTCATGCATTAAGCAGACAAGCATATGAGATACCAGGTTGTTTTCCTAAGGTCAGTAAGGGGTAGTCTTGGAATAACAACCCAGATCTCATCAGACAGGGTGCTCACTGTCTCAAAAGCCAGCCCATTGGACAGCATAAAATGTTCTTCCTGTGGCTGGTTCTAGCCTTAGAGAAGCAGAGTGAATTTAATCCCTCTTCCACATGACAGATCTCCCTATAAAACAGAGAGAGCAGCCAATGCAGAGAGGACCATATGGCTGGCCCCACAACGAGATATGACATCCCTCACTGACCCATAACCCTACAGGGGACAACACTGGAGACAGTGTGAGAATTGCACCCGGTCTGACTCTACCACACCAAGGCAAACACTAAGGGCGTGCAAAAGAACAGCAAGGGGAGCAGAGCAAGGAAGTGCCGAGGAAGTACCAAAAATAGACTTTGGGGCCAGGGTGTGACATTCCATCAGACCTTGAGCTATTTACAGGCTTTCTTTTTATGTCATTGGTTT
>NW_022103920.1:64986602-64988475 GCF_000313985.2 Echinops telfairi
GCTCAAGTAGAAAGCAAATGTTTTGAGAATGATGATGACAACAAATGTACTTGACACAATGAATGTATGGATGGATTGTGATAAGAGTTGTATGAGACCCCAGTAAAGTGATTTAAAAAAAAAAGAAATATGTTCTCTATGTGGTTCTTAAAAAAAACAAAAAACATGAGGGGGCTTCAAAAAAGTTCTTGGGAAAATGAAAATAAGAGATATCATGATTAAAAACAAAATATAAAAAAACCCAGACAACTAACTTCTCTCCATGTAGCCCTCCTCGTTCCAGGATAACCATGGTTTCCAGTAATCTGTCTACCATTCTCTGAAAGATTTTGCTGAATTGAGCTTTTTATTTTATTCTCATTTCTATAGCTTACATATTAAATCTAGAGACTATTTTGAATCCTTATCAGACCATCTAATATATTCTTCCTCTTAGTGCCTTGCCTCCACAGAATGGATACGTGTGCCTTTGACATTTGAACCCAAGTAATCACTACAAAGGAGCCCAGATGGTGTACTGGTTACACCTTGGGCTGTGATCTGCATAATTGGCAGTTCAAAACCACCAGCACCCCCCTGGAGAGAAACTGGACTTTCTACTCCCACAGGGGGTAGCTAAGAGTCACCATTGACTCAATGACAGTGAGTTTTTAATCTCTAGAAACATCTAGAGATTAAAGGAGTTAGTATACCTTCTGCCAGTTCGATTAATGCTCTATTATCAACCAGCTATGAATAAACACACTCTCTGCTATCGAGTCAATGCTGACTCATAGCGAGCCTGTGGGTTTCTGAGACTGTAGCTATTCATGGGAGTAGAAAACCCCGTCTCTCTCCCGCGGAGCTTCTGGTGGTGGTCTTGAACTGCCAACCATACATATTGCAGCCCAAAGCATAACCACTAAGCCACCAAGGATCCTGTTTTGAATGCAGCTTTCTGTATAATCAACTAGTTGAACTGAATATCTGCTTAGTTAATTCATTCTAGAAATATCCAGGGTTCAACATTAAACTTACTAGATTTTACTTTCTAGGATCTTTTACCGTCTTTATTATTATGAATATAAATATTTGCCTGACTCCAATCTTGGTAGCGCAAATATGGTTACATGCTTGACTACTAACAGAAAGGTTACCAGCTCAAACCCAGTCATTGGGAAGGCTTCCAAAAGATCACAGCCTTGAAAACTCTTGGGCACAATGTCCTCAGTCCCTGTGTGCCCCCAGGAGTTGAAACAGGCTCAACAAAACCCAGCACAACAATCTTCAGGCCCCTCCGGTGGTGACACATCAGCTATCACTAGCAGTAGCTCTTTGACTGCATTCAACATCTCAACAAACAATTAAGAAACTGCCGCAAGCTGTGCATGCCAAACAAGTGCATGAAAAACAAACTAACTGAGGCATGAGCTAGTGCTTACAGGATAATTTGTAGGTTTTAAAAACAATATGCCAGGGTGTAATTTACCTGATGCTATAGTTTTTTCATAAGCCAGCTGTTTGTAAATATATTTTCAAATACAAAGCACATCTTTGCTTGGCTTGAGGGTAAACCTCCGGACCTTGATCCCAGCTTGGTGGCATGCTGAGACCGAGGGAGAAGGCTCACCTCTAGTTTGGCATCCAGGTCGGCGTCCGAGGCAACCACATACTCATCTTCCTTCTTCCCCGTGGCTTTAATAAATGCCTGTTTCGTCTCCCAGTACTTGCGCTGCATTTTGTTTACAACTGACTTATCTTGAGTGTGTCGATCATGTAAGTCCCAGGGATAACTGCTAAAAAAAAAAAAAAAAAAAAGTAGCAATTTGATTTGCGACTTTCCTAATGATTAAGATAAGATTTGCCTGAAAAGAGCCTTTCTAATCATTCTTCA
>NW_022103920.1:64988575-64996608 GCF_000313985.2 Echinops telfairi
CTTCAGGAAGCACCTTTATGGTAATTCTACTGAACCGAGATCGGAAGAGCGTCGTGTAGGGTCGGTGATGTAAGTCCCAGGGATTAACTGCTAAAAAAAAAAAAAAAAAAAGTAGCAATTTGATTTGCGACTTTCCTAATGATTAAGATAAGATTTGCCTGAAAAGAGCCTTTCTAATCATTCTTCAGGAAGCACCTTTATGGTAATTCTACTGAAAATGTTAAGCAACTCTTTCTTTCTCGAAAAACTCAAAAAGTAAAGTAGGGAAACTTAGAAACTTTAACTTGAAAATGAGAAACTAAGCCTTGAAGAGGATTCTGACCAGGCACACACTCCAGCTGTCCAGACATGAAGACATACTCCAAGGTGCCCTCCGTCCTACCACCTTGGTCAACAGCTAAGTGATGGCAGAAGCAGAGAAAAGAGGCATCTATTACAGAGTGTTAATACCAGAAACGTTAAATTCATAAATACAAATGCTTGGAATATAAATATCAGGTCATTCTTCAGGATGTGCATGCAAAACCATAAATAAGTAAGTAAATGGAAATATGAACAGAAATTGAGAATTAAATGGAAATTTGTAAAAATGACCAGAGGCCCCCAAATATTGGTAGAAAGTTTATCATTGGCAGTCCATCCTTCTGCCTGTTTTGTCTACAGTGTTTTCCCAGCTAAAGTTCCTACACCAAAGTCCCACACTGAGACAGAAGCATCTCCCTTCCTTTCACTACATTCTAGTCTTGATGCTCTGGCCCCGTAAAGATTACAGCCTAACAAACCTGATGGGGCAGTTCCACTTGGGGGTCAGTGGCAATCAATCCAATGGCATACAACCACAAAATCCCACCCAGTCCAGATGCAGCGCCTGCATCGTAACCAGCTTTGGAAAAGCAGCGTAAAGGAAAGAGAAGAGCACTCTTTTTAGGGTACTCCACTCTCCACTCTTTCAGGTGAGGGACTGCCTTCTCCATTGGGCCTGTTGCCTGAATGGAGCTATCCTCTTGGTAGAATGAGGCAAGAAGGAAAACAAAACAAAACACTCTCAGAGAATAGTCAACGGGGCTACTAAGGGAAATTAAATCCCTCAGCCATTTAGTTATTACTCTATAAGCTCATTACATTTTTACACATGCAAAATTTCTTTTGAAGTTTGTCGTTTGATATAGAGATGACTCAGGCTTGGTTGAGTGGAAAAGGATTGAGATTAAATTTCTTCTTTTAATTCACTGTATATTTGAAAATGCAAACACACTGTTTTTCAGGATAAAAAACTAAAAAACGATTTGCTTGATGGATCATGGGTTTAAAAGAATTTAAAAACACTGAAGGTAGCAAAGTGCTATTAGCTCTGGAGTGCCCATGAAATGAGTCTGAGTTGTGTTTTATTGTAGACTACAAGTTATTGTAGAGCTATTCTATATAAAATTCACTTATCACACTTCACCTCAATGTTAGAAGATGTACATAAAATGGTAATAAAAATGTTTCAATGCTTGTGGCATTAAAAAGCCCTCCACTTCTCAGGATAGCATTTTTCCATAAATACATTTATTAGAAAGCTTTAAAAAACAAAAACAACAACCAGACTCACGGCCCTCAAGTTGATTGCAACGCCTTGTGCACCTTTTGGACACAGCAGTGGAACGGCTCCTGTGGGTTTCTGAGAGCTAACGTCTTCACAGGAACACAGAGCCTCCTCTTTCTCCCAGGGAGAAGGCAGTGGGTTTGACTCGCTGATGTGGTTAGCATCTCAGTGTGTGGAGGGTAATAGTTTGTGACATGGTTGGCTCTTAGTTTTCACATGACATTTAGTAGGGATACTGAACTTGATGACATCGGACCCCTGGGGGCAAAGTGGTTACAATCCCCAGGGCCAGGAGTTCGAACCATCGCTGCTCCTCGGGAGAAAGACAGGGCTTTCTACTTACACAAACAGTGACAGTCTCAGAAACTCACAGATGGTTCTACCCTGTCCTAATAGGGTCACGATGAGTTGGCACGGACTCAATGGCAGTGAGTTTTGAGGTACAGAACACTGGATAAAGGCAAAGTGCAGAACTGTGTCGCTCATGTGACACCTGACCTTGCACTCAACAGACATTTTACTGAGCATGTGGCATGTTCTCCTCCTTGCAGCGGACTCTCAATTTTGAAAGACTATGAATCACTTACCATTTGCGTCCTGACATGCTTTTTCCTTCTTCTTTTTTTACTGCTGATGATTTGGGGAGAAGGGGCAGGGAAAAAGCATGAGAGGATAAGTTATATTACAACCTGAAATAAAACAAATGTTTAATAGTTACACACTATACTAAGTTATACATTAATTTTCCACTTTTATAAAATGATTAAAGCTAAGCTACTTCTAGTTGCATTTCAGCAGCCAAATGCTATTTTATTATACGGCACAGGGTGTAAAAAGTAGTTGAGCCAGATAACCAAAATGAATCCAAATTAAACTAATTGCTGTTGAGTTGTCTCCTACTCTTTGGTGACCATCACAGAACTGCTCCACAGGGCTTCCAAGACTGTCAGTATTGATGGGAGCAGACGGCCACCTCTTTCTCCTGAGAGCCGCTGGGGGGTGCAGAGACCCACTGTCTTTCCGTGAGCAACAGAGTGCTTTCACCACTGTCCTACTAGGACGCCTTAGCTAGGGAACACTGGAAGGGACCCTCTCCACTGAGTAAGTCATCAGGCAGAGTTTGGATGAGAAAACAGGATGTGGAAGAAGACGTAAACATGCCATTTGCATAAAGTTTCAAAACATGCCAAAAAGCAGCATACATTATTGGGGGATAAAAAGAAATATAGTCAAGAGCTGCTCATGAAGAACCCTAAATTCTGGGTAGCTGTAAGGGAGAGCTGGAAATGTGACTGAGAGAGCTCTGAAGGGACTTCAGTTGTTCTCTGTTACTGGGTGTTAAATGTATTACAGCTGTATGCCTCTTTATGGGCTTGAAATACTACATAACACACCTTTTCTAACACTGAATCAGGGCAGAAGAAAAAACAAAACTGTCAACAGGCTATCATGGGAGACCCCAGGAGAGAAGCATGATTGTTTTAGCTATGACTCTCCTAGCATTATATTTTTCCTTTCATTTGTAACATCAAAGTCACTTAATAATGTCCTTCAGCCCACCTGTCCCACTCAGAAGCAAGCAAACACCCTGGGCAGGGTCAGCCAGCCCAGCCACATCAGCCCACAGTTGCGCACCAGACACAAGAGAGAGTGCAGTGCTCACAGACGAGTTGAATGCCCTCAGGTCAGACAAGAACGGAAGTACTCCGCACAGGAACGGTTAGAGCTGCTCCCCAGAATCCACCTGCCTCCCCTGGCCTCAGAAAGGGCCCATCCATGAACCTACTAGAGCTGTGCCAGGCTTTAAAAAAGGTCTGAAGGAAATGACATGAAAACATTGACATTTTAGGCATTAGGAAAGAAAGGCAAGGAAATCTGCCCGCTACTGGCACCATGGAGGGCATCCAGGCATTTGGTCAAGTGGCTCTGGCAGTGCCATTCAATGATGAATAAGCATTGTCCTTCACTCAGGACAATGTGGAGAGGCCACAAAGTTCCAGTCCTCTCTCCACCCACACAGCTTCACTGCAAATGCACTCTTAGTTCAATTAGCTCAAAACCAAAACCTCACATAGAAAGAAGTTGTGCAAAGAAAACAAAAGCATTAAACACTTATCCTCAGTTCGATTTCCCTATTCACTACATAGGATAGTTGGTTACTCTTTGATGAATAACAACTCAAGTTTCTAATAGTGTCATATCTAGTATTCACTGACCATACAACTCTCTCTACTTAGATGTCAGGCTCTTACCAAATTAGAGTGCTATAGGTTGATGCGTCTTTCCTTATGATTATGATCAAAATACTGTGTATGGACCATTTGTTTTAGAATCTCTGGTGTGAAACATGCAGATTCCTGGGCCCATTCCATGCCTACTGAGCAAGAATCTGCAGGAATGGATCTGGGAATCTAACTGTGTATCAGGATTTGCAATGCAAAGTACACTAAAGTCTGAAAAACTAAATGGACCACAGGAAAATCTTTTCTGGAAATGGGTGTTGAACAAACTGCTGGATGATACGGCCTGGCAGAAAAGACCAAAATCGGGGCTTAGCTGAACGCCTGATGAGAAGGCAGCTATTGCTGGAGCTCATGTCTCCTCTATATCTGCTCCAGGCATACACAGGAGGGACGACTAATAAACACCCAATTTCCTGACGTAATCCATCTCATCATATGCTATCATTTTTCAAATCCCATGTTAAAGTCATTACTGGAAGAAATCCTCATAATCCTGAAAATAGACTTCTGACCCAGGGGCAGTACTTGGCACCTCACCTGACCCGGTTGGGGGACATTCACAAAAGTCAGCAGATAGAGCAGGAACTGTTTATAGGCTTTTACCCTCCCCTCCCCACACCTTTTTTAATATATGTCTGTCTATATAAGATAGGCGGGATAAACAATCCCAAGGAGAAAGCAACAAGGCCAATGGTTCTGAGGGGAATGGGAGAAGAGGAGGTAGGGAGCCAACAAACTCAGGGACAGGGGAACAACAAGGGATCTAAAATCAACAGCGAGGAGGGTGCTGGTGATTGATCAATTGTAATGTAGTGACAACTACTAAGAGTGGAATGAAGGGTAAACCTAATAGTGGGGTGGGAGAGAAGTAAAAGGAAATAGAGGAAGAACTAGGAGGTCAAAGCTATATAGAGAGCTATAAACATACATGTATATATGTAAATATATTAATATATAAAGATAGGGGTATTGGGCTATGTACATATATGTAAAGCATTAAGGCAGCAAATGGACTTGGCGCCTCTACTTTTTTTTAAAACTATATCATCAAATTGGGGCTTTCACTGCTCTTCTCACAATCCATACATCTATCATGTCAAGCACATTTGTACATATGTTGCCATCATCCTTTTTCAAAACATTTTCTTTCTACTTGCGCCCTTGGTGTCAGCTCATTTTTATCACCCTTCCCCCACCCTTCCACACTCGTGAACCCTTGATAAATTGTAAATTACTTTTATTCTCATAACATGCCATCTGCTGTCTCCTTTCACCCATGTTTCTGTTGTTCGTCACCCTGGGGGGAGGGGTGTTATACGTCGATCATTGAGATCGGTTTCTCCTCTCTCCTCCCATCTTCCCCCTGTCCTCAACCACTTCGTATTTTGTCAAAATACTGCCTTTGGTCACCTCAAGTGTCCCCATACACTACCGGCAGAATACTTCATTGGAGGGAACCTGTGGACAAGATGTGTGTTCAAAATCTCAGCAAAAGTTAGCCAGCTTTTCCACCACCACATCAAACAGACTGACGCCGAGGGGTGGGCAGTTAGAATGACTCCCCTAGGACAGACTGACAGACAGGACCAGACCATGAGTGTGGGCCGGCCAGAATGATATCTGATACCTGATCTTATCAACATCTAGTGACCACACAGGCTGGTGTGTTTCTTCCATGTGGACCTTGTTGCTTCTCAGCTAGATGGCTGCTTGTTTATCTTCAAGCCATTAAGTCCCCATATGCTCTATCTTTTGATAGCCAGGCACCATCAATTTTCTTTACCACATTTGCTTATGCACCCATTTTGTGTTCAGCAATCGTGTTGGGAAGGTGATCGTCCCAGGATGCCAGGTTATTAATAAAAAGTGTTCTTGCATTGAGGGAGTACGTGAGTAGAGTTTGGGCCTCTAGTTAAGTCTTCCCTCAGTGCAAAAACACTTTGTTCTAATAACCTGGCACTGTGTAATACCTTCCTGACAAGATTACTGAAGACAAAATGGGTGCATCAGCAAATGTGGTGAAGAAAGCTGATGGTGCCCGGCTATTAAAACATATAGCATCTGGGTCTTAAAGTCTTGAAGTTAAACAAGTGCCATCTAGCAAAGAAGCAACAAAGCCCACATCAAAGTAGCACACCAGCCTGTGAATCACAAGGTCTTGATGGGATCGTGTATAGAAGACCAAAAACAAACAGTCATATCAATGTAAATGAGAGGGGTCAGAGTGGAAAGCCAAAGCCTGTCTGTTGATAATTGGACATCCCCAAACAGAAGGGACACATGGAAGAGACCATTCATTCAGGGTGGAGCATAGCACTGATGAAACACACAATACTCCTCTAGTTCTTTAATGCGTCCTCCCCTACTATCATGACCCCAGTTCTACCTCACAGATCCTGCTAAACTGGAGTATGTACATTGGTACAGATTAGAACTTTCAACACACAGAATCCAGGACAGATAAACCCCTCAGAAACAGTAATGGGAGTAGCGATTCCATAAGGGTATGGGGAGGAAAGGGGAGCAGAGGTAGGGAATAAGGGGGAATTGATAGCAATGATGGATGTATAACCCCCATTGAGGGGGATGAATAACAGAAATGTGGGTGAAGGGATACAGAAGTTGGTGTAAGATATGAATAATAATATATAACTTATTAAGGGTTCACAAGATGGTAGGGTGAACAAGGGAGGGGAAAAAAGAGGATCTGATATCAAAGGGCTGAAGTAGAAAGATAGTGTTTTGAAAATGATGATGGCAACATTTGTACAAGTTCACTGATTTATGGATTGTTATAATATCTGTAAGAGCCTCCAATAAAATAAAAAAAAGAAATCCTCATAATCCTCATCAAGTTATTCTTTTCAATTCAAACAGTTTTTTTATCAAATAGATCCTGAGCATCTACTTAATATGAGCCTGGCACTGTCCTTGGCCTCAAGGAACTTGTAGTCCACATCAGCCCTGCCCAGTATGAATATGCGATGAGTCATTATGTAAGCGTAAAGGTTCTTGTAGCCAGATTAAAAAAGTAAGAAGAAATGGCAAATTAATTTTAATGATTTTAGTTAATCTAATATAGCTAAAGTATTATCTTAATATCTAATCAATATAAAATTAGTAAGTCTACATTCTTTTATGTACAAGTCTTCAAAATTACACTTAAAACTTATTTATACTAGCCACATTTTACATGCTCAATCATCTTGTGTGGTTAACAAAGAGACCACCTCACAGCCCTCCAGTCAATTCCAACTCACGGTGACCCTACTGAACAGAACCCAACTGCCCTTTGTGTTTCAGAGCCTGCACGTCTACATGGGTGTAGACAGCCTCATCTTTTTCCCATGCCACCAGAGCTCCTTTGGTGGTTAGTGGCTACAGAACTGGACAGTGCAAGACTAGAGAGAAAGACAGACATATAGACATAATTTCCAGGTATAGCAGACCCTTGATGTTTGACAAACTCCACACCTACGACCATTGAATGGATTCTGACTGTAGGACTTCTGAGACTGTGTATCTCTGTGGGAACAAACAGCCTCCTCTTTCTCCTGAGAAGTGGCTGGTGTGCTTGAAGTATGGACCTGATGGTAAACAGCCCAACACCAAACCCACAGAGATATTTGCAAGGGATCTATAAAAGGACCTTCTGGGATCCCCAGATTTTTAACCTGCTGGAAAGTTGAATTTCCCTATAGAACGCAGTATGATGAGCTAATATGATGAGCTAATAAAGTTCACGATTCTGCACAAGAAACTACTGTTCCATTTTTAACATGAGACTAAACTAAGGGAACAAATCCAGGATGAATTTTGTCTTGAGTGCTTTCATGGTTTGGGTCCATTTTGCCTTGAGAGATAAGCAAAGAGAAAATATCAAAGTGGCTTATGAATTTTGAGGACGATAATAACAAAGGCAAAACATGAATCTTGTTATTGTCAGCAAAACTTGACATGAATGTGTTTCTCCAAATCTTATCTTTCCCCGGAAGACAAAGAAGATGAGCGTTTAGAAACAAGGTCAGCTCAAAGAAGCAGGGGCCCCAAAGTTACCAGGTTCCAGAGCCAGACCCTAATTTTTACATCACAATGCTGAGGACGCGTCAGGGAGGAGCAGGGCCGCTCTCTGTCAGGCAGATATGAAGGCACTGTCTCCCGGCTCAGATGGAGGCCTGCTGTTGAGGTTGGCATCTAATTCT
>NW_022103920.1:64997258-64999270 GCF_000313985.2 Echinops telfairi
TAAGCTGGGTTAAACGAAAGTTTGGCATATGGTTGCAAAACAGATGAGTCCCTTTGTCCTCCTTTGGATATAAGGGGGCTTTGCAAAGTTTTATTATCTTTCCATTCCATTTTCCATGAACTTTGTAAAGCCCCCGAGGATAGAATGGGAAAGCACTGTCATTCTACATAAGCTGGCTTCAGCCACACTGAAGCTTTGCTGTCCCTGGAACCCTTTGCTTGGAGCTTCTTCAAGGCAATGACGCTAGCTAACAGCACCTAGAAATGATGCAAAACGTCCTAGAGTTCTTGAGCCAACCGTTACTCAAAGTCACAGTGAGCCCAGTAGTCATTTCACCATATGGTCTTCTCAACCCTATTACTTCTCTCTCTCTCTCACACACACACACACACACACACACACACACACACACACACAAATATTTCAACAAGCAACCACTTTCCTTTTTTACAACATTTATGAGTATTGTGTTTCATGTCCACATGACTTTTCCAACTTCGCTACAGAACTTTCTCTTTCATTCAGTGAGCATTTTTATTAGAACGATTGCTATTTTAGTCAAGAGTGCTAGCTGTAACGGAGTCCAGGGTCGACGCCGCCCCTCCTCTCTGTGCTGAGCACACAGTGGGTAACACAGATGGGAGCTATGGCCCGTGTGTTCTTTCCTCTCTAGTTTACTGTTTCCAGTTTCTGGTTTTATGCTGTATCTCTTCAGGTCTGTCACGCAGACTGGCATTTAGCTTTCTCTGCAAACGGGGCCGTAATGCACTTTTCACAGAAGTGTCTTGAGTGATGTGGGTACGCAGTGGTGGTAAGATGACCCTTTGGTGAACTCGCTCACTCCAGCACCAGCCTGGTGGCACTGCTTATGACTCTGAATCCATGACATGCATCTGTTCACATTTCAGCCTCCCCTATACTAGGATGTACCTCACAATCGACAACAGGCTAAGTGGCTGTCATTGTTCTTTCGTAATGGAACATAAACTAATGGTAGGCTCTTACAACATGCAGCTTCTGATATTGGAGAAAATACAGCACAGTTCTTCAAAATTAAAACTCAGGAATAGTGCACGTTCCAGAGACTTCCAAAGATATCTGCATACGACGGAAAAGGAGAATCTGCCTGCCACAGTGGAAAATGGGGGGAAGTGGGGAAACCTCGGGTGGCTGTTGGTGGGAGTGAGTATCAGGAAGACACGAAGGGTTAGAAGAACACAGAGCAGGGCCAGTGAGCTGGCCTCCTGCACAGTCTCCAGTGAGGCTGTCAGCATCCGTAGCTGCAGGCCAGGCAGAGGGCTGGAGTGAGCATGAGGGAGGGGGGTTATTCCCAGTACAAGCAAAGCCGTGACCAATGAATGCAGCTGAGCTGCAGTGTGCACGGGAGCACGTGTTACCATCTACAACTTAATGGGTCCCTCAAACGATCACAATGACATTTCTTTTTTTTTCCAAATCTATTTTAATTTTATTTTGCCTCCTCTTTTTTTAAAAATCATTTTATTGGGGGCTCATACAACTCTTATCACAATACATATATACATCAATTGTATAAAGTACATTTGTACATTCTTTGCCCTCATCATTCTCAAAACATTTGCTCTCCACTTAAGCCCTTGGCATCAGCTCCTCATTTTTCCCCCTCCCTCTCAGCTCCCCCCTCTCTCATGAACCCTTGATCATTTATAAATTATTTTGTCATATCTTACACTGTCCAACATTTCCCTTCATCCACTTCTCTGTTGTCCATCCCCCAGGGAGAAGGTTCTATGTAGATCCCTATAATTGGTTTCCCCTTTCCATCCCACCCTCCCTCCAACTCCTGGTATCGCCACTCTCAGCACTGTTCCTGAAGGGATCATCCTGGATTCCCTATGTTTCTAGGTCCTATCTGTACCAGTGTACATCCTCTGGTCTAATCAGATTTGTAAGGTAGAATTGGGATCATGATAGTGGCAGGGGGTGGGGGGCAGGAATCATTTAGGAACTAGAGGAAAGTTGTATGTTTCATC
>NW_022103920.1:65000706-65002673 GCF_000313985.2 Echinops telfairi
CATCAAAGAACAAAATGACATTCCTGAGGCAAATGTTTTAATGCCAGTGTAACTCACCTCTCAGTAGTCTGTTCGACATGAAATAAAAGCCTGCAAATCCATGACTCTGCCTCAGACTTTGACCTCTGTCGAGTTACTTTGGCTATCTGGCATCACGTGGCTCCCCTGTAAAATGGACTGACCCTCTACTTTACCAAATACGTTGGTCTTTCCTCTATTTTCTAGCAACATATATTATCCTTTCACTTGAAGGTCAATCAACTTTCCCTCTAACCACCATTTTCTGTCCTGGAGTCTCTGAGAGTGTATGGTTTGAACTCCCCAGGAGGCACCTTGCAAGAAAGGCCTGGAACTCCTCCGCATGAAAATACTACTCTGTGACACGGGCTGTCACTGTGAGTTGGACTGACTTCGCCAAGGAGTTCACTGCCATCAAGTCTGTTCCAATTCATAGCGACCTTCTAAGACAGAATAGAACTGCCCCTCGGGGTTCTGAGGCTACAACTTATGGGAGTAGAAAGCCTCATCCTTCTCCTGCAAAGTGGCTGGAAGTTAGTTTTGAACTGTTGACGTGGTTAGCAGTCCAATAAGTAACCCACTATGCCACCAGGGCACCTGGAACTGATTTCCAAACCAAACTCATTGCCATCGAGTCGATTTGGACTCACAGCTAATGCCTTTCCCCTCCTTTATTTCAGTCAAACGTTCTAAGCTTTTCTCCACAAGTCAGAGGAAATTCGTTAAGGGGTCCATCTCACATCCTATCCCCTTGACCTTTGACTCCCCACTTCCCCTTCTTGGAATGCTTTCCTTCCTAGATTTCTAGGTAAATGTTTTCTATACCTCTGATCCTTTCCAGTTTTTCTTAGTAGCTCTTCTTCTCGGCCCACATCTCAAAAATTAGTAATCCATGATACTCCAACCTCTATTACACGTTACTACTTCTCTCAGCAACTGAACCCAACCACCAAAGCTACGGGAACCCCCCCAAAAAAACAAAAACAAAACAACACTGCCATTGGGTTGCTTTCGATTCACGGGGACGATGTCTAGGATTTCTACGTCTGTAAATCTTCACAGGTGCAAATAGCCTCATCTTTCTTCTGCAGAGCTGCTGGTGCTTTTGAACCACTGACTTTGCAGCCGGCAGCCCAATGCTTACTCTGTAGTACCACCACTTGGGTCCCTTCATGTTGTGCCCACATCTTCCCAAATTAAACACCTCTCTAGAGCACCAGGCCCACATTTCTATCTCTTTATTGTGATTTTCTGTAGGATAACTCATCAGCATTTCAACCTCAACACATCAAAAATTAAACTTCTCTCCCCATTCGCAACCCCATATCCTTCTTGTTGTGGTCTCTGCGGTGATGTGCTGTTGTGTGTATTGATTACCATGCTACGGCCACTGAGTGGTCCAACTTGGACACTTGATTTCTCTTTCATCTCTTGTAGCCACTTCTATGTTTATCCAAGACTATTGGCTTTCTTTTTGGTTTAGTGTTTTACTTCTTAAAAGTATAGTGGCTTAAAAAATACCTTTCTGATCATTCCGCATATAAGACCACTATGAGCTAATTACAGATTACCTTCCAATCCAACACCTCTTGAGGTTCTCACACATGCGTACCAGGCTCCATACATGAGGAAGACTGGCCAGTATTTTCTGCCTTACCTCTCAAGTCATGCACATATGGGTGCTTTTGTTGGGCATACTTTCTTCATTCCCAAACTTTTTTTATCTATCGGTCCTTTAAGACTCATCTCACGCGTCTCCTCTCTCATGATAGTTTCAGGCTATCCTCCGTTCTTCTGTCTGGGTCAGGTACTTCTGTCTTGGGCTTCATTACCACCATGTGCTGCCTCTACCCCTGCTCTTGTGAAATGTTTATGTCTCTTACTAGGTTGTTTATTCCTTAAAGGCAAGGGAGGGTCTGGGTCTGAGGAGTCTATGCACTTGACACCCA
>NW_022103920.1:65004386-65009668 GCF_000313985.2 Echinops telfairi
GCATTCCCTTAATACAAGAGCACTTTGCTCAGATAAACAGTCATTACATGATACCCACCTTCCCAACATGATTGCTGAAGACAAACGTGTGCAAAAGCAAACGTGGTGAAGAAAGCTGATGGTGCCCAGCTATCAAAAGCTATAACGTCTAGGGTCTTAAAGGCAAACAAGCGACCATCTAGCTCGGAAGCAACAAAGCCCACATGGAAGAAGCACACCAGCCTGTGTGGTCATGAGGTGTTATTCTTCTTTTAAAAGGGTCCTTGCCTCCTCTTTCTTTACTGCTCCCTTTTTCCTTCTTGCTATTTTTCTTCTACCTGCTCCTTTCTACATGAAAAAACTCTGTGACGTTATATCTATCTATCACTTCTTATCCATTTCCAGCCATGGCTCTGCCCCGCAGGAGCCACACACTGACCAACCTTGGTAGGGTACAGATACTCTATTTGCATATTAGGCTATAGTCAATTCATTTCCATAGTTCATACCAATCCCATGACAGGCTACAGACTGGGCAGAAATGATCAAACCCATTAAGCTGTTTATAGCTTAAGCAGGAAGTGCCAATCAACCTAGACAAAAGTAACAGAAAATCTAGGGCAAAGGTAAATACTCAGGGTTTGGGGGGAAATCGCTACCGCTGTTTTGAAAAAAAGAAAACACCTTTAAGACAAAAGGCCACCAGAGAATTCATTTGCCATAATGTTCCTACTCCAACATGCACAAAGTCTCAAAGAGTAGACCTCACCCCATGGAGACAGGTTTCATTTACATCAGACCCAAGCAACCACTTTGAATGAGAATCTACCACTTCTCTGAACACGGAAGTATATGCTCCGCACACATCACTGCTGGTCCTCACAACACTGGCAGGCAGAGGCCATTCCTATTTGATGCCTCAAGAAACATAAGCCTCAGAGCAGTTACCTGAAGTGATCAGCCCAGGGCCACACAGAAAGAAGGCTTCATTTCAGAACCATGTACATGATACTACGGTAAACCGTTCCTGTTCTGGTCCATTCTTTAGTACTTATGAGAATCATGCCAGGAATGTTGAAATCAGAGCATGGTCAACTCGGACTTATAGAGAGGGTTTAGCTAGGCTCTAAACCGGTTCTACCATATGCATTATCCAGGGTGAATTAATTTTTATATTAATAGAGAGGATTATAATAACATCTTAACTCAAAGGGGGTATGCAGTAGATATATAATTGTTTGTCAATTTGAGGATTAAGAGTGTAGGGGTGGAGCGTAGCTTGTGAAGAGATCATAGTCAATGAGGCTTCTGTGTGGGCATGACCTTCTCCTGAGAATTCTGGAAAATCTGGTACTTCCTCCTCGGAGGCATAAGAAACCCCTCTCTGCTACTCCCTGGGAGACATTGCAGAAGCTAAGCCACATGGACGCAACCAGACCTCGAAAGCCTGCCAGCACTGAGATGCTTACAGTGCCACTGGACCTAAAGACTTTCTACCCACTGGCTTGTGATCATCCTGAATTTGGCTTCATTGCATGTGTTTCGTGAGTCTGAAGAGGAGTTTATAGATTGGTATCGAACATATGGGCTGATATCAGATTTATGGCCTTCGACTGAACTGGGTTGGGATCTTTTCTCAATGTTCAATTCCTCTTGTATATAAACCTCTCCCTTATATACATATGTATATTTATGAATTTGTTTCTCTTGTCTACCCAGACTGATACAGGGTGGAAGATCAAATCAGATGTTTGCCTAAATGTTTTGTCGTGGAAGAGAGCAGAGGTCCACTTTAAAGCATGTGGCAGAGAGATACAAAGTTGGGGGCACGTTTTTCAGAGTGGTGGGGGCGCCCTGAACCACACAAGGCACTGATGAACAGCAGAAGGGGGAACTCAGCCAGAGATCCACATTTACAAGCATTAACTTGATTCGTTTGGACACTAAACCATGAGACTTTGCATTTTAAGCTTAAGACCAGGTTAGAGCAACATTTCCCAAACTTTAATATACACTTGAGTAACCTTGGGATCGCGTTAAAATGTAGATTCAAAATCAGTGTGTCTAGAGGGGCCTGGGCATTTGGGACAAAACTCGAGGGGAAGCCAATGCCACTAGGTTTCTTACCCAGAGTCACTAGGACTTGGGAAGATCAATGTCCACCACAAAAAATTAGCTATCCTTTTTGTTGCCGGACTACAGATTATATTCTCCCATGTCAGGGGATATTTTCTCAAAAGCCTGCCTTCAGTATTGGTACAAAATCACTTTATATACTCAAAACCAAATTACAAATAGCACATAAACTTAATGTGGGAAAGAATAGTTGCGGTTACACATAGTATTGAATCCCCACTACAACCTCACAGGCAGCTGTTCCTGCCCTAGTGGTGCAATGGTTAAGCACTTGGCTCCCCCCTGAATGGCTGGTGGTTCCAACCCACCCAGCAGCTCCACGGGAGAAAGACCTGACAACCTGGTCCTCCACAGATTACAGCGAACCAAACAAACGAAGCTACAGGGCCCTTCTACTCCATCCTGTGGGGCCAGGGGGGCCAGAGCTGACTGGACAGCACCAAACCACGACCACTAAGGGAAGGAGGACTTAAGGAGCTTACGCAACATGTTCATGGTCACATGGCTAGTTAGGTGCTGGAGCTGGAGTTCCAATCCTGCTCCATCAAAACCCAATGCCGATGCAGCCTCTGACTTCCTCCCCGGAGCTACGCAGGGTTGCGTGTAGGATATATCGACTTGTGTGCAAAAAAAAACCCGCCTTTTCCTCTCTTAGTTTTTAAGTTTGATGCAAGACAGAGGCAGATTCAGGATGTGAGAGGAGAGAAAAAGTTAATCTCCTTGGGATCTATGTTGTCTCCTGGACACCAGTGAGCTGACACAGTTCCCGTAACTCTGGTCATGCAGATTTACCAAAAGGACACTCATTGTGAGTGGGCCGATCACAAACGTGGCCAGCTGCACACAAGTTCCTAGTTGCTGGGCTCAACTAGCACAGGAAAAATTCTTCCTGATCCTTCCCTATACCTTCTTGTATGGGGCTTGAGCTCTCAAGTTCACAGTCACTGAAGTTTACCCTAGTTTATCCTTTTACAGTTTCCATGCCTCCCTCTGACATTACTGCCCCCGAGAAGCACCAGAAGAGGCTAGCCAAATACCTAGGGGATGTAGCAGTCTTGCAGGGGTTCTTTGGAGTACCACATTTTCTGTACGTCTGGTAAGGTGGATGTGGAGAGAAATGCCCGGTCAGACAGATACTCAAGTTACCAAATGGAGGGACATCCAGCTATAAAACCAATCACCCAGAAAGATACCACCACGTGCTTTGAAGCAGCTGATGAACACTGTCGAATAGCAACTGTATTTCCTAAAGGCTCTATTTCCATGTAAGGCTCTTGGATGGTGCAAATAGCTTGCATTTGTCAACTAACCTAAACGTTGGCCATTCAAACCCATACAGCAGCACTGTAGAATAAAGGCCTGTGCATCTGCTTCCATAAACACTCCACCCAAGAAAGCCTGATGGAGTTCTACTTTATAATACATAGATCATCATACTTAGTAATACAGGGGATCACCTGTCACTGAGTAAGTGAATGGGTGACAGGGTTTTGCTGTTGTTTTCCTTCTTTTTGAAACTGGTGTAGGGGGTTTCACATTGGGCTGTTAACCTCAGGGTCAGCAGTTCAAAACCACCAGCTCCTCCATGAGAGAAAGATGAGGTTTTCTACTCCAGTAAAAAGTTATAGTCCTGGAAACCCACAGGGGCAGTTTTACTCTGTCCTGATGGTTCCCTGAGTCAGAAGAGGCTTGAGTGCAGTGTGTTGAGGTAATACCAAAGGCTACAGTTTGAAAGCCTCATGTCTTGCAAAATATGCTTCCCAAGTTTGTGGGGCGCTTCCATTATCTTTTATTTCCATTTTCCCACGGTTTGAATATTTGTGTCTGTGTAGATATAATCAAAGATAGTACATATTATATCGATATAAATATATTAAATTTATATCATTTTACATAGATGTATGCAGATTTAGATAATAAAATATGTGCCTATATGTCTGTGCTATTATGGATTATAAGAAAATTTTAAGTGGTGCAAATAGTTAAGCGTTTGACTACTGCGCCAAAGCTTGGCAGTTCAAGCCCGCTCAGAGTGGCTCACCTGACAGGCCTGGTGATTGGTTTGTGAAAGGTCACAGCTGGCAGTCTGTAAGCCATGGGGTTGCCAGGAGGGGAGAGGACAGGCAACGGAGATTATAAACTGATAGCACACCTACGATTGTCTCCACTTAAGATGTTACTTCAAAAATAAAGAATGAACCTTCAGAAGACAATCTTTAATTTTAAAAGCCATTTGCAAGCATGTTTACAATGTGTGTGTGTCTTAATGAGAAAGGACTTATTTGGAGCACTGATTTGAAACGAATAAGCATTTCCTAGCTCACTCCCCCAAACCAATCGTTTCCCTGTTGAGACAGTACCTAAGCACTTGGGCACCAGCATGTTTGCAATGAGTCATAATTTACATGGTCAAGGCCTTATTTGCCTTCCTTCCCATATTCAATGTCATTCTCAAACCAACTGGTAATCTCAGGCCTTGATAATTTTTATAAGTTCCCAGATCTCATATATTGTTTGTAACCCAAGTTCATGGACACAATTCTTATTCCTGCTCATTTTGTGTTGCTATCTGCCAGAAGAGAATGCGATTACCTAAGCTATCTCTCTTCAGCTAGGCAGTTAATGCCTTTTGGTCGCTGAAAGGCGCTTGTATTTTTAAGATAACCCCCACCCCCACCCCACCCTTAGAGAAGCTGAGGGGCTGGGGGGTCACCCAAAGCTAAGTAAGTGGGAAAGGTGAAGGGGCGAGGCAGGGGGCGCTGCTTTGGGCAAAGGCAGCCAGGAAAACAGGCTCTGCTTCAAGAGGAAACCGGAGCTGCTATAGCTCCAGGCAGGAAAGGCGGAGTCAGCAGCACCCAGAGGAAACGCGGGGGCCAAGGTTGACAGGGGCCTGGCTGTCTAGGGAACTCTGGCCTCGGTCGGACCCGAGGCCGCCGAGCACCTCGCCCGCGGGGAGCCGAGCGCATGCCCCCTGGCATGAGCAGTGACACCGCGGTACCCATCTGCTCCGGGCCGCCGGCGCCCAACACAGCCATGAGGGCGCAGAAGGAAAAGCAAACGTCAGGCGCCGCGGCAGGTGAACTTGGGATGCTAGTCCCTGCCCAGAAGGGACCTGCGCGCCGGGGCCCGAGGCTGCCAGGGAGGCGAAGAGGATGGGGTGCGGTGGC
>NW_022103920.1:65010202-65016485 GCF_000313985.2 Echinops telfairi
CTGGCCTCACCTTCTTTGGGGCGGGGCGGGACAGGGGTGCGGGGAGTGAGTTTCCCTCTCTCGACTCCCTGGGGTCTTTCCTTGACCCCCATCTCCTGGGGTATCCCCCGCGGGGATTTGCGGCCCATTCTGACCCCGCCCCTGCTTCCCTGCAGGTGTTCCACGTGTCCCTAGCGTTTGCGTCACAATGACCTGGCCGACAGGTGCGAGCCTGGCGAACGTCCTAGGCTTCGCTGTGCCCTGGGCGTGCTACGTGCTTCAGGTTAGATTTCTGTGGCTTTAGGGGACAAAAGACTTCATGAATTTCTTGTCGAGAAAAATTAAAGAGGCCTATACCTGGAAACCAACAAATGGCTTGGTTACAAAGCAACGCTATACATATGGGTGGATGCATGTTAATTTCCACATATTCTGTATTGAGAATAGATGTTTTGTATTTATAAGTTGTTGATACTTAGAGCAGTTTCACCTTATCTTCTTCTTCATGACCAGGAAAGAAGTAAACTCTTGTTTCTGGAATAACCCACAGTATATCCATCAGGAGGTGAAAAAAAGGAATTGACCTTGTGAAAGTGGTCAATGCTGAGACCCAACTGCAACGTGCTATGACTTCCTTCCTGATTTATATTAGATATTTATAATGAGGTTGATGTGATACTCATTGGTTGAAGCAATTTAACAAGGCAGGAGGAAAGGCTATTCAGTATCGATGCAGACAGACACGCAACCCTTACCTAACAACCGTGGTGCTTGCTATGTGCCAGGCATATGCCGTCTTTACATTAATCACGATAGCAATGCAAGATGATAGGAAGAATTATTATCCCTATTTTATAGATGAAGACAGTGCTGAGAGAGCTTTACTAATTACTATAAACATATTCGATAGAATATTGTCCAACTGCATGAATCTAGGGTTATCTGAACTTGCTGCCTGCAGTCGATCTCGAAATAGAAATGTGCCTGATCAGGATGTACAGGGAAAAGCACCAGGAGAAGATGCTAACATCTTAATGGAACTATAATAAACTGGGGAGAAAGACGAGGCTTTCTTCTGCAGAGGGACGGTCTCAGAAACTCCCCGGGGGCAGTTCTACCCTGTCCTTCAGGGTCGCTATGAGTCTGCACCCACTCAATGGCAGTGAGTCTGGTTTGGTTTTTTGGGTAATAAGATGGCACCACTCCAGAAAGTTACATAACCTTTAAAGTACACATTAGTCTTCGGATATATCCTTTCAGGATTATGTTTGTCTTGGATGCATATAAGCCTCTCCCAGGGTGTCACAAAAACTCAGAGCTGAGCAAGCATCAGGTTTTTAATAAGGGCTTATGAATAAACAAATACCTGAATGAATATGGTCAACAAACAGCAAACTAACTGTTCAACAGCCAATATTTAAGAGAAACTTCCAGAGAAAAAGTCATGTTCTTATACCTTTCATTAAAACAATTCAAACTAACTTTTTAACCATGCAAGTCAAGTGGTTTTGCTATTTGTAGGAAAAAGAGTAACATTTTTAAATTAGAAAGACTGCCCTGCAGGGCAAAAAAAAGATTCTGATTTTAAAATTTTCCACTGTTGGATTCAATAGCTTACGTCTAAAATCTCTTCCTCACTCACAGCCCTCAAGCCCATTTTGAGTCATGGCAACCCAATAGAACAGGGTAGAATTGCCCTCTGGGAGTTTGCGAGACTTGTGGGTTTCCGAACTATTGACAGGAGTAGAAAGCCTCATCTTTTCCTGTGGAGTGGCTGGTGGTTTTGATCTGCTGACATTGGGATTAGCAGCCCAACACATAACCACTACTCTACTAGGACTCCAAAATCCTATTACTGGGTGTTAAATAGAGAAAAAAGAGGTGGGGTTTTTTTTTTACAGAAAAATGAAATGCTATTCCATATGTGGTAGGTACTCAATAATTGTAGACTGAATATATCAATTAATTGAAGCGCTGAGAGAGAAATCACAAAATTCTTTGATTCTGTAACATTCTCCTTTCCAACAGTAGTGAATTAATTACTGGTTACATGAAAAGGTATTGGAAATTCCAATTATCAAAGCTGACTTTGAAGCTTATATTTACATTTGTTTCAAAAGAACTACTGAATGGCAGGTTGCTTCCCTCAAAACACAAAGAACTGAAACCCAAGTGTTATGGAAGTTAAAGAAAAGGTAGTAGTATGCAAACACTTACTTGAGCCCTGTTATTTTTCCAAAGTCCAAGGAGGAAACCTTGACCGTGAGTGTGACAACTTGTCCTAGAGGCTAAAAGTGGCTCCAAGGACATGATCTAAGAATAAACAAATATGTGAGACAACGTCTATCTTATCAGACTTGGCACTGAAATCCCATGGGTTCACAGAAAGCTTCAAATAAAACTTAAAATGACTTTCTCCATTTTTAATTTTGTCCCAATACTTATAGTAATCCCTAGGGGAAGAAATAATGAATTTATAATTATTCTTTATAACCACAATGCGACGTTTTCTTCCAATTAAAAAAAATACTCCATTACAATTCCATTTTTTTCCTGGAAGTTTTTTTCTTCTTCTAACTCTTGCAGACCTCAAACGAGATGTGTTGGCACAGTGATTGCAAGAATGGGCTCGACATGAGTCTTAGAACATTTTCGCCTTAATAGCTTTCCATTTTTTAATGAAAGAAGAAGCTGGTCATCTATCAAAACAATTTTAGTGTATCATCACAAACAGATAATAATGAGTTATAGGAATGAATTAGGACTTAATGACAACAGAGAAGTGAAATGAAGATTTATTCTGAGCAACTAATATTAATGGAGGGTGTCATTGAAGGGAGACAGGAGAACTAATGTATTTGATTTATGGTAAAGAAGCATTGACAATGAACATTGCCTATACCCGGGCTGTTGGAAGCACAGACAAATTTCTCTCGGAAGAGATGCGTCCGAGTCCACCATAGAAGCAAAGCACTCACACGTTAGCAGGAAGAACCAAGTCTCAGAAAAGGACGTCATGCTCGGTAAGTAGATTCAAACAGTGACGGCAACAAGGGGCTCAAACCTCAAAATTCAGAGGATAGCTCAGGACCAGCCAGAGTTTCATTCTGTTGTGAAGAGGCTTGCTGTCAGTCCAGATCAATTCAATACCACCTAACGACAGCATCATTGAAGGGAAAATAAGCATCCCACCCCCAAAGCCAAACTTCCAATAGTATAAATAAAACAGGTGTTGTGGTACCAAATTTCTAACATAATTCTTTTCTGAACACTACTTTCTGAAACATTCGAAAACGATTTTCAGTTAGCAATATCCACATACTTACAACAATGGTCCATATTGGGAGTTAATTTTTTTAGGAAATGAAACTTGTTATATCTTAATGGGTGCTTTTGACTGGGTAGTTCTAAGATCTCTTTGTGTTAACAGGCTCTCTCCCTCTCTGAATCTAAAGCATGTTACATGGTGGCCGTGTAGTTCATCTGATATGACTGGAGCAGTGTCATATTCCTAGCAAACCAGCCCCCAAACAAACCCACCTGTCAAGATGATGCTCAACCACAGTGGCCCTTCACAGCAGGAATCTTTGTGGAGACGGATCGCCAAGCCTTTCTTTTCTCGTGCACTGGATGGGTTTGAACCCCTAGACTTTAGAAAATAGCTGATACCAAAGTGCTTGCACAACACAGGGATATTTATTTATTTATTTATACATACATACCTACATATAGTCTACCTATATCTGCATGCAATATAATCTGTGCTAGTGTAATTATACTTTCAGCCAACACTAAACAAATTAACTGGGTGAAGGGGCACCACAATGCAAATGTGTACTCGGCCGGCCGTTCACTCCAGACCTGTCTTTATCATTTGCTACGGCTCTGAAATCCTTTCCTTTCCTGACTAATGGAGGATGTATCACAGTTGCTCATGGTACCTGTCTCGTAGTGAGATTCTAAGACAGAGCTTATGCTATTATTATTATGTTTAGTAAATGCCATACATTAATAAGAACAAAATTGTCTTTAAGAGCTGCTAAGAGAAGCCAATGAGGTAATCTCTAAAAATGAACTTTGAACACACTGATGTTTTAAAAATTATTATCGTCTGGTTTTGTTGGGGCTAAAAACGTAAAGGAGAAACAGCTGAGCTGGCTGAGAGATGGGCCAGGCCATGGAAGCCCTGTGAACAGGGTGAGGGTGGGTGTTGTTTGCTCATTTTTCCGGAGGTAAGTGGAGATTTGGGGGCAGTTTTCAGTGGAGGAAAGTCTTGGCTCTGACACCCAAGCTAGTGGGAGCCACGGGAGGCTTCTCAGTAGAGGAGTGACTAAGCGCCTGTGACATCGGCCTCACAGGGCTCTGGCTCCGTGTGCGGAGCAGTCCAGAAGGAAGCAGGAGCGCGAGCAGCGAGCAGTGAGGAGGCACCCGAGGGGGAGGAACACCTGGCTGAAGCAGCGGGCGGGAGAAGTGGTTGGGATGTCGAGAGGTTTTGGAGGTAAGACGCGCGACTGTCTAGAATGGGTGTTCCAGGGTGGGAAGGCGATCCTGCTCTCTGATGTGGAAGGGCGGAGCAAGTATTCGTCTTATTGAAAGGGCATACCTCTTTTTAGTATATTTAAACTATTGAATTGTAAGATACGTGAATTATGCCAATAAAACTGTGAAACAATAAAAAAGAGAGCATTATTACCGCCACCCGCCTTATAAGAATATTATCATTAAAGACTTTTTGAGTGGATCAACATTTTTTTTGGTTGATCAGAAAAAGTATTCATATTCATTTATTTTCCTAATAAGTGTGCACATATACATGTTTGTTTATATTAATAATTCAGAAGTAGCACATATACTAGTAGATTAAAAACTCAAAAACCAAGCTCAGTGCCATTGGGTCAATGCCACTTCACAGTGACTGCAGGACAGGGCAGAACTGCCCCGGGGTTCTACAACTGCGGCTCTGCAGGAGTAGACAGCCCTGGCTTCCTCTGGGAGAGCGGCTGGTCTGGAGCTGCCGGCTCGGCAGTCAGCCCCCAATGGAACCACTGCGCCACCAGGCCTTCGGGGAGATAAAGTGCAGTACAAGTCTTGGATGCTTGATAGCTTCTTTGTGAAAATAGAATCTGTCAAGGATGATACTGATTTAGAAGTTATAGACAATAAAAGCTGCTAGTATTGCTTTGTACAATGAAAAACAAAACTTTAAAAAAATCAAGTGCATTTTACAATATGTACTTCATACTGTGTTGTGACTAGTGAAACTTATTCTTGAAAATTAAACAGTACTCACATGGTTAAACGAGAGCTTAAAACAAAAGGTAAGCTAAATAAAACAATCTAGTCCCTGTACTGTCTAGTCCTTAAGGACAGATTGGATGTACATAATTACATGGGCTAACTATCTTGGTCAATTTTGTTTTAATTCCTGTGATAAACAGTTTCTGTAGCTCAGCAAAGCTTTCCTTATTATCTAGCAGCACTAGTTATGCGAGGACACGTGAAGAGTTATTGCTACTAGATTCAAGTTCATCCATGAAATGTGTTTAGGCATGTCTCTGTGATCGGTGGATGGAGTTGCGGGTAAATTCTCTCAGTAATACACCTGTTTTAGGCTCATTAGAGTGTCTTAAAAACATAAATGGGGATCCCATCAACAGTGACTTCCAAAGGCAGCTTCTGGGTCAATTAAATCCAAGGGGGACAGGTCAGCTCAGTAGATAATAGTAACAGGTTTTAAGGATCCGAAAGGGGTAAGCTTAATAGATGCTTTCAAAAGACATAGGACGATCATTGGAGGTGGGATAATTAGGCAGTTTTAAGAAATTAAAAAGCTGCATTGGTAGGAAAAAAAGGAAATTTTGTTGAGAAATAGTTTTCCATTATTACAACTCATCTTCTTTTTCTTCAGGGTAGCATGGGCTATCTAACCATCTACCCAACAACCCTGATCTTGCCCCTTCAGGCATATGTTCATTCCCAAAGCTCAAAGAACATTGAAAAGGATCAAGAGTTGAGTCCCCCCAGGGTGGGCCAGCGCTCTTAGTCATGTAGTGTAGTGTACATTGACGAGCACCGCATTCTTTGGGAAAAGGTTAGAGGAATGATAGAAGCACCGCTTCCAGGGGTGTAAAGACCTAATGGAGGATATGTCAAGAAACAATAGCTTCACATTTATATTTTTGCTTAGTAATGATTTCTATGATTTTGTAGCAATACTTTTTTTACTCACCCTTGTATAGTTAAGCCAATCTCTGTGTGGGTGCATGTGCAAAACCAGAGCAAACATTTAATTAGTAGCATTAAC
>NW_022103920.1:65016599-65019120 GCF_000313985.2 Echinops telfairi
TTTGTTAGTTAAAATTAACTTCCTTTCCCTTCAAATTAAGGCTATAATTCAAATTAAGGCTATAATGAAAAGAGGAGGCTTATTTTCACACTGAAGAGCCAGGTGATTATTTTTCTTGTCATTCCTGCGTAGATTTCCACATACATAGTGTAGCTCCCCACCCTTAGCCAGCACTATCGGTACTTTTGCAACAAAATGATGAAAATGACCCCAACACGGGCCATCCTATTGGCTGCAGGAGGAGATTTTTGTCAGCATTGCATAGTCTCTTGCTCTGACTAGGAACTGCCCCACAGTTTAGGAAAGCCTTAGCCCACAGTGCATTGCACGCCCTGGTCTTCAAAGACATATGGTTGATGCCTTCAAAGGGTCAGTGTAAGATATGCCAAAATAATAATAATTTATAAATTATCGAGGGCTCGTGAGGGAGGGAGGAGCAACGAGGAGGGGGCGGAAATGAGGCACTGATACCAAAGGCTCAAGTAGAAAGTAAATGTTTTGAGAATGATGATGGCAACAATGTACAAATGTGCTTGACACAATGGATGGATGGATAGATTGTGATAAAGAGTTGTACGAGTCCCCAATAAAATGATTAAAAAACAACAACAGCCAAAAGAACAAAAGGGTCAGCACGATCCATAAAGAACAGACCCAAACTGAAAGATTATGAGGGAACTCTAGATCGTTGGCATCTCTTCCACGTCCTTCAAAGTGACAATTCAGAAGAGTGGCTAAGAACGCATGCTCAGATAGTAAAGTTATTTGGTGAGACATGGGTCAAACATTTGATTTATTCATGGAATAAGAGGTTGGATTATGACCACAGCCCATATCTTCAATCTTCCAATCTATGAGCTTCTCTTCTAGTCGATCTGTCTGCCACTCACTCGCTTCAGCAAAGGCAATCCCCCATATTTCTCCCCGCAGCACAGTTTCTGTGGAGCATATGGTGGCCTGGCTAAAGACTGCCTGTGTGACCATGTGACTGTGTGCCAACCAATAGGTTGTGACTGAAAGTTATGTGGGTAACTTTGGGACATGTGGTACAAGACATTTACCTTTTCCATTTCGTCCCTTTTCCCTCCTGCTGGGAACCAGTCTCTTGGGGCCATGCACGTGAGCACAGCACATTGAGGTTGTCAGAGAGGCAGGGCTTCGGAAATCGTAAGACACCATACCACCCGACTCTCCTGCTTGGGTTCTTTTAAGAAAGGAAGTAAAGTCCAATTTTGTTTTCACCACTATCTTTTTTTATGTTTTTGCAACTCAGTCTTTAATTAATTGAACAATTTGCCTCAAGATGTTGGGTTAGGTCTGCATTTCTCATGACCTGGATGTACAACTCCAGCTTCATAACCAGGTCAGGCGCATCTTAGTCCTCAAAATAACATCCTTGCTTTTCAATACTCTAGAGAGGTCTTATGCAGCAGATTTACCTAATGCAACATGTCTTTCGATCTCTTGACTGCTGTTTCCATGAGCATTGATTGTGGATCCAGGCAAGACAAAATCTTCAACAACTTCAATCTTTTCTCCAGTTATCATGATGTTGACTATCAACCCAATTGCGAGGATTTTGATCTTGTTTACATTGAGTTGTAATCCACAATGGGGGCTTCAATCCTTGATCTTCATCAGCAAGTGCCTCAAGTCCTCCTGACTTTGAGCTAGCAAGATTGTGTTGTATGCATATTGCAGGCAAAACTTTCCTCCAATCCTGATGCTCCATTCTTCTTCATATAATCCAGTTTCTCTGGTTATTTTCTCGCCATACATATTGCATAACTATGGTGAAATATCAATGTGTAGTTATCATTCCTTGAAATATCTTTGATCTAAGCCTACCCACTTCTGAAAGCAGTTTTTCCTCTCTCAGTTATCTTTCTCTAACTCTTCCCCAAAGAATCCTGTCCTTTTTAATGTATACCATATAAAACAGTGGTTTTGACATCCTGCAAGGATGTCAAATCAGGTTCCTTTCAATATTGTTTGAGTTTGGGGAATAATAAAAAAACAAAAGGCCTAACAAGCAAGGTCAAAATCAGGCCTGTCCTATGAATCAGGTAAAGTGTCCCAACAAATCCTCATAGGCCAGCCCGTGCTACCTGGAGAGAATGCAGGTGTGCACTGTCACCCTTAAGAAACTTTCTGGGTGTAATTTTCCTCCCCCTTTCCTCACCAATGCAGTTTTGAAGTTTCTTAGAATGTCTTCCTTATAAATACCCGCGATTATCCTTGTTTCCTTGGAAAATATCTCTTAAGAATGCCACTTATAGAATCCAAAAAAACTGTCACCATAACTTTCTGAGCTGAAATCTTTCTGCTTTGACCGGGTCAGCAGATCTCCTTGGAAATCACTGTTTTGATAGGGCTTTGTTTGTTTACGGCATCCTAATGAGGCCACGGCAAGTGCATTAGTGAGAGAACTTCTCTGTAGCCAACCATTGATTGCAGGGCCATGTTGAAACATGTTCTCTTTGGAGTAAACCCGTTCATGTATGAACTGGAAGCCCAGTAG
>NW_022103920.1:65019711-65021161 GCF_000313985.2 Echinops telfairi
GCTCTTCCAAAGTCACCTCTCCAGGGCTCTGCTTCGTAACCAGTTTCTTCCCATCCTTCTTTCAGGGATGGAGGGAAATCACTGGAGGCGTATTTCCTGTATGGATCCCACAAATGTGTCTTGGGCTCCTCCGATTACATTTTAAAATTGTATTGATTGTATTATTATTTTTGGCATGCCGCTCACCAAAGGCAAATCTGCAGGGAACTCTCTAACGCTGATGGCACCTTGGTGTGGGTTCCTGAGCCACAGCGTGTTTGTGGGGAAGTGCTTAAGCACTTGCCCCCTGGTGTGAGAAGGGCTTTTTTGGAGGGGGAGCCCTCATCACAATGGTAACGTCCTACCCTGTGCTATGAAGAGTGACACAGCACTTTAGTGCGGAGAAAACAGGAGGGACGACTTGGGTCTCCTGTGTGTTCTCCAATCGAGCTCGGCTTCCTTAAGAGCAGCATTGGAGAGTGCTGGTTACGTGTACAGGGTTACCACGCTGAACTCTAGTTCCTATTTACTCTCTGAGTACGAAATACTAGACAAAGAGAAATAATGGCACCTGGGCCCTCCACTTCACACTTCACTTTATTGCTTCAAATCAAATTTAAACTGAAATGACATTTCAGAATTATTTTACTCTCGTTTCTATATTGGCCCTTTGGTTTAAATAATATAAAACCTACTTACCCATTTAATTGGACCCTATTTATAAAATAGAGTCAGTTTCATTAGTTTATTTCTATTAGAGGAATGAAAACACACATGCACAATCTAAGACATCAATTAAACTTTACCTCACCCCCCAAATTTGGGGATGGGAAAAGCCTAAATAAAATTGTGGTCTAGCTCAGCCTGCTTCTTTGAACAAATATCTACAGAACATCTTTTCTGAGTCAGGCTGAATGCTGGAGATGGATGACCACTCATCTGAATCATAACCAATGGCACTGCCTTACTTTTCGACAGACAGGGGTTTGGCATTCACCATGGAAGTATTTTGAAAAATACTATTAATAAGATGGATTTTATTTCCTATGGGCACTTGCAAGTTCGGATAGAATGCCATTCCACAGCACTGTTTAACCGTGTGGGTTGTTAATTCCGACGCTTCGCAATTTGCGACGTACAGAATAGCACTGTCCCAGAGGGATTTGAAGGCTTTCAGAAACAGATGGCGAACTCCGTCTCCCAAGATACCTCTGGGTGTGTTTGAAGAGCTAACCTTTCCACTAGTTGCTGAGTATTGAACAGTTTGCACTACCCAGGGACGACTCCACAGCATTTAGACATTTATGAACTATTGTCATCGAATCCCTTTGTAGTATCCTCTTTTATTGCCTCAACCCCGGCGATGAAGCACAGTCCTAGGGAATCGAGACGCTCCGTTGCTGCGTCCCAGCTAGATCTCCGCACCTTTCTGCTCAGTCCAGTCATTCTTGGGGCTGGAAGCTGCATCTCT
>NW_022103920.1:65022695-65025954 GCF_000313985.2 Echinops telfairi
GCACTCCCCCCATCATTCACTATGGTAAGATTTTTTGTTCTGATGATGCCTTACACCTGATCCCTTCGATATTGATCTATTTCTATTGGTATATAAGTGAATGATCTAGGCAATGGCATTTGATATAGCATGAAGCAATCAGCAAGCATTATGATTTGTGGAACCCATTATAAACATCTCTCTTAATGTGGTCTATTTCTAGTTAGATACTTTGGGATTGTGTATTATGTTTATAAAGTGGTCAATAGATTTTTTGAATGGATGTGTGAGTGAAGAAACAAATTTGAAAGGAGAAAAAGAAAGCTGTGCCTTATCTTCAATAATTTCTAGAAATTATGCCACCGAAATTATTCTCAGAGGCTACAGGTCATCTCAAATCTAGTAAAGATAAGGATAAGGTTTAAATTAAGCTACACCCAGCAGTTCTCAATCTGTGGTTGCAACCCCTTTGGGGGTTGAGCAACCCTTTCACAGAGGTCGCCTAAGACCATCAGAAAACACATATTCTGAGACACCTTCTCCAGGCGGGTCTGCTCACATGCAGACATACCCACATATGAGTACCCAGGGTGAAGACTATTACCCATGCTACACCATGCATCAAGATAAAATCTCATTTATTTGTCATTAGAAATAAATATTTCAGACTGGTGAGTCAGCAGTCTGAGATACTCACCTTCCTGGCATGATCACTGAAGACAACAGGTGCACAAGCAAATGTGGTGAAGAAAGCTGATGGTGCCCGGCTATCAAAAGATATAGCATTTGAGGTCTTAAAGGCTTGAAGATAAAAAGGCAGCCATCTAGCTGAGAAACAACAAAGCCCACATGAAAGAAGCACATCAGCCTGTGAGATCACAAGGCATCGAAGGGATCAGGTATCAGGCATCAAAGGCAACAAAAAAAAATTATAGCATTGTGAGTGAGGGTGAGTACAGAGTGGGGACCCTGGGCCCATCTGTGGGAAATTGGACATCCCCTTGCAGAAGGGCAGCAGGGAGGAGATAAGCCAGTCAGGGTGCAGTGTAGCAACGATGAAACATACAATTTTCCTCTAGTTCTTGAATGCTTCCTCCCCACCACTATTATGATCCCAATTCTACCTTATAAATTTGGCTGGACCAGAGGATGTACACTGGTACAGACAGATAGGAACTGGAAGGAAACACAGGGAATCCAGGACGGATGATCCCTTCAGGACCAGTGGTGAGAGTGGTGATACCAGGAGGGTGGAGGTAAGGTGAGGGAGAAAGGGGGAACCAATTACAAGGATCTACATATAGCCTCCTCCCTGAGGGACGGACAGCAGAGAAGTGGGTGAAGGGAGACATCGGATAGTGTAAGATATGACAAAATAATAATAATTTATGAATTATCAAGGGTTCATGGGGGAAGGGGGGGATGAGGAATTGATACCAAGGGCTCAAGTAAAAAGCAAATGTTTTGAGAATGATGAGGGAAACATGTGTACAAAAGTGCTTGACACAATGGATGGATGTATGGATTGTGATAACAGTTGTATGAGCCCCCAATAAAATGATTTTTTTAAAAGAAAAATTTTTCACAATATATAATTACATATTGTTTTGTGATTAATCACTATGCTTTAATGATGTTCAATTAGTAACAATGAAAATACACCCTGTATATCATATATTTACATTACATAACAGTAGCAAAATTACAGTTATGATGTAGCCAACAAAAAAACTTTTATGGTTGGGGGTCACCACAAGATGAGGAACTGTATTAAAGGGTTGAGAACCACTGAGCTAGAGGAACAGTCTAGGAGCGGGTGAGGTCATGAAGAATGGACAGTGATTAACTGAGGAATTACCGTGTACCACAAGCTGTTGTTAGGTGCCGTCAAGTTGGTTCTGACTCATAGCAACCCTTTAAACAGTAGGAAACACTGCCCATTCTTGTGCCACGCTCACCATTGGCTATGTTTGAATTTATTGTGGCAGCCACTGTGTCAATCTATCTTGTTGATGATTGACAAGCATGATGTTCTTTTCCAGGGAACCGAAGGGTCTCATCAGCCTTGCTTCCAAGGAGCATCCTGCCTGTATTCCTTCCAAGAGAGAATTTGTTTTTTGAGTTTATTCTTCACCAGCATCATAATTCAAATGCATCAGTGCCTCACCAGCTTCCCTAATTCAATGTCCACATTGAGTTTCAAGGTACCATATACTATCCTTCAAACTTCCGTAGCTGTCATCCCACTTGAAACACATATTAACCTTACATAGACGGCATCACTTGTATTGCTTTTCAAGAAGGAATACAGAGGCTCCAAAAAGTAGCTAACTGTCTCGGATTATCAAACCTGTGATTAGTGGAGTCGCGATTAAATATCCAGCTTCCAATCTAGTGAAATGGACCTGTCTGGCTGTCTGTATGATTCTGCTGTACCATAATGAGACCCCCTACAGTGGTTGTGTATGTTGTGAAGTGCCATCAAGTCTGTTCTAACTCACAGCAATCCTGTTGACAACAGAATGAGAAGGCTGCGTTGTCCTGCCTCGTCCTTGTAATTGCTATTATGTTCGAGCCCATTGTTTCAGCCACTGTGTCAGTCCATCTCCTGGATGGTCTTTCCAGGGCCGGTTTCTCCTGATAACAAGACCAAAGTACATGCGATGAAATCCTTTTTTGAAAAAATACATCATTTTTTTGGGGGGGGGGGCTTACAGCTTTATAACACTCCATACATCAATTGTTTCAAGCACATTTATACATATGTTGCCATCATCATTTTTCAAAAACATTTTCTTTCTACTTGAGCCCTTAGTATCTGCTCCTCTCCCCCCTCCCCACCCTCCTTAACCATTGATTTATTATTATTATTTTCATATCTACACCCTCTGCTGTCTCCCTTCACCCATGTTTCTGTTCTTTATCCCCCTCAGGGGTGGGCGTGGGGTTATACATCGACCAGTGCAATGGGTTTCCCCTTTCTCCCCCTACTTTCCCCTACTCTCATGGTATTGCTACTCCCATTATTGTTCCTGAGGGGTTATCTGTCCTAGATTCCATTGATTAAGGGCTCTTTTTTTTTTTTAGGATTTAAAAAACTTAATCATTTTATTGGGGCTCATACAATTCATCACAATCCATACATACATCAATTGTGTAAAGCACACTTATACATTTGTTGCCCTCATCATTCTCAAAATTCACTTTCCACTTGGGTTCCTGGAATTAGCTCCTCATTTTCCTTTTCCCCCTCCCCTTCCCTCCCCGCTCCCCCCTCCCT
>NW_022103920.1:65026254-65029903 GCF_000313985.2 Echinops telfairi
TTTCCAATTCCCATCTGTACCGCTGTGCATCATCTGGTCTAACCAGGTTTGCAAGGCCGAATTGGGATCATGGTAGTTGGGGGGAGGAAGCGTTTAAGGACTAGAAGAAGGTTGTGAGTTTCATTTTTGCTATACTGAACCCCGAGTGACTCATCTCCTCCCCGAGGGCTCTTATCTGTACCAGTGTACATGCTCCAGTCTAGCTGGATTTGTAAGGTAGAACTAGGGTCATGATAGTGGTGGGGAGGAAGCATTAAATAACTAGAGGGACATTATGTGTTTCATCAGTACTATACTGCACCCTGGCTGAATCATCTCTTCCTTGTGACCCTTCTGTGAGGAAATGTCCAATTGTCTACAGATGGGCTTTGGATCTCCACTCTGACTCCCGTCGTTTGCATCAATACAATTATTTGTCTTGGGTCATCTGATGCCTGATAGCTGATCCCTTTGATACCTTGTGATCACACAGGCTGGTGTGCTTCTTCCATGTGGGCTTTATTGCTTTACTGCTAGATGCCTGCTTGTTTAACTTCAAGCCTTTAGGACCTCAGATGCTATATCTTCTAATAATAGCCAGGCACCATCAGCTTCCTTTAGCACATTTTGTCTTCAGCAATCATGTTGGGAAGATGAGCATCACAGGATGCCAGGTTATTAGAACAAAGTGTTCTTTGTGTTGAGAGAGGACTTAAGTGGAGGCCCAATGTTCATCTGCTACCTTGATATTTAACATATAAATATGTGTACCTAGACCTATATCCCTATTGTTATATATTAATATATTTACATATATTCATACCTATATTTATATCTTTATAAATCTTTTGCCTCCTAGTTCTTTCCTCCTGCCCCACTATCATATTTACCCTTCATTCGGCTCTTAGTAATTCTTCTCAGCTACATTGCACTTGATCAAAACCCACGGGGCATTCTACGTCCTCCTTGACATTGATTTTAGATCGCTTGCTGTTCCCTTGTCTCTGGGTTTGTTAGTTCCCTTCTCCCTTTTGCCCACGTTCCCCTCCCCTCACCGCCCCCCACCCCAAACCGTGGGTTCCATTATTTTCTCCTTGGGGTTGTTTATCTTGCCTATTTTATATATAGCTAGACATGAGAAAAAAAGAGGCGTGGGCTATAATTAGTTTCAGGTCTGTCTGCTGACCCTTATGTATGTTTTCCAATTGAGTCTGATGAGGTGCAATGCCCTGCCCTCTGAGTCTGAAGTCTATTTTAGGGATTCCTCGGGGACTTCATTGCTTTGCTCCCTTTGGTGCTCTGTTGCACTCCCTTCCTATTGGGCCCTAGTAGGGCTGGGGGTAGGGGGTGGTCAGACCAGGCACAAGTCCCCCACTGTGTCTCCAGAGCTGTCTCCTGCAGCCTGTGGGTCAGTGAGGGGTCATTGTCTTATGGTGGGGCCGGCCCTATGGTCCTCTCCATGCCTGCCTGCTCTGAGTAGGAATGTCATCCTCAGGGCATGGTGGGCCAGGGTTCAGTTCTCTCTCTCTCTCTTCCTCTTCGTTTGCTCCTCTGTGGTCTGGGCTGACCTGCCCCTCTCCCCAGGCTGCATCTTCAGTGCTGTCCTCTGTAGTGCATTCTTCTGTGGAGGGGGTCAACGCAGCTGAGATTGGGGCCTGCCCACAGACCTCCCAGTTAGTCTGCTGTTTCATGCCGCTATGTTGCCCTCAAGGCTTGGCATACCAGGTTGAGGTATGGTCCGGCTCTCTCTTTCCTGTGGAGGCATAAACAATACCTACCCCGTGGGTGGGTTAGTGCCCTGTCCCCCAACTATCCATGCCCCCCCCGTCTTTTTTAGTTGGCTGCCATATGCATCTCTGAGTTGGGTCTGACCCTTGCCACAGTGCCTGGGTCTCACCCCTGGAATTGATGCATTTAGTGGCTTTTCTCTTATGCCCCTTGTGCTTTTTAAGCTTACTTCAGTGGACTCATGTTGTACTTGTCCTTTTGTGCTTGACTTACTTCACTTAGCATAATTTCCTCCAACTCTTCCTATGGGACAATGTGCTTCATGCGTTCATCACTGTACTCCATTGTACGTATGTACCACAGTTTTTTAACCGATTCATCCATTGATGGGAATTTAGGTAGTTTCCAACTCTTTGTGATTGTGATAAAACCCTGTCATCCTTCCATCCCAGGAGGATTCTGTCCCTCTTCCAAGATAGATTGCCTGTTCTTCGGGCAGCCCATGGTACTTTCAATATTCTTACCAGCAATATCATTCAAATTTACTGATTCTTCTTTATTCTCCTTTAATTCCACATCCCCTTATGAATCTAGCCTGAGTTTCTGCCAGATCCCTATGCATGTACTGCAGCAACCAATGTGGAATGGTCTTCAGATAAACTTTACTAGCATGTGATATTAATGATATTATTCTCTAATTCCCACATTCTGTGAGATCACATTTCCTTGGAATGGGTACAAATATGGATTCACAGGTACTAGGTGAGTTCAATCATGAGAAGCAAGGAGAAAGAAATAGTACATAAATGTTTCATTCATCAAAGTAGTATAAGGAAATAGGAATGGAACTGGCTTTTAGAGTATGAATTCCTTGAGCAGTTCATTTCATTTGTTCATTTCTGCTTTATTTATTCATTCAATAAATATTAACCTGGCACCCACCCTGTCCCCAACTGACCACACCTTGCCTTGCTAGACTCATTTGATGCTACAAATGAAGTCTAAGTGTAAAGGACCATTCTCAAATTCGCCCATGCAATTCCCGAGGGTAATTTTGTCTCTTGATTTGAAGGCAAGGATTTCCCAGTTAGTGAGAGAGGTCTATTTAAGGAAGAGTGAAGAACAAAGGGAGATAATTTGACTCTGTTTCTGCTGATGAGGCCACCCAAGCAAGTCTACCTGTGGCGATGGTACTCTGGGAGCTTGTCTCTCACTTACGATCCACAGAATCTGGGAGCCCCGTGGTCACATTCAAAAGATCAACTATTAAATGTGTATTACTCTAGGAACCCTGGCGCTGCAGTGATTACAGCACATTAACCATACACAGGTTTTAAACTATCCACTCTTCTTTTGGTATTGGAACAGGTGCCTGGTACCACCAGGTGTTAGAGACAGATTTTCCTGTTATTTGTTTAACAGTTGTGTGTGCTCTAAGTGCATGAGATAACATGTGAAATAATGAAACAAGATTAAAATTTAACTCTGTATGCACTGTGTGCGAGTACAGCAAATCAAAACCAAACCCACAGCAGTAGAGTCCAGTCCGATTCACAGCCATCCTATAGAAGAGAGTAGAACCTTCCCATAGGGTTTCCAAGTGTGTAAACCTCTTTGGAATTGGACTGCCACATTTTTCTCCTACAGAGGGGGTGGTAAATTCAAATCGCTGACTGTTCAGGTAAGCAGCCCGGTGCTTTAGCCACTATATTACCTGGGGATCTCTTAACCATCTAGATCCCAGGCCATACCCCAGCCCAGGGAAATCACAATATTAGAGTGGGATCCAGGTAACCAGTTCCTGAGCTCTGATTTGAGCTTCTCACGGCCCATGGTGATAAATTAGCAAGAGTAAGTGAATTCAACCTACTGTGCTGCTCTAAAAAGGAGCTCACAGGATCTATTTACAATATATTTATTCTGCTAAGATAAAATGGTGAAA
>NW_022103920.1:65031222-65039956 GCF_000313985.2 Echinops telfairi
TTTCTAAGTAATGGAGAACTTGTTCGACTCTATTAGGACACACCAATCTTATAGCTGTTTCCGCCCTGTGAAGACTGTTAAAATTCTGAGAATGGGAAGTGGAGACAGGAATTAAAGAGATGCTTGCAGGAGCTCTGGTGGTATAACGGGTTCAAACCCACCAGCTGCTCAATGGGAGCCCAATGAGATAGTCCACTCCCACAAAGATTCATAGCCTCCTCGGAAACCCAAAGGAGCGGTTCTATCCCGTCCTGTGGAGTTGCAATGAGGTGGAATTGACTCGATGGCAGTGAGTTTGGCTTGGTTTGGTTTTGTAGGAATTTTTGAGAAGAGTTGAAGATGCAAAATAAATCTTGTTAGAGAGAAAAGCAAATTTGTGAAGTGGAAGGATGCTAAGTTTTCTATAGAGGCAAGCTAAAGGACCAGGAACAAGAGGTATTATTATGTAACCTTCTTTTTTATATGAATCAAAGAGTAGAAAAGCTAAGTGGAGTCACCGGAGGGTCGTGGGGATGCGGATGGACCAGGCCACCTGATCAGAGGAGGTGACATCAAAACGACTGCTTTAAAGTTCGGTGTGGTATTTCAGCAGAAATAATTTATTTTATAAAAGATGACCCTACTGTAGGTAGCTATAACGACAAAAACATTTTTGGGCGGGGGAGGGTAAGCTCAGCTTACATGTACTATTTGCAAGACTGAAACCCTAAGCTAATTTACTCCTTGAACTTTATACCAGCTGTCACATCTGCCTTATTATACCATCGCAATGATACTTCTAATCACATGGTTTCATTTGCATGTGCTACACACATAGTGTACTTTTCTTGCTGCTGGTGTTTAAGATTAAGCCCTGCTTTTTTGGTCAAATTTGCTAGTATTTTAGCGACACTCTTGTGGAAATTAGTGAAGAACTTTTTTTGAGAGTGAAATATTAATGAAAGGAAATGAAGAATCACCAAAGGCTTCTACTTAGTTACTAGTAAAGTTGTAACTAATATCGTCGTAATTAGTGTACAGAGATTTGCAAAACACTTTTGTCATTTGTATTTCTACAATCTAAGAAATGTTAGATCGTAAGCTATTTACAAGTAGATTTATGAAATATTATTTTGTGATTAGAATTCGTAATAAACATGACTGACGACTGTGAGAAGGACGCCGTGTGGGGCAGTGTTTGTTCAGCTGAACGCAGGGTTGCTGGATGCCAGACTTGACGCAACAGCAGCACCTGACTACCAAGATGACCATCATGGGAGGTGGGCGGTGACACGGAGTCACCCCACTGAGTGACGTGGACCCTACTGATACCACTGATCCGGCGCTATCAGCACAGTAAAAAAAACATTTGTAAATTTCAGGAACATGAACTGCCTTCCAGGGCCTCCTGTTTAAATATCACCTCCCTAAAAAGAATACATGTTAATTGGATGTTGATTGGCAAGTTCTTTCCTCTTTCCTTTGTCTTTGTGAAGATCTGTTTGCTTTGGCAATACCCAAGATGCACCATTTTCAAAATGGAAACGGCAGGCAAACACCATGACCTGCTTGCTCTGATTCCCGTGACACAGGGCGCTACTTGGATAAAACGGCTTTTCCTGGTTGTATCTCACTAGCCTAAATAAAGCACCATTGCCTGGTTTAGGTTGAAAACAAAAGAATGAAACATGTAATCTCAAAAGCATTAGAAAGGAACTTTGAAGACTTAAATCAAGCCCTAATTTCTCTGAATCTAGTTAACTAGTCAGAGAGGAAACTAGAAAGTAACTGGAGTCTCAGTTTCTCAACTACCCCCATGGAATCGTCTTCTAAAGTCTCTTTTAGAGCACAAATTGTCTAAGCAGAGCTGCCAGACAGAATGTATTTGCTTAAAACAATGGTGACATCTGGTGGCTGCATATGCTAATGACTGTTTAGATACCTCAAGCTTTCCCAGGTCTTGATGAATCCTGTTTTTAAAAATGGCTGTCTTTAACCTTGATAATGTTTAATGGTCAGTTGTTCAGATTTGATATCTCCAATCTATTGTTTTTCATGTTCAGTGAGTGACAATTTACCGACCCCTTTTCTCTTAAAGATAATACTGTGAGCAAAGCTCACAATTCCTTGAACTCTGCACCAATTGCTTGGACCATTAACGCAGACTGAAGCCTCCACATTCATTTGTTAGTTCTTCCACCTCTTCAACTCCTACTCTGGCATCACACTCCATCTAGACAGTAGGATTCAGACAAAACACATGCCCTCGATTAGTTCAGAACTTCGTGGACCTGATCACAGTTTGGCCGGAGTTGGGGCTCCCCTTTTGTAAACACAGAGTAAGATTGCATTCTCATTGCCGTTGATAGTATTTGCTGTCTTGCCTTTCATCCTCAGGGGGGGTCTGTGAAGGGGAAGCCTCACCCCTGCCTTCTGCAACCCCACTCTCCTCCCAGACATCTCTGCGCTTTCACGCATGAGTACTTGATGAATGGGCAAGTGCATTTTTATGGAATTCGATCCCCCATAACCCTCCACACATTGAACATTCACACCCTAGGAATGCAGAATCTTAACCGTCCCTTGAGTGTGGCACTGACCGGCCTGGCCTTCCCCAGTCAGTTTGAACCAGGAACCTCACAGTCTCAGTCTGCACACAGCGCTCCTTTTTGCTTTTTGCCACAGCAGGCGGCAGGACCAGAAAGGATCATAGACCCTGAGTTGCTGATAGGTGTCCGGAATTGTTTTCTCACTACAATAGAAGATGAGAAAGCTGAGTTTCAGCACATTTAAGCAATTTCCCCGAGACTCTAGGAAGGAGAAAGGTGAGGAACTAAACGCAGATATGAAGACTCTGAGGCCTGGTGATGTAGCAAGGACAAGCTGGGCTGCTAACCCCGAGGTTAGAAGTACGAAACCACTAGTTGCTCTGAGGGAGAAAGGCAGTGTTTTCTACTTCTGTGAAGAATTGCAGTCTCGGAAACCCACAGGAGCAGTTCTACTTGTCCTGTAGGCTCACTGTGGTTGGCATCAGCTTGATGGCCATGAGATTGGAGGGGCGAGGCTGTGCGCCTCCTCAGCTGCTCTTCCTTCCTTAAATACCATCGCTGATCCTTAGATGTTTGTGGATGAGAAAGTGGATCCGAAAAGACAGAATCTGAAGAGCTCCTTTCTCTCTGTGTCTACTGTGGTTTCTGAAATAGGAAAGAGAGCCGGAGGCAGACAGATTCAGTTTAGTTTTCGAAGGAACAGACAGGTGGTTTAAACAGATATCTGGATTATTTATAAATGACTGTAGGAAACTCTAACCATATCTTGCTTAAATCATTTATATCCTCAATATTATTTGGACCTGCACTTGGCTTTATTATCATTTATTTATTTGTATATCGAATCAGCAAACCCTAATTCAGCAACTAGTATGGCTAGATTATTGTCTAAAATTTTTCTTAGTCAAAGTAAATTTGATAGGTTTAGAATTGTGTTTTAAAAATTCTTCTCCTATATTCATGGTCCTCTGTTACTGGGAGGAGGCTCAGAGTTTCAGGCCTCTCCACTCCTCAGTTCCTGTCCCACTTAGAAGACAGATTTCAGACGAGGGACACAATTCACACCAGTTAGAGAACAGATGTGAACAGAAAGAGTAAGTTGATTGAAGAGGGCTACTTTGGAAAAGATATCCAGAGTCCCCAACTAGTCTAAAAGACCTGGCAAAGGTCAGGTCTTATAGTCAGGTAATGGCCGACCTCCCTGGCTGGCTTCCTGCTGGGCCATCTGCTCTTGGCTGGTCCTCTCTTCTTAGGTATCTGCATCCCAGCACCCTAGCACCTCAAGCTTCATCCTGTACTCTTGTCTCAGATCAAAAACTCGAGAGTCCATCCAACCATATCATTATCCGCATTATCTCGGGTCACTTCCATTGATGAGGAAATGTGTTTTATTCTGCCCTTGACTATCCTTTGTGCTGGAGGAGTATGCGTGGATGTGTTTCCACTTGTCTTTTGTGTTAAGATTCCTGCCAGTTTCTTTCATTATCATCTCTTCGCTCCTTGCTAGCCTAAGGTAAGTAAAAAAGTATTGCTATAAAATAGACATCTTTGTTAAACAAAAATAACAAGATGTGAAGCTATTGTTACTTGACATGGCCTCCATCTAGGTCTACGTACTTCTGAAGGCAGAATTGTGATCGCTCTAAGCTTTCCCTGAATACTTGTGTGGTCACTGATTTTTGTGACGGTCTGTGCTGCAGAGGAATGCTGTCCGCACGGAGTTTATCTTCCTCAAAGGTACTAGCAAGTCCCTCCCAAGTGACGTGTCACTGTGACTGAGATATGCCACATTCACGCACTCTGATTGCAGCAGAGAGATAAGCCACGTTTTATTTAAGCACAGAGTAGATACACTTCAGACTGAAGTGGGTCCCCCATTCAAGGTGAGAATGGTCCTGTTAGCGAAGATAAGATACGCTTGGAAGCAGGTCCCTCTTTTGAGTAGAGAAGGTCCCTATCCCAGGAGCATTTCTTGCTGTAAAAGGCACAGTCAAAAGGGTGGTGACTGAAGTTCTGCAGAGGGCCGCGCTACTTTCTACTTCACTCGTTTAGTGCAACCTTGGCCAAGTCTTCTCCATATCTTAAGCTTATCTCCGACCATAACCGTTCCACGTGAGGATGCTCATCTGGCCTGACTTCAAGGCCCATCGCTCCTTTGACAGGGAGACGGCCCTGTTCTGTCCCTATCAGTTTTCACCACCTCAAAATGGCAGTTGGAGCATCCTTGCGAGACTCAAATCACCTACCTTTTTAATATTGTTTGGGTTTGGGGGTCAAAAAGAAGAGTGAAGGGTCAAGATCAGACTGTAGAGCAGATGGGGCAAGAGTTCCCGATGCAATTCTTGAAGGACAGCCCTTGCTACCTTGCAGAATTACTTGTCAGCGTAAACCACCCTGTAACAACCGAGGGGTCTGCAGGTGCAATTATACTGTTATAATATATAAAGATCATAGTAAAGTCATAGAAGATAGGAGAGAGAGTAAAATAAAGGAGTCAGACACATTTTATGGTAGCATGCTCACCTCAGGGATGGCCATGATCTCAGCAGCCAGGCCCGTGCAGAGAGAGAGAGAACCTTTTTACTGTCTTGGAACATGCATATTCAGTCGTTACATATGTCACTTGGGACATGCATATTCAGTATTTACATATGTCAGTAGGTGGATGGTAACCACAGTAAAGTCCCTGAGGACAGGGGAGGAAAGCTAATACTTTCACTGGGGGAAGGAATGAGGGGGATGGGTGCCACCACAGAAGGAGTTAACAAGAACATCTGCTTCTACAGGGAGACAGAGTCAACCACGTGCTCACTTTAAGGCAGCATAGCTGTTAGGAGAGAACCTGTGGGACTGATATTTAAAGCAGGATAATGTACTTGGACTTTATCTCTAAATTACCGAAGTGGTGGCTTTCCTACCGTGGAATACTAGCTTTCCCTCTAGATTCCCTCTAAGTTAGGGAGTATAGGCCTCATCATATTTCCCCCAGTGTTAGTTTCCCACGATTACTGGAGAGAATATTCAGAGGAAATCATGGCTGCAACAATGAAATTAAACAGAAAGATATGGAGAGACCGCAATGCCTTGAGGGGAGCATAGCAGGCACTGACCAAAGCTGGACGGGCAATGCGCCAGTGTAAAACGCCTTGAGAAACCTATAGGAGGATCTGTATCTCAGTTGCCTTTCAGATCAAAACGCCTCCTCCTGAAGTATGGTGTGGTAGTTACATGATTGCACGACAACTCAAAGATATAACAGTGTAGGGGTAGAGTCTAGCTTGTCTAGTCTAGATCTGTCTAGCCTGGACTGGGCTAGAACGTTTTCCTGAAATACAATTACTTCTTGATATAAAGCTCTTTCTCACATATATATGAGTATCACTGGACTTGTTTCTCTAGCAACCCGGCCTAATACAGAGGGGTTCACCTGGTTTAAGAGACATGCACAAGGACACTTGTGACTGACTACATTTAGTGGCCTAAAATGGCATTTCTACCACTAATCTGGGATTCAAATTAAGAATATAGGAGTTGATTGCATTCCCTACTAATTTTGATAAGTATCCCAGACACCCTTGCTATAGACTCTATTTTGAATTTCTACACTCCACTTGGTCCAATGCTGCTCACGCACCCACTGGAAACAGGAGTCAGGAAGGAGCTTATCAAAACCATATGACTGAACAACTGCACAAATCAGAAACCTTGCCCCAAGGAACACATGCTGATTCTTCACTAAGGTAACAGCCCTACAAAACCCATTTGCTTCGAAAGCTTGAAGAGATTCTGTTACCTCTGGTGTCTCCCCTGTAGGCCTCTATCCTGTAATAAATGCTTTAATGAAACTTTGACTTTGGAGTCTTTTTGTCCATGCCCATCTCTGAGAACAGAACGGGCCTTGTTATGTTGGAAAAGACAAAACAAAACTCGGCTGTGCAGTCTTCCTTTTCTTTCTTCTAGTTTCTTAACACTTCTTCGTAGTTACATAATTTCATGTCAACTTGAAGATTTATAAAATGTAACCAAGCTGTCCAGAGGCCACAGCCTGGTGGTGCCTTCTTGTGGGTGTGGCCTTCCCATAAGGAGGTCCTGGGCAGCCTCCCTGGTCCCTCCATTCTACCTTTACCTTCCTGCTTGCCTGCCACTCTGAGCCATGCCATGTTACTATTAGGTTTATGGAATGGTTTTCCCCAGGTGTTCGTTCGGGTTGGCCCGATAAACAAATTCATTGACACACATAAGAAAGAGCTTTATATCAAAGAGCAATTGTATATTGAGAAAACATCCCAGCCCAGTCCAGATCAAGCCCACAATTCTAATAAAAGCCCACATCTAATACTAGTCTATAGATTCCTCCTTAGACTCACATAGCATGTGCAATGATGCTGAATGCAGGAAGATCACAGACCGGTGGATGGAAAGTCTTGTGGATCCAGTGGGTAATGGAAGGATCTCAATACTGGTGTGGGTCTCCACGAGGCTCCTCCAGATCTCTGAGTGTCTCCTCCACAGGAAGGTGAAGCAGAGACAGTGTGTGGCCCACCTCCAGGGAGAAAAAGAGGAAGTTCCCAGAATCCTCACGTGAAAGGCCACACCCACAAGGAGACATCAGCAGGCTGTGACCTGATTAACAGGCTACCTCCACCCCTTCACTCTTAATATCCTCAAGTTGATTTGAGATTATGTAACTACCACACCCTAGTTCTGGTTCTTGCTTCTCAACGCTGAAAGAATTCACGTTGCAGAAGCACGTTTGTAATGCAAGTAAAAGGAAGTTTTGGGTAACAGTCTCAGATAGTACCCCCTGTCTCGGGAAAGCGTGCAAGGCTGCTTGTCGGTCTGCAGTAGAGTTTGCGACTGAAAATGGTGCTTCAGGGGAACGTGAAAAGCCATGTGGAAAAGGGAGTGCCGGAACTGAGAAGGGAAGAAGAGAGTGAGCCCTGGGAGGGAAAGCTGCACACACGGGAAATGCAGACCTCCGCCCTGGACCTGAATGAGAGAGCCTGCCCTCAGCTACTTTTTATCCCTCCTACCCCCACGAGAGGGGGGCGTGGTTGAGGGTATTGGCCAAACTTAGTGGCTCAGTTTAGGTGCACGTGTGACATATGTTGCTGGTGTCTAGTGTGCATGCTCAGATTACCTCCACCTGCTCCTAGATGACCTTGGTCTGAGCATGCGCAGCTTTGCATTGTCCCCATAGGTATCTAACGTGTGCCTGATTTCTTTCAAACCTCTCTATTGTGACATGGCTATCTGATTTTTGTTAGGTTAGGCATTCGGTGGAGGTAACCCCCTTTATCCCAAATCTTCCTACCTTTCATTACCCTCGTCATTGGATCCACAAGCCTTTGCCCCTACCAGCACGTGATATTCCTGTATCATGCATCATTGCATGTGACTGCGAGTCTGAAGAAGGGCTGTTGGACTCGGCTGGGATGTTTTCTCGCTACATAATTACTTCTTGATACAATGCTCTCTCTTATACGTATTAGAGTCTCTGGGTTTGTTTCTCTAGTCAATCCACCCTAACACACCCTCCATGTAGTAGTGTGTCTTTGAAGAAAATCCATCAAGAGTGTCTCTTTAGAAGGCAAACAAACAGTGCCATAACGGAGGTCAGTCCTGAGCGGACCTCTCTGCCTTGCATTGAACTGGCCCAGCAGAATCCCCAGGAAGCCACTTTTTATTGGATCTCCGTTTGAAAGGTGCTCCAAGTGTATTATTGCAAAAACTTGCCTGCAGTCATCCTCTGATCTCAGAGGCATGTTTACACACATTTCGTTTAAAATAAACTCACGCATATATTAGCTGGAATCCGAGTGCTAATACTTTTTAGTCACTCCTGTGAGAATCATACACTGTGAGGGTCATAGGCCACTGTAATATAAGTTAGCCTTAGCAGGCTTGCCATCTTCCCTGAATGCAGTGGTTCTCAACCTTCCTCATGCCGCCACCCTCATACAGCTCCTCCTGTTGGGGTGACGCCCAGCCATAACGTTATTTTCGTTGCTACTTCATAACTATAATTTTGCTACTGTTATGAATCGTCATGTAAATGATCTGATATGCAGGATGTATTTTCATCGTTACAAATTGAACATAATTAAAGTATAGTGATTAATCACAAAGACAATATGTAATTATATACTGTGAAATATTTATTTCTAATTACAAATAAATGAAATTTTGTCTTGAAGCATGGTGTA
>NW_022103920.1:65041265-65049959 GCF_000313985.2 Echinops telfairi
TAATAAGAATTGTATGAGCCCCCAATAAAATGATTAAAAACAACTTTGTAAATCATGTGTCCATGAAGCACTTCCATATCATTTTGGCTGCTGTGAGAATGTCTTCCAGCTGTCTCCCTCCGTTTGGCTGGGGATGGGCGTAGGGGTGGGGAGTGGTCTCAATTGCTCCAGGGCAAAAACACCTCATTTTGAGATAACACATAAAGTCTGGTGAGAAGATGAATTCTGCAGCACATCACAGTCACACAAAGAAGGGCCTATAGTCTCTTTCCCAATTCCTAAGTAGGAAATGCCCAACACCTGATAGTGCCTGCTACCTAGTAGATGGTCAAGATGCAATTGACTGACTGAATGACTATAAGGATACCAGCCTTCTGTTTTACATCCACCAAAGACCTCTTACTGTGCGTACAATAAAGACCAAGCTTCAAGCTGATCTTTCAAGGGTGCTTACCTTTCCAACTTCACTTGGTCTGCCTTACGACCTTGGTCTTTTCAAAGTCTCTGCTACCTTAAAACTTTCCCATGCAGTTTTCTCTCAGAACACTGTTTTCTCTGTCCTCCTTCAGTTTCCACTCCAAAAGCCATATTCTTGTTAAGTTTCAGGAGTGATTTTTACCTCGGTCCTGGCTTCACAACGTTGAAAGAATTCCAGTGGGAGAAGCACTTTCATAATCCAAGTGATTTATGAGGGAAAGGGAAGCTTTGTTAGGTAGCAGAACAGGGACCAGGGTTGTCTACTGGGCATGCCCTAATTCAGGTCCTGAGCCAGGTAGGCGGTGGTACACCTGGGTGGCCCAGGTGGGCTTCATTCAGCCAATGGGGTCGATCATGCCTCCCAAAGGAGTAGGGCTGGAACCTGGAGGCCACCAGCCTCTTTCCCAGGAGCTCCTCCACCCTTGGGCTCAGCCAGGCAGGTCTCCCTTTCCTCTCTTTCCTCTCCTCTCTCTGCTCTCTCGCCCCTCTAACCCTCTCTCTCCCCTCTCTCCACTCTCCTTCTCTCTACTCTCCCACCTCTAACCCTCTCTCTCCCCTCTCTCCACTCTCCTTCTCTCTACTCTCCCCCCTCTAATCCTCTCTCCCCCTCTCTCCACTCTCACTCTCTCCCCTCTCTCCTCTTCTTCCCCCTCTAACCCTCTCTCCCCTCTCTCCACTCTCCCTCTCTCCTCTCTCTCCACTCTCCCTCTCTCCCCTCTCCCCTCTCTCTCCTCTCTCCTCTCTCCCTCCTCTAACCCTCTCTCCCCCATCTCCTCTCTCACCTCTCCCCTCTCTCCTCTCTCCCCCCTCTAACTCTCTCTCCCAGCTCTAACCCTCTCTCTCTCCCCTGTCTCCTCTCCCCTCCCTCTCACCTCAGGCCACCACCTGTGGGGGTGCAGTGCCAGGAGGGTGCCTGTGCTCAGTGACTGTAAAACCGGAACCTGCTTCTGTCCTTTATCAAAACCCACTTGAATCACAAACCAGGCTTCGGCGTGAATTCTTTCTCATGGGAAGCCAAGGACTGAGGTATTTCCCACCTGAGGAATCTAACAGTTTCAGGGATTACAGTCTCAAAAAGTACACGCTATTTCTGGAAAGTGTGCATGGCTGAGAGGGAGCTCTGAGGGAGTTCAAGACTGAACACACACCAAAAAAACACCTGGAAAGGATGCCAGGCAGTTCTGCAAATACAACAGGGAAATGCTGCATGGTTTAAAACCAGGAAAGGTGTGTGACAGGGTTATATCCTCTCGCCAGATTTATTCAGTGTGCATGTTGAGCAAATAATCAGAGAAACTGGATTATATGAAGAAGAATGTGCCATGAGGATTGGGCGAAGGCTTGTTAACAGCCTGTGATATGCAGATAATACAAGCTTGCTTTATGAAATTGAGGAGGACTTTAAGTACTTGCTGATGAAGATGAGGATAGCAGCCTTCGTTATGGATGACAACTCAATGTAAAGACCAAAATCTTCACAATTGGACCAAGTGGGGACACCATAAATGGAGAAAAGTGTGAAGTTGTCAAGGATTTTGAATTGCCTTATGTGCATATGAGAGTTGGACACTGAATAAAGAAGACCACAGAAGACTGGATGCACTGGAGTTGTGGGGCTGGAGAAGAACATTGAAAATACCATAGACTGCTAACAGGACAAACCAATCTGTCTTGAAATTATGGCCAGAGTCCTCCTGAGAGGCGTGGTTGGGAGATTTTATCTTACGTGCTGTGGACATGTCAGGAGAGACCAGCCCATGGAGAAGGACACGTGTTTGGTGATAATAGAGGGGGAAGTGAGAAAGAGCAAGTCCCTTAAGGAGATGGATTGACATTAGTTGCAACAATAGATTCAAACCTACGAACAATTTCAGGATGGTGCAGAACAGGGCAGTGTTTCCTTCTGTTGTGCTTAATGTTGTGATGGGTCAGAGCTGAAGCGATGGCACTTGATAACATTAAACGGTCCTTTGGAGTTCCTGTCCAAAGTCGTTCCTTCAATAACTCACTCTGTTTAACTCTTTTTTAAAAAAAGTCATTTTATTGGGGGCTCATACAACTCATCACAATCCATACATACATCAATTGTATAAAGCACATTTGTACATTTGTTACCCTCATTGTTCTTTTTTTAAAAAAAATATTGAGGGCTCGTACAGTTCTTATCACAGTCCATACATACATACATCCATTGAGTCAAGCACATATGTACACCTGTTGCCCTCATCAAGCTCAAAACATTTGCCCTCTACTTTAGCCCTCAATATCATTTGCTCATTTTCTCCCTCCCTCCCCTCTTCCCCCTCCCTCCTGAACCCTTCATAATTCATAAATTATTATAGTTTTGTCACAAGTTACACTGTCCGACGTCTCCCTCCGCCCTCTTCTCTGCTGTCCATTCCCCAAGGAGGAGGCTATACTTAGATTCTTGTAATTGGTTCCCCCCTTCTACCCCACATTCCTTTCACCCTCCAGGCCTCGCCCCTCTCCCCACTGGTCCTGAAGAAATCATCTATCCTGGATTCCCTGTGTTTCAAGTTGCTATCTGTACAATGTACATCCTCTGGTCTAGCCAGATTTGCAAGGCCGAATGGGGATCATGATATTGGGGGGGAGGAAGCATTAAAGAACTAGAGGAAAGTTATATGTTCATCGTTGCTACCCTATACCCTGATTAGCTCATCTCCTCCCCACAACCCCTCAGCAAGGGGGTGTTCTGTTGCCAACTGATGGACTCTGAGTATGACTCCGAATTTTTTGCCCCTTCCCTGAAATCCTGCTTGTCAGCAGGACACGAATTGAGGAGTGCAGAGGCTCGAAACCTTGAACCACCTCCCGGTCACACTCTCCTCAAGACGCAGTTTCTGAACCCTATGGTTTCTGCCTATAGCGCCAGCTTCCTTGGTTAATTGTTATTCTTACCGCTGTTATTTCCTTTGTATACAACACGCTATCTCTAACAGTTCAAAAGCACCAGATTCTCCGAGGGAGAAAGATACGGCGTCTGCTCCTATAAGGGTTTAAGGTCTCGGACATCTTCAGGGGTAGATTTTCTCTGTCCTATCGGGCAGCTATGAGTTGGAGTGCACGAGTTCACAGTGAGTTTGGTTTGTTTGGGGGTTTTACAAATAAAGAGTCCTAGTGGCACTGTGGTCACAGTGCTCAGTTGCTCACCATAAGTATAGTGATCCAAGCCCACTAACTGCTCAGACCTTACAACCTCCTATGGAAAACAATCAAATGAGCAGGCTCTGGCCACTGGCTAGGATACGGGTAAAAAAGCCCAGTGTGCTGTGTATTCAAGATGGGTCAACAGGGGTAGGTGGTCCTGGAAGGTTTCTGAGACAGTGCTGTGTAATTTGATGCAAAGGCAAACTCGCATGTATGCAGCTAATATAAGCCAGGGAATAGGAGAAAACGACGAAGATATTCTTTTTTCTGGTGGTTCTCTCTGGGGTTTGTCAGACCAGAGTGAGAGGAGGTATGCAATGATTCAGTGGAGGACATTTCCAGGTTGCCAGGCAGGTCAATACCTGAAACATGAAATTGTACTGTATGTTCAAAATATAGATTATTCATTGTGAGCAGGACTTCCCTTATAATTGATATATATTTAAATTTTAATCATAGGAAGCAACTAGAAGGATTCCAGGTATCCCACCAGAGCAGTGAAGCTAACCTTTTGCAGGAACTTTCTCCATATATTGGGTAAGTTATTCAATAGTCTTAAGAGGGAGGCTTCAATGGAAATCAGTATCTATTTTCCCCCCACAGAGTTCACCAAGACAAGACCCTTTGTGTTTCACCTCTTTTGTGTTTTCATAAAAGCTAATGACTCCCCCAAATGTATCTCTGCTAGAATTCTAGACTGTTGACTGTTGCTTAGTATCAAACTGTCTGCTAACCTTTCTTATCTGGATGTCTAACAGATACTTCAATCATAATATGATTTAATTCCCAGCCATGTCCTCCTTCCCACTTTCATGAAAGCATCACACTCAGAGGCCGAGGACAACATTCATGAACACCCCTGATTCGTCTGTCTGCTTTGCCCAGCTCACTCAAAGTTCTTATATATATACAGTATATATATGCAGTTCTAACCTACTCTATAGGGTTGCTATGTGTCAATATGGTAATGAGCTTGAGTTCTCTAAGCAATATGTTGAATCCAACCACTCTTCCATCTTCCATTACCACTCCCAGTTATAAGCCCCCATATTTTCTTGTCTGGACTTTTCTTCCCCTCTATACTCTGTCCTTCGTGGTGCAGTGAGAGTGATTGACTCCACGGTGGTGAATTTTCTTTAGTTTGAGTCCCACCATATTGAATATGTTTGGCATGGAGTAAACCTAAACCAAACCCACTGTCATTGATTAGATTCCAACTGCTTGCAATTGATTAGCTATTCATATCCGATCAAATCATGGGGTATATACCGTAAGGTCTTTCAGAGATAAGAGACAAAGTGAGACCATTAATTAATAGATTTATTGAGGGAGGGGAGGTTCGTAGGGAACAGGGAATCAAAAGAAATGAGGTGAAAGGGGTTTCGGGTAGCTGCATAAAGGAAGGTTGGAGCTGGCCCTTTTTCTAAAGCCAGAGGATTAGCTAACGGAAAAGGTATAAAGACCATGAGATCTGTTATTACAAAAGGAAGAGGAAAATTAGGTTTAATACAGACCCACTAATAAACTACAACAGTCTGACGAGGAAACAGTTAAACGGCTCTGGTGCCACAGCCCCTGTACCACAGTAGAATGCTAACCTCCAGGGAAAGAATGGCAGAAAGAGTCAGCCTGGAAGGTGCCCAGGAGAAAGAGCCCCAGGCAGTTCAGGTAGCAAGCAGGGGTGAGAGACAAGAGAGAGAAAGTGAAGGCCAAGGAAATTCAATGGTATTTATGTTTTGGGACCATGTATAAATTTTGTTGGTGCTGATAACTCCAATGGCTGGGGGCCAGGTGATGTCACTTAATCTGGCGGGAAGATGAGCAGAGCAAGCTTTTAAACATAAGATATGTCTACTGCTGTCTTCAGTAAAGCTGCCACCAGACCCTTGATATACATTGTTACATTACTGCTAAATGGCATCATTACACAGCTGCCAAGTTGACACATATTTTTTTTGAAACACAATTTAATCCACAACAACTTGGATTTACTAAACGTGATTGATGGGAACCTAATTATCTTGGCCTAGAGAAAGCTAGAAACCTGGAGGTGGAGACAAAATGCTGGAGGGGAGAGAGAGTGAGAGAGAGAGAGAGAGAGAGAGAGAGAGAGAGAGAGAGAAAAAGTTGGGGAAAGAAAGTGGCATATTTGTAAAGCCTGGGAGTAATCCAATCTGTCTTCCCGTTCAACACAACTCACTCCCTCTGCACCCCCTTCAAAATAGAGGAATGTCCCCTTTTGTGAAATGAAGGCATGGAAATATAGACCAGTGGACACAAACCCCACATCCCTGATTCCTTTCCTTCATGCCCAACCTCTCAGCCTGCTTCTCTCTAAAGCACAGGTACCTCAATAAGGTCTGGCTGTTATTACCTCTGCAATAAATAATTGCTCCAAGGTTGTCCGTGTTCACAACTCATTGTGTCCAAATATGCCTTGAGGGTGACTGTACACGAACCATCTAGGCTTGGTTAAAGAAGTACTCAGGTTTATGAATCATTCTCTCTCAGTCTGATAGATGCCTTTCTGTAGGTCTTTAATAAAGAGCATATGCACACGTTCCAGGTTTACCTGAGAGCATGAAGAAAAACATTAGAAGTCCAATGGAAAATCTGAGCATATAAAATATGTTCAGCTCAGATACTCTACCTTCCCTTCCTCCTTTCTAGAGTCTGATAGAAATGTAACCAACTGAGGCTGGCCTAGAAAAAACATTTTGCAAAAACAGCAAAAGGAGTTCATCCTCAAATGCAAAGTTAAAGTTGCATATTTAAATGAAAGAAATTTAAATAAAGACAATGGTCAGTCAGCAAATCATTGGAAACAGAGGTGACCATTCATAGGATGACAAAAAAATCCACTTGGTGGATTTTGATGTCCCTTTCTGACATGCAGAGATGTCCCTTTCTGACACGCAGAGATGGAGCCTGCCCCCCAGTCTTTCCCTGCATTCACCGCATGCTCAACCCCAGTCCCTTAAATCCCAGAATGTCATGGGGCCCATCACATGGGGAAAACCAAAGGGAGAAATCAAATGGATTGTTCTTAGGCGATGCCACCATGTTCCTGCTTTAAAATGGTCCCATCCAATTGGCCTCATCAGATTGTCCTTGGCATCAAGCAGGCTGCATCAAAGCAAGCTTCATCAGTAGACACACTCAAAATAGAAAACACAAGAGTGGTTGCTACACTCACTGCCCTTGTGATGCGCATCACTGACATCCACGCTAATTAAATCAAGTCGATCAGCTCAGCCATGACCTGCACAATCCCATGCCTGGCACATCAACAGCTGTTTGTTTATACCAGTTATCAGAACAGAGCGACCAAGCTGTAAAAGTAATTTAGGTAGCATTTTCTAAACAGTAGATCAATTTAAGGGAGCTTTGCAGCAGTCAGTGACTCATGATAGAATAATGATCAAATCTATAATAAATGTTTATAAATGGAAGAGAACATAATAATGGTAAAAAAAGAACAAAACTTTAAAGACACGTCAGATGAATTAACACAGTTAATGCCAAGTGTTTCAGTATCTATTAACTGCTAGACCTTAAGAGTCATCAATGGACAGACCGGACCAAACCCAACCAATACCACAACCCAGCTAAGATTGACTCTTTCACTCAGTGTCACAGCTCAAGGCTTCAATGGCCCTTCAGACCATCCATCATCTGGCCTCAGTTTGATGTTTTATTTCAGCTCTCACTACCCTCCCCTGCTCCAGTTCCACAGGCCTGCTTGCTGGTCTTCAACGCCAACAGGGCCTGCCTCAGGGCCATGGCCCTTGATACCCCACCACTTAGAAATGACCTCCTTTATTCTTTTTTCCTTTGCATGTACCAACTCTAAAATTGCCATTGGCCTCTTCATTAGGGCTGAGCTGATGAGTCCTTCACAGAGCAAATGAGCATGGGTTTGGCTGGCCCTGTTTTGTTCCCATTTATCACCTTGGCCAATTATGCTTGTCACATCATTAGTAGCATGTGTTGCGTTTAAAAAGTGGCAGCACCTGGTATGTCCTATCTTGCTCTGTTCAGCACCCTCTCATCATATTACTCTCCTACTAGTTTTTCCATTTGACTGCCCCTTATGATCGGAGTCATGCTATTCTTTTTTCTGGTCATGCCTTTGGCTCTTCTGGACCAGCCCATCCTTGTGATGTGCTCTCAATCTGCCTTGGGAACATGCCTTCCTTCTGGCTCACCCTGGGGACACCCCAAAGGCTGTCCTCCAGCTTACACATGCCTCGGTGTCAGGATTTGAATATCACTAGCTTGATAATAGAACTTCCAGGCTAAAAGAGTAATAAGTAGGAAAATGGGTTCCAACACAAAATTTCACCACAGTCAGTGTTTAGGATAGATTGGAAGCTCCGCACTCAGCTCCTTCTTCCAGGAAAAGCTTCTAGCTTCCCACATCCTTAGTACTTTGGAGGAGGATAAAATGCATTTTGATTGGTTTATTAGTGGGTGGGGTTATGATACAGGTGTGACTTTCTGAAAGGATCCTGACTTTTCTTGTCTTACATTGCAGCAGTCTCAAATTCTGTTCTCTTGAACTTCTTTCGTGTGGCTGGTCTTGGTGCTATAGATGAAGATTAAGGTTCTGCCTTGGAGGAGAATGTGGTCCAACCGAGCTTTCCAGAATGCTCTGCTAACAGATAAAGTCTCATACCTATATCAGCATCAGCTGTAGTTGGGGCTAATTTGTTTATTCATACATTTTTTCGATAAGAAACCCTGGTGGACCATTGATTAATGTGCTTCACTGTTAGCCAAAAAGGTCGGTAGTTCAAACCCACCATGGAAGATATGCCTGTCTTGGAAACCCTATGGGTCAATCCTACTGTCCTGTAGGGTTACTATGAGTTGGAATCAACTCCACAGAAGTCCCACATGGACGTGTCCCTAAATATATATTTATTTATTTATTTATGTGTGTGTGTAGTTTCCTTTTTTAAAAAAAATCATTTTATTAGGGGCTCATACAACTCTTATCACAATCCATACACACATCAATTGTGTAAAGCGCATTTGTACATT
>NW_022103920.1:65050059-65056468 GCF_000313985.2 Echinops telfairi
CGTGTCAAGGTCTGAGTTTATTGTTCCACCTCTCTATTTCTAACCGTCAGTGTTTCATGTGTTTATTTATTGCTAACAAGCACCCGATTCAATCTAGTAAAAAGAACAGGGCAACATTCAACCATTTCAAGAGGTAGCATATGATCAAGAACTGATAATATTGAAGAGAGAAGGACTAGCTGGACTGAGGGCATTATCAAAAAACAAGGTTTCAGGAATTGATAAAATATAAATTGAAATGTTTCCACAAGCTGTGAAGCACTGAAAACACTCAGTAATCTGCCATGAAATATGGAAAGCTGCCTTGCCAACTGACTGGAAGAGTTCAATATTTATACCCATTCCAAAGAAAGATGATTCAACAGGATTCTCAAATCATAGAACAATACCATATGCAAGTAAAGTTTTGCTGAAGATAATTCAACAACGGTTGCATCATACATAGTCAGGGAGCTGTGAGAAATTCAAGTTGGATTCAAAGGGGATGTCGAACAAAATATATCATTGATCATGGCAGATACATTTTGGCTGAAAACAGAAAATACAATAATGATGTTTACTTGTATTTTATTGATTATGCAAAGGCACTCAACTATGTGGACCATAACAAATTATAGATAACATGGAGTAGAACGGGAATTCCTGTACATGGACCAAGAGGCGATCCTTCAAACAGAGCAGGGAATACCACATGGTTTAAAATCAGGAATGGTGTGCATCATATAGTGCATATAGTGGCTATGTGTTGGGCTGTGATCCTGAAGGGCAATTTGAAGCCACCAACAGCTCTGCAGGAGAAAGTCTCAGCTTTCTACTCTCATCAGCGGTCACAGTCTCAGAAACCCACACACGGTCACTATGAGTGTCAGCACTGACTGGATGGCAATAAATGAGACTCAATCTATCTGCTGAGCAAATCATTCAAGAAGCTGGACTATTTGAAAAAACGCAGCATCAGGATTGGAGAACGGTTTGCTTGATATGCCGATCACATCAGCCTGCTTGCTGAAAGTAGAGCCTTGAAGCCCATGCTAACGAAGATCAAGGTCTGCAGCCTTCAGGATGGATTATAATGTAATGTAAAGAAGATTAAAATTTTTACAACTCAGCCAATGGACACTGTCACGATAATCAGAGAAAAGGTTGAAGTTGTCACGGATTTCAATTGTTTGAATCCAGTCAATGTTCCTGGGAACAAATAGCCAAGAAATCAAACCATGTACTGCAATGGGCAAATTTATAGGAGCAGTGTCGGTATTGAGAAAAGTATTGGGCAGCATTATTGGGCAAAGAGCAGCAATGTCATTTGGAAACTGTGGCAGTTACATAATCTCCTGTCAACCTGAGTGAAGGGGGTAGAGTCTAGCTTGTCAATCCGATCATAGCCAATGAGGCCTCTGTGTGGGCATGACCTTCTGAAAATTCTGGGAACTCCTGTCTTCCTCCCTGGAGGCATGACACTCACTCTCTCTGTGAGAGATTCCTGTTGTCAAGCCATATGGAGCTATGCTGATGGCAGCCAGAGCCCTGGAGCTGGAGGAGCCACGTTGAGACCCATGCCAGCTCTGAGAAGCTTCCACCCCACTGGATCCACAAGACTTTCCACCAATTGGCCTGTGATCTTCCTGCTTTTGGCTTCATTGCATGTGCTGCATGAGTCTGAAGAGGAATTTATAGACTGGTATCCGACATATGAGCTAATATCAGACTTGTGGACTTGATCTGGACTGCGCTGGGATTTTAAAAAATATACAATTACTCTTTTATATAAAGTTCTCTCTTATACACATACGACTGTCTCTGGATCTGTTTCTCTAGTCAACCTGGACTAACACAGAAATGTAAGGTTTGCCTGACCCCCAAGTCATGGTGTTTTCAGTTGCTTCATATGTATGTGAAAATTAGGCAATGAATAAGTATGATCACAGAAGAATTGATGCATTTGAATTATGTTCTTGCTGAAAAATATTGAAAGGACCAGAGATGGGCAGAAGAGCAAACAAATCTTTTTTTGGAGGAAGTGGAGCCCAAGTGCTCCATAGAGCACACGGTGAAGATGAGTGGAGTTCAAAGAGCCTTTTAGGCGGCAGGAGCAACAGAAAAAACCAGACTCATTGCGCCAAGTCAATTCCACATCATGGTGACCTTACAGGACAGGGCAGAGGAGTGAATTTTTGGCCATTTAGGGATTTGCTGGAGCAAATATTACTTAGCAAGTAAATTGAAATCACACAGAGAGTTAGACGATCTCAACTCCAACTTAGGAAAATATATACCTATATACTTGAATAAGCCGACCCGAATATCAGCTAAGGCATCTAATTTTATCACAAAATTGCATAAAAAATGTGCTGACAAACTCGGCTTCTACACAAGTACATACGGTAATACTTCACTAGAGATTAGGATAGGCTTATTTTTCATTTGTTGCCCTGACAAATTTGGAAGGAACATCCTCTAGAAAGAAAAGTTCTAAGTTCTAAGATTGACCTTTTTGATTAATATAGAATCTTCAAATATGTTCAGGTGAGTCTAGTCATTTTTGTCAATTTTTCTAACAGCTGGATTTTCTAAAAGGGCTGACTTAGAATTGTGAAATAATGAGGTTTATGTATTTATACTTACTGATAAGTTTGCAGGAGCTTAACTGGTTCAAACATCTACCTGAGAGCGAACATTTAAATAGCTGACAACTAAAATGAAAATAAATTCACAGTCACTACACTTGAGGATATGAAAGCAATCATACATTTCAAGGATCGGACTTTTAAATGAGTTATTAAAAGCAATGGTAAGCATCAATGCTATCTTTTATCTCTATAAAATAAGTTCATTACTTGGTGTCCTCTTACATTTCTTTTGGCCGAATTCAAGATTCCTCTCTCCTTTATTTGAGCTGCTAGCTAGTTTACCCGGGTAGATTTGTCTACCAGTCTGTGCCAGGAAGAAGGGATGAAGGTTTCAAACTGATCATTTATTTCTACACTGTCCAATCAATGAAGATGGTAGAGAGAAAAGAGTAGTTATTTTGAATCTTCTATTCACCAACCACTTTTTAATGCATTTTACTACCATGCATAGTACTTTTTGGTATGTTAATCTGATCCCGTTTCATATTTGAGGGGGGGGGCAGTAAAGTATCTTGGCTAAGATTAGACAGCTGTATGAAGATGCAATGGAGCTTGAACGAGGAGCTTCTGGTTCTAAATCTCATGCTCACTTCCCCAATCCCCGCCACCTTCATTTTAAAATAATCTCTTTGTTGAATTACTTTTGAGAAACTTGGAGCACATTTTATCAGAAATTCACAAGTATTTCATAGACAATGATGTCTGTTATCTTAGAAAATACATATACAAATCAAATCCACAAGCATCCCAATAGATTACAACTTGTGGTAATAGTTTCTTTTGAAAGAATTAACACTATACTAGTCCCAAGGAATTGGAAATGAATAATGTCCCAAATGTCCAACTCTTCCAGAGGCTATTCAGCTCCTTTTCTCCGGTCCTCCCCTGAGTATGATCCCTCACATCCCTGGGTTCTGCGAATGTCCTACAGAAACTAATGAAAACTTGAAGAAATATCTCAGGTAATGGTGGGTGCAGTTCAGTCCCCAATCTGAAGGTCAGGCCTAGGCAGGGTCAGGAACCAAAAGTCAAAATTGTCAAGAGCCACAAGTCTTCTTGCTTCTACCATAGCTCAGTCAGGACATAGAGGTATGACTTTCCAGGTGGGGCTAAAACCAGCATTTATATACAGCCCCCATATGGTGACATCGTAAGTCACACTCCGTATGAAGGTAAAATCAAAGATGTCCCCAAGGAAACAAAGTGTGTGGCCCAAACCCTCCACCAGGGTCAGATCTTAACCCTGCCCCACTCTTCTCCATCAGCATAGTAAACAATGTCCACAAAAATGGGACCAGCAGCATAACATATTGTAGAAGGTACCATGACTTGAGCCATATTAATTGATCATATTTCATAGCTCATAACAACCATATAGGGCAGAGCAGAACTGTTCCATTAGGTGTTCAAGGCTAGTTATATATTTTTTGAAGTAGGCTTTCATATCTTGTTCCTACAGAACTGCTGATGGGTTCAAAGTGCCATTCTTTCAACAGCCAAGCACTTTGACCTCTGTGCCAGAGGGCTCCTTGGGGAACACCAAAGTCCAATGAAAATGTACAACTACATTTATTTTGGATCCAGAAAGGAATTTCAACTGAAGCCTAAAAACAAAACAACAAATAACGCTAAAAAAACCAACCTGCTGCAAGGCAGGCAAAGGATGATTTCAACTTTTCTGACAAAACAAAACTGGAAAGACATTTATTCCGGTTGCTTGTAAAATGCGCTTCTCAAAGTTCTTCTCTGTGTGAGTACTAAGTGCCTATCCTGTGTCTACCACCATGCGCACACTTTGGAAGATCCCAAGAAAGTTGAGCACATGACCGCTGCTCTCAAGATGTGTCATTCTAGGTAGGAGTTAGGACTGTGGACACGAGAACATTTAATTTGCAGGTGTCTGCAAACATAGTATTCTTATTATTTTTAAATGCGACCTTGAATATTACTAGAGAACAGGAAAGAGAAGTAAACTGGGTAACAAAGAATGCTGATTTAATTTTTTCCATGTTTTAGCCATTTTTTAAAAAGTGTGAAAAGTCAGCCAGAATTGGGACTTGGGAAAGGTCTATGTCAAATTTCAATAATCAATACCTAACAATTCTCTACTGATTAATTCCTTACATATGTGAATTGACTGGGAGTTTATCTTTCCTTCTAGATAATGAAGAGAAACACAATAAACTGTAATTTTTGATTAGCTAATCAACAACTGAACTACTAATAGTAATGTGGTTACCAAACCAAACTTACTATGACTATGAAGAGAGCAATGTTAAATTGTTCTTATTTTTTCAAGATAAAATAATAAATGCATCTTCCAAACACTAATCAAATATTTCATTTTATTTTAGCAGCAAACATTCATGTATAATGAAAATTGCCTCATGATTGCACAAGAAAAAATTCAATGTTATCTCTATATTATTTGATTATTAAAATAATTTAATGTTGAAATAATTTTGCATGGTATTAAATATAACTGGAAACATGATTTTCACTTCACCTAATGGACAAAAAAAAGTGTGAAAAGTAACAGAAAAAAAGCAGAAGCATGAACATATAGCTTAACAAATAATTAAAAAGCAATAATCATGTAAAAACCATCCAGGTCAAAAATTAGAATGCTGTCTGTCCCCCAGAAGCCTTTGGCATGCCTCTTTCTGATTGAAACCTTTTCACCGTCCCAAATGTCACCTTTGTTCTGAATTTTGTAATGACTCGGCTTTTCTTTTTTCTTTAGTTTTATCTCTGAAGAATGCAATCCTAAATGCTGTAAGGTTTACTTTCATTCTATAAATGAATTTATATAGTGTTATCTCTTGGGAATGCGCCTTCTTTTTCTCACTCATATGTTCATGAGATTCATTCATGTTAATACGCATAGTACGGTTCACTGTCCTTGCTCCGACTACTGCATCATATTCATATGTCTTTCTGCTGGTGACGGACCCCATTTTATGGTTGCTGAGAATAATAATGCTCTAAGTTGCTCTTGCCATATATTTGAGCACAAAGGCACATAATTCTGTTGTACCGAAGTAAATAAAAAACTATTGCTAGAAAATCACAGAAACTTTTTTCTAAACATAAATATCGAAATGTACGTCTCTTGTTTCTTGACATATCCTTCATCTAGGTTTACAAACTTCTGCAGATTGTGTTTCCGTCTAACACTTTCCAGAAGAATTCTGTGCTCAATTGACACCAAATCAAAACGATAGTTTGACAGACTGCAGGAACTCAAATCATGCACCAAACTAATATATATATTAGTTATATATTATATCTATGAATCATGTATCCAAATTAAAATATTATTATAAATAAGTTAATATAGAAATCTATAATATACATTCACATATCATATACACATTATACACAACATTAATATAATATGCATATGTTGTGTTGTGTATATAAAATATATAATATATTGCACATAATTATATGATATAGAAATATATTAGATATTATTTACATGTGAAAATAAATTACAAAATATGTAAATTATATCATACATATTTTATATATCATATACTTATGTTGTATATATTTATTATGTATAACTACAGGATATTGTATGGTATATATTTATCATATATAACTATATAATATATGAATGATAAATTATATCTATATGTTATATTTATTTTTATGTAATTAGATATTATAATATATTATATATGTAATATATTCCACATTACACACATATAATTTGAACATACATATTATGTGTGTATATATTAATATATGCACACATGTGTATATATACATTA
>NW_022103920.1:65057135-65064883 GCF_000313985.2 Echinops telfairi
TGTCGATGCTATACTGCACCCTGACCGGCTCATCTCTTCCTTGTGACACTTCTGTAAGGGGATGTCCAATTGTGTACAGATGGGTCTTTGGGTCTCCGCTCCACCCTCCCCCTCATTCACATCAATATGATTTTTGTTCTGGGTCTTTGATGCCTGGTCCCTGATCCCTTCAACACCTTTTGGTCATTATTTCAGAGATTAATGAGCACCCCATTTGAAAAAGACTATCAATTATAGTGAAAACCCCAAATCCATTTGCAGAGTCCCCCACCTGGATTATGTGTCCTCCGAATCCTTTATGACCAATAACTAGGGAGGACAGTAGAATAGTCTTGCCCTCAGGCATTACCTCTTCCTTTCTCCAGCCAGCCCTGGAAGAGGCAGTCTCCCTCAGGAGCTTGCTTGGCTGTGTGCTGGATGGAGATCACAGTACTGGGGATAGAATAGTTTTGAATTGTCCCCTGACAGCCTTGGCCAGAAGGATCTGGACCAATTTTTGTTCATTTTTCTATAATGTACACATGGGCACATGTGTATGTGTCCCAATTGTAGCCCTTCTTTAATCATGTTCCCATGTCTATAATCCTATCTGCAAATGTGAAGTATTAATTTGCTACCAATCATGGGATGTGACAGGTTTTGTTATTCCATACCTTATGTGAGCAGCTATGTGGTTATGAATCCTTGTGTGCCGTGATGAACTCCTGCTAATGGTCTCTCTCATCTGGATTATATACCTTCATCTTTGTCCTTAAATTATAGTTGCTATTGGTAACTCTTTTCCCTCCTAAAACATCACCAATGCACTTCTTCATAATAAGCTCCCACAGTCATCCTGTGTCCTTTGAGAAAATCCATCAAAATTACCCATTTATAATCCCAAAATACAGCAGCCATACCCTTCTGAGCTGATAGCTCTGCCTTGACTGAGATCATTTGAGATCTTCCTGACCTTCCTTAAAATGTTTGAGCCATATCAAAACTATTGTTTGATGTGGACCAACAATCCTGTGAACCTTTCGGAAAGGTTCAATGATGTCCTCTTGAGTTTTGTTAGAAATTTTATAGTAACCCTGACTTAAAAATTGTTTTTTTCCCATTGCACAAGAAATATCCCCCCCTTTTTAAATGGCCAATATATTACTGAGAGAACTTGTTGGCAGCTGCTGTAGAGACAAGTTTAAACGCATTTCGTTTGGAACAGACCCATGCATGTCTTAACTGGAGCCCACTAGCAATACTTGTTAACCTACTCTCATATACCTAGCAGTTTAACATGAGGCTGTCGGATATTTATATTTTCAATTTTACCAGTAATGTAGCTTGTTTTCCAATTTTATTTAGCTTTACTCTTTCCAGCATGTTCGAGAGGTCTCATTGGTCAGTATCCTGCCGGGGAGAAATGAGTTCCTTTATGTGTCTTTTGCCTCCATTCTTTGGGGGGAAAAAAAGGCTTGAGAGGGTTCTGCCCTAAACCCAGGAGAGTTCACATTGCCCTCAATTTTTCACCCTAGAGAGTTCTCACTTTTGTGCAAGTTGATTGAAATTTTCTGAGCAAACTGTAAACAACTTGATGATTTGACAGTTTTGTCTCACCCTGAGCTATAGTTTCCCTGTGAAGGTCTATTTATATATCTCGCAGAGATTGGTCAATTTGCTTATGCAAAGGAAACGACTATGGCTACTATGCAAATGAATTGAGTGTGCCCTACTAAGAAGGAAGTGGTCAGTTCAAGACCCTGGTGAGAGAGGGCCATTTCTTAAAACTGACCAGGAGCTTACTTATATACGCAGCAAACCCCACAGACGTTGGTAGTCCGAGAAGGCGGAAAGAAGTAAAAGGAAGCAAAGGCAAGAGAGGCAAGAAGAGAGAAGCAGCGAGAAAGGAGGCAGAGAGCTCCTAAGGAGCTACAGCATGGATCAAGACCTGGAACACTGAAGACATCAGGAAGTCTGGAGTCGGCCCTGTAGCAGAAGCCATGGACAACATGCCCTGAAAGGCAGAACTAGTGGCAGAAACCTCTTTCTCGCAATGCTGCTTGGAGAACTGACCCAACTGCTACATTGGTGATGAGCTGGGTCAGTTAGCAGTAGAGAGACTGGCGACCAAGTGTCAAAGGATGGAGAGGCTTATCCTTTGGGGACTGAGGAGATGTCTGCACTGAGAGGGCCAAGAAGAAACCTCTCCTGAGGGGCCCAGGAGGAATCCCGCCCTCAGGGGAGGCAGAGAGAAGGGTCTGCTTGCTTGCATGGCCAAGAGGTGGTGAGAGAGCTGTCCTGCATTGAAAAGCAAGGGAGGTGTTCCCTACTTTGTGAGAAACTTTTAGGTTTTGTCTACGTTCTTCCATATCCTGACCCCATGCTGTCTCTTCTTTCTTCTACCACTTAAATGTGAGTATGGTTTTTAAGTTCTGTGTGGTCATTGCAGCAAACGATCAAACGGAGAAGAGCCTGGTTTTATCCTGCATTTCCCCGATTATTAAAGAGGTTGAACATATATGTTTATTAATCACCAGTATGTATTTTTGGGGATGTGTTTGGTCGAATCAGTTGCCCACTTGTCTGGCATATTGCAACCAATTGGTCGGTATCCTTTATATATTTTGGACACTGATCCTTTATCTTTGTTCTTCACTGTGTGACATCCTCCTCGCTCCATTCATGGTATCTGTAGATGAACAGTGTGGAAGTTACATAATCTGGAGTCAATTTGAGGCTAGTAAGCATGAAGGGGTGGAGTTTAGCCTGTCAATCAGGTTGCAGTTTGATGACCTTATTTGGAGGCACTACGGAGATAAATAGCTTGCTGGAGGCAGGACACACAGACTGTCTGCTTGGTATTCCTGATGACAACATACATGGAGCTATACTAGAGCCCTGGAGCTAGAGGAACCACTTGGAGACCCATGCCAGCGCTGAGATGCTTACATTGCCACTGGACCCACAAGACTTTCCACCCACTGGCCTGTGATCTTCCATCATTCAATATCATTGCATGTATTTCATGAATCTGAAGAGGAATTTATAGATTGGTATCGGACATATGGACTAATATCAGACATGGATTTGGTCTGGACTGAGCTAGGATGTTTTCTCAATATTTAATTGCTCTTGTATATAAACTCTCTCTTATATACATGAGTGTCTATGAATTTGTTTCTCTAGTCAATGCAGATTAACACAAAGGGAAATTCTTAATTTTATGGAAATCCACTGTACCAATCATCCACTTATGCAGTGCTTTTTATGTTGTTAAATAAATCTTTTCCTACCCAAGGTCACAGAAGTTATCTTCTCATTTTGGAATGGCTACTCAATAGTTTCACCTTTCACATTTTGTGTTAGGCAGGGTTCTCTAGAGAAACAAATCCATGACACTTATGATTAGATAGATTAGATAGATAGATAGATATAGCATGAAGGAATATAACAGCTAATTAGTCCACACAGCAGTACAGAGGGCTCATTTCAACTCACTGCCATGAAACAGTTAATATACTGGAAGTCCTTCAACTCATGAGGGCTGCTGGGTCCAAGGTCAAGGAAACAGGCAATTGAGTGTCCCTAGAGCAATGCAGGCAGTCTGGCCACAGGCAGCAAACAACAGGGTGGGTCACCAACAGTCAGCAGCTCAGGAGCTTAGTGAAGCTGGCCTGGATGGGATATCAAACTTAAGCAATGCAAGATGACAGGATCCACCAGCCTCAAGTTCAAGCAATGTATATACCAACAGTGAGACAAAGCAGGTGTTGAAGGAACCTCAAGCTCTAGTAACACATGATCCATGGGTTGGCTACCCTACAGGTAGTGTAGCTCACAAGTTGAGGCAGAGAACTAGCTAAAGCAAACACACTCTGGACCAATCACCGGAGAACAAGAGAGGGGCAGGCCTGCCTAGTCATTTATCTCGTTGCCCTCCAATCAAACTGTGGCCTTATTAATCGCACATATTCCTATTGGCAAGATTGGTACAATAAGCCTACCTATCACACATTTAGATCTACAATCAACCTGGAATTGATTTCTTTTTTCTGTATGATGTGAAACATGGGTCAAATTTCATTGTTTTCCATTTGACTTGGCACAATTTTTGGAAATATAGTCTTTCCTCCACTACTCTGCAATGCACTTTTGTCATAAATCAAATAACTACATATGTTCTCTTCTTGTCTGTGTAAATATTTTTCTATTATTGTATGAGTACCAGAGTGACTTGATCCATATACCTTCATAATACCATGTATACTTGAGTATAAGCTGACCCGAATATCAGCCCAGGCACCTAATTTTACCACAAAAACTGCATTAAAAATGTGCTGAAAAACTCGGATTATACACAAGCATATACAGTAACTCGAAAATTGATAGGGTTTATCCCTCAATGGTGTTTTCTTTATGTTCATCTTGGCAATCTCAGTCGCGTTTTATAAAAGCTTGATTGTCGGGCAATCAGTTTACATGCTTATAGGCAGCTAGAATTGAATAATTAATTTGGGGAAAACTGACATGGTATATATTATCATTTATCTAGGTCTTTAACTGATTTTTGAGGGAGAAAGACTGGGCTTTCAAGTCTTGAGACCCACAGGGGGTTGGTGTGAGTCAGCATTGACTAGATGGCAGTGGGTTTGTTTTTTTAATCAAGTACAGAAGTTGTGAACACGTTTATTAGATTTATTTCTACATATTTGACTTGTTGATGCTCCTAAAGATAACAATGATTTAAAAACTTTGTTTTCTACTTGTTCAGTCCTGCCATACAGAAATGAAACTCATTGTTGTCATTTTATCCATCATCCTTGCTGAATTCACTTATTAATTCTAATCACTTATTTGTAGAATTTTTGAAGTTTCTGAATTCTCACTGAGGACATGTGTGAACAATGATGGATATATTTCTTCTGATTCCTCCTTATTCTAAAGGTGGAGATTCCTCCTTATTCTAAAGGTGGAGAATTTTGAGGCAAAAGTCCAGAGCAGAGAGTGTTTTAACAAGTTCCTCGCCCTTGGTGAGCCTTTGTCCCCTATCTGCTCATAGATGTTCTCTGTATAACTTTCCCTCTTTGATATCTCTTATTTACAGACTAGTGTTTTCCAAAGTAGATCATATTGCCTTCTGAGGGGCGCTAGAATGATTTAGGAGGGCTGTAAAAGCAGATGCACACATTTTATCCTAGATCATGGTCTTTAGTAAAAAGTTTTTGATTTTCAGTGGGCACTGAGTAATATACATATATTTTTTTTTACTGAAAAGAGTGTGGTAGGCCAAATAAGTGTGGGAGCCTCTGATATAGACAAACACTCATCGGCTAAAGCAGGTCACCACATCCAGTTCTCCCCCTCTTTGGATCTTGCCAGTCTTATCGCTCACTCTCCTGTTCACTCCTTAGTGCTTTTTCAGAAGTGGTTTTAGCAATCTGCCATCTAGGCTTTTTCCTATTTGTCTTTAATGGGAAGATAGGTAGTGGTGGCCTAGCCTGTAGATACCAAAAGCAGAAGTTCATTATATGTTTATCCAAAGCAGTCTTGTGAGACAAAGGACACTGATGCTCAGAATTAAGTTTATATGTCTGTTTGGGAGGAAAGAGATGAGTCATGGGTGAAGGAAGTTGATGGAGCCAGGTCAAAATAACCTGTTGGCATTTGCTGTGCTCTGGGAATGCACTGCTCATGGACAGCCAAAATTGTAGAACTCTGTGTTCCGGAGAGGGCTGTAATGATACTCCCGGGGAATAAAACCCATGCTTATCTATGCTAACCATAATTGATTGGTGTTCACCCACCCACCACATTGTTTATGTATTATTATTTTTGTCTCTTTCATTAAAGCCACACATGAGAGTCAATTCCAGGAATTAAGACTGTGTTCTGAATTGTATGTTTCAGGCAAATATCTATGATCAGGGTGGAGAAATCCTTTTCCATGATCAGGGACTGGAAACAGTATTTGTTGAGTAGGCATTTTTGTTGGAGAACATTTGTTAAGTCAGATCTACAAATGGCACATAAAAATAGCTCTGTTCTATTGAGACCTTACTTGCTTTACATATATTACTATGGAATTCTAACAACAGTATCTCTGTGCTGAATTTTCCTTGCAGTGTATGTATTCTGACACAGTTCCTATCTGAAAGTGATATACAACCTTGGGCTAAGAAGCCGGTCTTAGCAGAGAACTCCTGCCACTGAGCTTCTTTGAAGTGTTGCTTCTTCCCTGTTTGAAATAATGAAAAAATACTATATTCAATGAAGAAGCATTAAAATCCAAACCAAACTCACTGCCATTAAGTTGATTCAAATACTTAATGACCCTATAGGACAGGGTAGAATTGCCCCTGTGGGTTTGCAATGGTCTCTGTAACTCTTTATGGGAGTAGAAAGTCTTGTCTCTCCTGTGACTTCTTACTATTGCTTGTGTTATTCACTTTACTCTGATGGTTGAATACTAAGGCTCTATGTCAAGGTTTTTTATTGTTTTCATTCTCATTGAAGACACCTTTCATCTAAAAGCCATATCTCTGTTCTTCCTGATGACATCAGTTCAGTTTTCCTCCGTGAACACCTGTGAGGAGGTGGCAAAAATGTAGAAGATTCCAAAAAGTCAGAGTCATAGAACCGGGCGAGGGATGTTGTCCTAGAGGCCAGAGGAAGCGTGCCAGGACTCTGGATGGGAGTATGAACTGATTCCATTGGTTCCTTAGAAAGATCATTCTTTGCCCTGCGGAGAGTTGATCGGAGGCCGCAAGCCAAGTGAAGGAACAGTCGTCGGAGGGCATTGCTTGAACCAGGGTAGAGGCGTGGTAGAGAAAGGGATCAAGACAATGATCAGATTTCACAGGAGGGGTGCTAGAAGTTTCATTGGCCAGGACCGAAAACCCAGGAGGGACAGGTGTGTGAAGGAAGATGCATCGGTTGGTTTGGGATGTGGCGTGTTCAAGGGCCTGGGTGATACCGAGGTTGTAGTTGCACATCACTCAACAAGCAAGGTAAGCACAGGTTTAAATGTGCTTAGTTACTAATCTGTGGGAGAAGGTCAGGGCTTTGTACTCCCATAAAGAGTTACTGCCTCAGGAACTCACAGAGGCCTGTCCTATAGGACCACTCTTAGTTGCCATTGACAATGGCAGTGAGTTTGGTTTGGGGTTTTACTAATTTGTAATGAGCAGTTTCGCAGGGGTTTCATTGGTGAAAAACATGTGAAACTGTTCACTACAGATGAGTGAGTAAGCACCAAGTAAGCCTATGCTTACCTTACTTGACAGGGTGTTCTGTCCCTGCCAGGGAATGCAAATTCAAAAGGAGGGTTTGTTTCTGTAGGAAAGTGCTATGGGGTTGGGAGAGCAACAGAGGCCAGTCACATCTGGAAGCAGATCCTTCAATGTGGTGAAAAAGGTAAATTTGTTCACTACAGGTTAGTGAGCCTTTGTTTACCTTGCTTCTGGGGTAACCCGACGTGAGAAGCTTGACAACGCAAACACTGGGTAGACCTCAAAGGGCAAGAGATCGTCTCCCAGGCCAATGGGAGCCTTGGAAGACTCCTGCTTGGGCAGATTTTTCCTCTCTAACTGCTCTCCCAAGCACGGCACTAGATGTGTATTCTAAATACATTAAATACACCTAAATACATTCTAAATACATTAAAAGTCTTTTTTTAGCAGCCATCTAGCTCAGAAACAACAAAGTCCACAGAGAAGAAGCACATGAGCCTGTGCGAACACGACGTGCTGAAGGGAACAGGCAGCAGACAC
>NW_022103920.1:65065805-65097842 GCF_000313985.2 Echinops telfairi
TCTTTGAAGTTCAATGCAACTTTTAGTCTTTTTCAGTAATATGGAAAGTGGAGTATTTAATCTGATGTGATATCAGATCTGCAGAAAGTGGCAACAACTAGTTTCTGGATACAGGAAAATGGCAATCACTGACTTGTGACAGCTGAGCAGCTGAGGCTTACACTCGGAGTAGGGGGTTAAGTGAAGGTAAACCAACTGTCAAGAGGGAAACAAATCCAGATAGGGAGGTGGAAGAGTCTCCGTTCACCTGGAGATTCTGCTCCCAGGGGTTCGGCTTGCTCTACGGCTGGTTATTGCCAACTGGAGTAGAAGAATGAGCGCAACACGCTTGTCCCAAGTCCCTTTCACGGACGGTGTGTTGGGATTTGTGAGTCCACTTTGTAAGGAGACCCGGAGAGCTGACTACGCTTCTAAGTGGCAGAGTCGTATGTCTCTGCCTCTAAAGCTAAGACGATTCTTTTGACTCGATCATATTGGATCCTGAAAAGAGAGAGAGAAAAGAAAATCAAGAAGATTAGAACACGTGGAAAGAAGAGATCAAATTATTTAAATGTGACCGGCTGGAGGTACCGATGAGGTCTTAGAAGAGATGCTCCCATGACGTATTATTGCCAGCGTGCAAGCCTCTTCTCACATGCTTAAATCTCATTAGTGGAGTCTGAGGGTTGCATTCTCCAGAAGCCAAATCTGAAAAGAATAATCAGACTTCAACAAGATGTTAAATCCTCACTGGTTCTAAACTGTCTATATAGTACCTATGCTCCCCAAATTTATTTACCATGGTGGAAAGGTATCTGCAGTGCTATGATTTTGAAGACATACAGACTAACCAAGCAGTCAGTTGCTATTGGGTGAACTCCAGCCCACCTTGGTGATCCTATGTGTCACGGCGCAGAACTTCTCCATAGGGTTTCTAGTCTGGGACCTTTCCGAAGCACATCGCCACACTTGTTTGTCAAGGTCCCTGGTGGGTTCCAACTGCCCACTTTCTACGGCTAGTCAAGCCCGTGGTCAGTTTCACTCTCAGGGATTCCTGTTTTGTGACTAAACCTAATCTAAAACCAACACCCAAACCAATCCCACTGACATCCAGTCCATCTCGACCCACGGAGATCATCTATTCAGTTTACAAGCCTGTAAACCTTCCCCAGAAGGAATAGTCTCGCTTTCCACCCACAGAGTGGCTGGGGAGTTTGAATTGCTGACCTCACAATTAGCAGCCCAACACTTAACCCATGGTGACATTTGGGTATATAATTTACTAATTAGAGGTTTATAATGTTCAATGGGCTTCAGTTTTGTGGTCTTATTTAGCTTATACATCAGCTCTATTAAAAGATGGTGTTTTCCTACATTCAGAAGTGGAAAAAAGGGAAGGTCAAATTGTTTAAGTGACTTGTTGAGACCTGCATGGTTAGTTGGTCTCAGTTCTAGAAACACCAGACTTTTTAGTAATTTTCTTTCCACATGCTAGACAATGGTAGGAAGGATGGGGTATGAGAAAGAGAGAGAAAAGAAAATAACAGAGGGATACAAAGGTAATTCAAGTCCAAGGAAGAGAACTAACAGCCTGTTGAAAAATGCATTGTGTTTTTCTTTCATGTGTTCACTGCGTTTTGCCCAATAAGTTCCAAAGATATTTAGGCTCTCAAAATTTTAATGTAGAGCATCTCATGGTAGCCACCCAGCCTACCACTGAAGGGTCCACGAGGACAGCGTGTTAATGCAGCCCAGGGGCCTACTGCAGCTGGGTCATACATAAGGCCGAGTTAGTTTCCTTGCTTGTTCCTGGTCTAAAACAGACATAAGTATAATGCTACTTGATGCAAATAACAGCAATCATGAACAACATATACGTAAGGCTAATACCGGGCCGGGGATCCATTGTAGTACTAGCAAGCATCACCGATCCTCTGTGGAACAACCTGTCATTGTTAGTGGGTACCAGTTGAGGTACCTGAGCTTTCAAAGTGCTATGTGGAATCTTTCTCAAGGAACACAGCCATCAGACCTGCCAAATCGTCCCACAGCAGTTCTACGTTCTCAGGAAATAATGATTTCTATAGCTTAACTGGTTCTTGTTCTGGATTTTTCATTTCTTCTGAGTTGCCCCTTTGAACAGGCAGCAGCAGTGGTGCCCAGGCATTCTTACAATGCTCTGTTACTTCTCCTGCATTGCCTAGCTGCTGCTGTTGGAGTCAGCCCAATGAGTTGGTTCCCTCCAGAAATATCCACTGGAACTGTACTAGTCAAATCAAAATGTCTCCATCATATGGCTTTCAAGGTGCAGAGAGGTTGACTTTCATGTCGGTTTCCCCTGAATGCCATGATTTTGAAAGAATCTGTTTCAGTCAAATATATACAATTTTTTAAAGCCTGTCAAAGTATTAAAGACACAAGCAATCATAGCAAAATAGTTAAAAACTCTCCATCAAAGCAGACTCTAGGTCACTGATTTTGATGAATATTTTTCTTTTTAATAGGCATAGCTAATATAAGTAAGTAGACAAAAGAAGATATTTAAATTATATCCCTATATTGCCCTTTAAGATCTTTAACCCTGGAAAATCATGTCCATAATCTTAGCTCATTATCTTAATTAGATCTGGCCTACATTATCTCACAATTTATTCTCATTACTTCATAGGTGATCAGCCTTTCGAAAAGAATGTGAGCAGGATTTGCTGATTTTTCTGGTGATTGTGTCTGTCTTCTCTTTCAAACTCTATTTAGATCTTCTGGGTGTAATAATGATGATGCTGTATTTAATTAAAATTTGCAGTCGGAAGACATTAATATTCATTCTGATAAATGCGCACAGGATTAACTCAAGAATTAAAATCTGGATAATGACTAACGAGGCGAACAATGCAGGAAAGCCCATAAAAATCGAGATGAATTATAAAAATGGCTGAAAATTCAAAGGTTTTGTTTTCATTGGCATGCTCTATATGCAGAAAACATATCTCTTCAGTAACAAGTCACTTCAACATATGCTTGCCACTGACAGTGATAGTTCCTGATGCTCAAGATTATGTGGCCAGGAAGCCACCTGGTCTCATCCTTTATCTTTCTCACTCAGGTTAAAAACATGAGGAATAGCTGTGTTTTTGTTTGTATAGTAAAATGGCTCATTAGCTTTTGAAGTAGGAAATAAGGGCTGCATTTTCTGTTGTCTGCTTCACTGTACAGATCTTGGAATGAGGTGTCCAGAGCTAAAGAAGACAGAATTTTAGCTATTTATAAAAATAGGAAGGGGTGTGAAAGGTATGGTAGGGATTCAGCAAGGACAATGTAACAGAGGAATTACTGAAACCCAAATGAAGGCTGAGCATGATAGTGGGACAAGAGGAAAGTAAAATGAAATAGAGGAAAGAACTGGGAGACAAAGGGTATTTATAGAGCTTTAAATACAGGCATGCACATATGTAAATATATTTATATAGGATGGTGGGGAAATAGATCTATGTGCATATATTTATAGGTTTAGTATGAAGGCAGCGGATGGACATTGGACCTCCACTCAAGTACTTACTCAATGCAAGAACACTTTGTTCTATTAAATTGGCATTCCATGATGCACACCTTCCCGACATGATTGCTGAAGACAAATGTGTGCATAAGCAAATGTGGTGAAGAAAGCTGATGGTGCCCAGCTATCAAAAGACATAGTGTCTGGGGTCTTAAAGGCTTGAAGATAAACAAGCAGCCATCTATCTCAGAAGCATCAAAGCCCACATGGAAGAAGTACAACAGCCTGTGTGACCATGAAGGGTAGAAGGAACCAGGTATCAGACATCAAAGAACAAAAAATCATATCATTGTAAATGAGGGTGAGTGCAGAGTGGAGACACAAAGCCCATCTATAGGCAACTGGACACCCTCTTACTGAAGGGTCGTGGGGAGGAGACTAGCCAGTCAGGGTGCAGGGTAGCAACGATGAACCATACAACTTTCCTCTAGTTCTTAAATGCTTCCTCCCCCACTATCATGATCCCGATTCTACCTTACAAATCTGGCTAGACCAGAGGGTGTACATTGGTACAGATAGGAACTGGAAGCATAGGGAATCCAGGACAGATGACCCCTTCAGGACCAGTGGTGAGAGTGGCGATACCTGGAGTGTGGAGGGAAGGTGGGATAGAAAGGGGGAAACGATCACAACGATCTACATATAACCTCCTCCCTGAGGGATTGACAACAGAAAAGTGGGTGAAGGGAGACGTCGGACAGTGTAAGATATGACAAAATTCTAATAATTTATAAATTATCAAGGGTTCATGAGGGAGGGTAGAGGGGGGAGGGAGGGGGAAAATAAGGAGCTGATGCCAGGGGCTTATGTGGACAGCAAATGTTTTGAGAATGATGAGGGTAACGAATGCGCAGATGTGCTTTATACAATTGATGTATGTATGGATTGTGATAAGAGTTGTATGAGCCCCCCGATAAAATGATTAAAAACAAACAAACAAAAAAACCTGCTTTCTCCTTCACTCATATCTGTCCCTCTAGTAGTAATTTTCCTTTCCTATCCATTGTAACCATAAACAAGATTTATTTTCATATGAAAGCATTTTCCTGACTTATATTTTGTTTTGTTTTAATTTTAATAAATCATTTTATTGGGGGCTCTTACAGCTCTTATAACAATCCATACATCATTTGTATCAAGCACATTTGTACATATGTTGCCATCATCATTTTCAAAATATTTTCTTTCTGTTTGAGCCCTTGGTAGCAGCTCTTCTTTTTTCTCTCCCTTCCCCACCCTCCCACTCTCATGGACCCCTGATAGATGATAAATTATTATTATTTTCATATCTTACACCACCCACTGTATCCCTTCACCCATGTTACTGTTGTTCTTCGCCCTGGGGAGGGGGGGATTATACATCGGTCAATGTAGTCAGTTCCCAGTTTCTCCCCATATCCCCCCACTTTTCCCCTACCCTCATGGTATCGTTACTCCCATTACTGTTCCTGAGGGGTTAAATGTCCTGGATTCCGTGTGTCAAGATCTCTTATCTGTACCAGTGTACATGTTCCAGTTTAGCTGGATTTGTAAGGTAGAAATGGGGTCATGATAGTGGGTGGAGGAAGCATTAAAGCACTAGAGGAATGTTGTGTGTTCTGTCAGTGCTGTGCTGCACCCTGTCTGTCTTGTTCTTTCCTTGTGACCCTTCTGTGAGGGAATGTCCAATTATCTGCAGATGGGCTTTGGATTTCCACTGTGAACCCCATCATTTGCATCGATAAAATTTGTTTGTTTGAGGTCTTCTGATGCCTGATACCTTATCCCTTCAACACCTCGTGATCACACAGGCAGGTGTGATTCTACCATGTGGGCTTTATTGCTTCTCTGCTAGATGGCTGCTTATTTACCTTCAAGGTTTGAAGACCCCAGACACTATATCTTCTAATAGTTGGGCACCATCAGGTTTCTTCACCACACTTCTTATGCACCCATTTTCACTTCAGCAACCATGCGGGGAAGCTGAGCATCACAGCATGTGCCAGATTATTAGAACAAAGTTTTCTTGCATTGAGGGAGTCCTTAAGTAGAGACCCAATACCTGTCTGCTACCTTAATACTTAGCATTTGAATATATGACTTTTTAATCATAGAAGTCTCATACAATATTTGCCATTTTGTGACTTAATGAATTTTATTCAGCATGATGTCCTCCAGGTTAATCCATGTTACAAAATATTTTTTTGATTCATTGTTGATTTTTAACATCATATAATATTCCATTGTGTGTCATAGTTTGTTGATCCATTCATGTGTTGATGGATTGTCATTTCCATATTTTTGCTATTGTGAATAGTCCTGTGATAAACATCAGTGTGCATATATAGCTATGTCATGGCTCTTATTTCTCTAGGGTATGCACCAGTCATGAAATTGCTGGACCATGTGGTATTTCTGTTTCTAACATTTTAAGGAAGACTTTTGCTTTTCACTGTGGTTATACCATTGTACTATCAAACCAGCAGCATATATGGGTATCAGTCTCTATACACTCTCGCCAGGATTTGTTGTTTTTGTTTTTTGTTTATACTTTGCTATGAGTGTTGGAGATATTAGGAGAGATGATGTCTCATTGTTGCTCTGACTTGAATCTCTCTGAGTTCTTTACGTGTTTGTTGGCCACTTGACTGTCTTCATTAGGGAATGATCTATCCATTTAAAAATCGCATTCCTGGCCTTTTTCTTGTTGAGGTGTTCTCAAGCTTTCCATAAGTTTTAGGGATTAGTTCTCAGTCTAACACGTTGTTGATAAAATTTCCCCCAATCAGTGTGTTCTCTTTTCACTCTTCTGGTGATATCTTGTGATGCATGTAAGTGTCTAATTTTAGGAGGTCCCAGTCAGCGAGCTTGTCTTCTGCTGTCTGAGTGTTTTCAGTGATGCCAGACAGTATAGTATCTTTGTGCCATGTGTTAGGTCTTTGATGGTCTTTATAGTTTCAGGTTTTTTGTTCATCTTGAGCTTGTTTTTGTAAGTCATGAGAGATATTTTTTTAGTTTTCTACAAATGGATATCTGTTTTTGCTAGCACCATTTATTAAAGAAGCTCTGTTTCCCATTTAATGGGTTTTGTCTCTTTGCCAAAGATCAACTGTCCATAAGTGAATGCAGTCACTTCTGGGTTCTCAACTCTGTTCCCTGGTCTGTATGTCTCTCCTTGACCAGCATCAGACTAGTTTGACTGCAGGGACTTTATACTAAGTTATGAGATTAGGAAGGAAGTGTGAGGGCTTCTACTGTGTAATTTGTTCTTTTTCCTTATTAGTTCTTTTCTTATTGAGGGGCTCTTTCCTTTCCATATAAAAGAATACCTGGTACCAAACTCAGGCAGAAGTACCTCTCAAAACTAAAATTATAGGCCAATATCCTGCATGATTATTGACATACAATCCTAGCCAACTGAATCCAACAAATTGTTTAAAAAAATAAACAACAGCAACAAAAGCAAACATATACCAAGTAGAACTTATAACAAGCATGCAAGCATAGTCCAGCTTTAGAAAAACAACCAGCATAATCTACCATATAAATCAAGCAAAGGAAAAGAACCACATGATCATGTTAATCAATGCAAAAAAGGCATTTGACAAAATGAAGTTCTCATGACTGACAAAATTGCTCAACAAAATTGGACTATAAGGGACATTCCTCAACATTATTAAGGGCCTATAAACCCATGGCCAATATTAGCCTTAATGGAGACAGACTGAAAGCATTTCCCTCGTGAATGAGAATCAGTCAGGGATGCCCTTTAGCACCATTTCTATTCAATGTTTTATTTAAAATCCTAGCCAGAGCAATAAGGCAAGAAATAAAAGGCATCTATATTGAAAGGGATGGGAGCTCACCACACACAGAATCCAGGAACAGGAGTGGGAATAGTGATACCAGAAGGGGAAGAGGGGGAGAGGAAGGGAGAAAGGGAGAATCAATCGCAGTGACTGACACATAACCATGCACCCCTCTACAGGGGGAAGAACAACAGAAAACGGGGGAAGGGAGACAGCAGTTGGTGTGAGAGATGAAAATAATAACAATGTACAATCTATCAGGGGGTTATGGGGGGGGAAGAGCTGATACTAAGGGCTCAATAGAAAGTAAATGTCTAGAAAAGAATGAGGGCAACATATGTACAAACATGCCTGAGTCAATTAATGTATGGATTGTGATAAGAGTTGTATGAGTCCCCAATAAAATGATTTTTAAAAAGGGCATCTACATTGACAAAGAAGTAAAACAATCTCAGAGTTTCTTTAACAAAAGGTGCTAGCAAAAACCACTTTGTAGCTGAAATGATCATATACATAGAAAAGCCCAAATAAAAGAAAATTACTGGAAATATTTAAAAGATTCAATGAAGTGGCAGGATGTAATATCAGCAGGCAAAAATCTGTCAGAGCCCTTTACACTAGCGAAGAGAACGCTGGAAGGGGAAGCTGGAGAATGATCTCACTGACAGCAGCCGCCCCCCCGATGAACAACTTAGGGACAAATCCAGCCAGAGGCACAAGGGACCTATGCAAAGCAAGTTACAAAAAGCCAAATAGGACAAACAAAAATGGAAGACTATACCAGGCACACAGGATGACTTAAAGTGGTGAAAATGCCAATATCACCAAGAGAAATCTGCAGATATAATGCGATCTCAATCAGATTCCATTATCATTCTTTTACGAGATGGAAAAACAAATCACCAACTATATGCTAAAATGCTACTTCTTCTTTTGGCTTTCTAACTCCTTTGTTTTTCTTTTTTAATTCAATGATGCGTACCTTGAAGGTATCTGGATAACAGGGGAGCGAGTTGTTTAGACTCTTAATCTGATCCTTGTCCTAAGTCATTTTACTCACGAGGATATTTCGCATGGATGTGTGTGTGTGTGTGTGTGTGTGTGTGTGTGATGGGGCTTTGTTTTTGCTGAAATCTAGAAGTAACCACTTTCCATGTTGCAAGTCTCCAAATGTCTGCATTATTTACTATACCTTTTATTTCTGTTAAGGAACCCTGTTAATGTTGTTGGCTACACACTGAGCTGCGAACCTCAACATCCCTGGTTTAAACTCACCAACTGCTCTGTGGGAGAAAGGTGAAGCTGTCTACTGTCACAAAGATCTAAAGTCTGGGAAATACAAAGGGGTGGTTCTACACTCCTTTCCTACAAGGATGCTTTGAGTCACAATCTACTCAGTGGCAGTGAGGTGTTGTGTTTTGTTTTGTTTAATTTGTTGCAATCCAGCCAGGATTTTCAGGAGCTTATTTCTATTTTGTATTGTTACGCACAATCAACATCTACTTCCCACATTTCCCCTCTAAGCCAGTAGCCTCAGAAACACATGGTCTGTTACCCAAATGACCATTGGAAAGAATGCTCTTAAATGGGTCCCTGTTGTCTGAGTCATGGCGACCCCATGGGTCACAGAGTAGTACTGAGCTCCATGGGGGTTTCTTGGTTATAATCTTCAGGGAAACAGATTGCCAGACCTCTCTGCTGTGGTGCAGCGATGTTGGTTTGTATTGCCAACGTTTCGATTACTGGTGGAGCGAAAAAACCCCAGGGACCTAAAAAAGGATAAACTCACTGCTGTTGACGTGATTCTGAATATTCTCCACCACATAGGACAGAAGTAGACCTGCTGCTTCAGAGGACCTTCAGAAAAGCTGACCCCTCCTCTTCCTCTCTCGGGACAGCTGGTGGGTTCAAACCGCCCAACAGCCACGTGGCAGCCCACCCCCTAATTCACTGCGTCTCCGTGCCCCTTTTCAAACATGCCAGGAAGAAAAGTAGCAAAAAGTTTGCACTAGTGGATATTTGAGACAAAAATTCCCTTAAGGCATAACTAATCAAGTTTACTGTTTTCACGTAGGTGACTAAATGAATATTGCACTTTCGCTTGGCAGCTCTTGGGTGGGAAACAAACACAGATGTTTTTATTCGCTTTATTGTTTGTAGTAGTTGCTTTCAGATGAAGTGTTTCATCTGTTCTTCACAGCAGCCTTGACAGATAGTCAGGGTCCATATAATTATTATCTTCCTTTTAAGGATGTAGAGACAGGCACTCACCATAGTTCCTGGAATGCTCAAGTCCTTAAGTGAATTTTGTTGAATAAATGAACAAGTGAACAAAGAAGCTGAATAAGTTGTGGGGTGGGCACGGGAGTATTAAATGACTAGTTCTAGATCAATTAGTAGTGGCTTAACATAACCAAATATTCTTCCATGTTCCCTTCACCCGCTACTTCTAAGCAGATTTTGAATGCAGGCTTATACTTGGGCTATAAATATTTTCTCTAGAATTTTGCTGATGAATTGAAGCTTCATAACAGGAAGAAAGCAGATGGCTTTGGAGGGGTTTATATTTGCTCTTTGAACTGTGCTGTTTTGCTCGTTTATGCAGAGTGCACAGGAAGATTGTGGGGCCTACTTTCTAACTGCATCATTTAATAAAATACAATAAGGGGAATTGAGCAGAAAGGCTGCAGGGGGAACATCCTGCTTATTCTTGTCATGAGAAGACTATTTTTTCTTCTATCAGATGCCAACGATGGGGATTTTTTTTGGTCTCCTTTCATCCGGGGCCGCAATTGTGATATTCAGCGAGAAGAGTGTGAAGTGCCACTTTAAAGACAAACATTCAATTCCTTCTAATTCACAAGGGAGAGCAGGATCAAGTTGTGCAGCTGGGAGGTGATGTTTCTTCTCAGCAGCTGTCACTGAAGAGACACGCGCAAACCATAGAAGTCATTTGTCACAAGAGCCTCATCCAGAATTTGCTATGCGCGTCTCTCTTGCTAACGTGACATGAAATAGTGAAGCTTTCAAAATCAAGTATAGAGACTTCGTTGTGTTGACACAGGCAAAATGAAATGGAGAGCTGGGGCAATTATGGGGATAAATCAGGCCCAAAATATCCAGCCATTGAAAGAAAACTCCTTTGGCTCGAATTAGTCAGAGTGACTATCCGTGTTCGTCAATTTATCAGGATGATGAATTTCATCCGATACTTCATCACAGTGAATATGTCTGTTGTCTATGAATTGGAATGAGTTTGTGATAGTTTATTCCCCTCGGAATTATAATGGAAGCCTAATGAGCAAGTGCCGTATTAAAAGATGACTGCTGCCCCTATGATAATAGTCTAAGAGAATTTAAACTTCATTATCCAACAGCTAGGAGAAGTAGCTATTGCAATGCGGGTAGAGAGAGAAAGGTGTGAAATGTGTTGCGTATCAAATGCTTGTAACTAATCTATCTCTTCCACTTAGCATCTTACTATCCTAAAATATCTCGGTCTGTAGCTCCAGGCTAGTTTTCAGGTCATGTGACAACTAGTTAAATGAGCCTGAAAATTTCATCAGGTTTTGTATAAAGAATAATAAATTATACTTATATTCACACACAATTATGTCTTCTGTGTATTTTTAATAGTCCTTGTTTGTATGCAAGCAGATACATGTTTTATAGATGTGAAGGTTAAGCAAGGTCAATGCTTATGTCTGTCTTGGTAATGATATGGAACCTCCTACTGGAACCCTCTGCATGCTCCTCCTTTGAGCACCATTCTTGCTTCTTCCTGATTCCACAGGCACCAGAGACACTGTCAGGAGGCCGGGTGCACAGGTACACAGAAGGACCTATGTTCACCCAGCTACTGTACCTCCAGGGGTCTGGCCCAACAGGATCCTAAACACCAGGCACCATTTAACTCATGGAAGTTACAAATAGTAGAATTGTTCATTGAAGCAATAGAATACTATCAAAGTGGCAAAAGCCTATTGGTGAAAAATGTTTAATATTTACCACAAAAGTATAAAATAGAGGAGGAACCCTGAGAAAGTGCTTCTCTTGCTTCTGGTCACAAGAATATGATAAACTTCTATTTTGTAGAATGGATATGTGTGTGTGTGTGCGCGCGTGTATGTTTTTGCTGAAGTCTAGAAGTAATGCGAGAGCATTCTTTGAGAAAAGGAATACCTTATATTAAACAGCAGGAATATATCAAGAAAAAAATGAAAACTTCCTATAGTGCCATCATCCGGGGATTTGATACATAGCCTTCCAAATTCTATCCAGATGGATAGCTCACTATCCCTAGTGGTTTAGATAAGAGCTAAACAATATAGTGTGAGTCACCTGTGTCATTTTCAGTTTGAGAAGAGACACACTGTGGTTGTTGTTAGGTGCCATCCAATGGGTTCCAGTTCATAGCAACCCCGTGCTCAACAGAACAAACACTGCACCATCCTCGCACTCGCTGATATGGAGCCTATTCATGTTAGGCAGGGTTATCTGGAGAAACAAACCAGGGGCACTCATGTAGGTACAAGAAAGAACTTTATATCAAGAAGCACCTTTACAGCAAGAAGGAGCCCCAGTCCAGTCCCACTCAAGTCCCTGGGTGCAATACTGGCTGGGGCCTTCTCCAGGCTCAGGTAGCTGCAGGCTGGTGACCCTGAAAGGTGCCGTGGGCAACAGGGAGGATCCAGCCCACATGGGCCACTCTTAGAGGTAGACACAGAGTCTAAGCAAGCAGGAAGTTGAAATGACAGAGAGAGAGAGACCCCAGTGTCTCCCTTTAAAAGGCCATAACTCCAGGCAGCAGCATCAGGATGTGACTCTACTCCTCCACTTCTTCTGAGGCAGATTTAGTTTCAAGACAGGTTGAACGCTACTTCTCCACAAATACGATTGGCCATACAATCTCACAACCAGCCTTGTTGCAGCCACGGTAGCAGTCCATCTCATTAGAGGGCTTCCTCTTTTTCACTGGTCTTGAACTTCACCAAACACGGTGGAGTCCTCCAGTGACTGGTCCCTCCTGATGACTGTGGCCAAAATATGTGAGACCAAGTCTGGTCATCCTGGCTTAGCTTCTAAGAAGCATGCCAACTCTACTTTTTCCAAAAGAGATTTGTTTGAGTTTCTGGCAGTTTGTGGTATTTGCAACATTTTCCACCAGCACTCACGTTAGAGGCATACATTCATTTCCAGCCTCCCTTATTCACGATTCCACTTTCACAGGCATATATTGTTGCCAGGTGCCTTTAGTCAGTTCCAACCCCTAGTGACGCTACATACAACAGAACCAAATACTACCTGGGTCCATGCGCCCAGCCCTCTGCCATCCCCACAGTCGGCATTCTGCTTGAGTCACCATGCATTCCACCTCTCTCAGGGTCTTCCTCTTTCTCACTGAGCTCACAGCTAACCAAGCAGGACATGTTTGTCCGGGGATTGGTCTTTCCTGATAATATGTCCAACATACATGAGGTCAAGTGTAGACCATCCTAACTTCTAAGGAGCATTCTGGCTCCACTTCTTCTAAGACAGACTTATTTTTTTCTTTTGGAAATCCATGGCACTTTCAATATTCTTTGCTACTTCCATAACTCAGGTGCATCCGTTCTTCTGCAGTCTTCCTTCCTACTGCCCAGCTTCCACATGCATATGAGGCAACTGAAAGCACCAGAGGTTGGCCAGGCACACCTTAGTTCTCAAAGTGACATCCTTGCTCTTCAAAGAGGTCACGTGCAAAGGATTGGTCCCTGCAGTATGTATTTTGGTTTCTTGACTGCTGCTTCCATGTGTGCTGACTGTGAGGCCCAAGTAAAATGAAATCCTTGACAATTTCAATCTTATTCCACGCAATGTAATCTTTCTATTGGTCCAGTCGTGAGGATTTTAGTAGGAGAACTTAAAGTACGTGCAGATGAAGATAAAAGACTATAGCCTTTAATATGGTTTGCAACTCAATGTAAAGGAAACCAGAGTCTTCGCACATGAATATGAGATGATGGAAAATTCATGGTTTGGGTCAGGCACATCTTAGTCCTCAAAATGACATCTTTGCGTTCTAACACTGTAAAGAGGTTTTCAAGATTGTGCGTCATCTGCACATTGCAGGTTCTTAACGAGTCTTCCTCCAACCCTGCTGCTATGCTCTTCCTTGTAGCCTCAGCCTCTTGAAGTATTTGCTCAGTATACAGATAGAGTAAATATACAACCGGACACGTGTCTTTACTGATTTTGAAGCCCAACACTATTCCCTTGCTCTGTCTGAACAACTGCCTGTGGGTTTATGTACACGTTTTGCTTGCATACAGGAATTCCGATTCTCACATTGTTGTCCATAGTTTGTTATGATCAGCGTAGTTGAATGTCTTTGAATAGTTAATGAATTACAGATAAGTAGATTTCTAATATTCTTTGCTTTCGGTCAAGACTCAAGGACATTAGAATGCTATTACTCATTCCATGCCCTTTTCTGATTCTCACTTGAATTTCTGGCAGACACACTAAAAAGCAAAAAAGAAAAAAGTGAACTTAATTTTCATGATCTATTTTACATACCCTATTATATCCAAAATACTATTTTAGCATGTAGTCAATTTAAAAATTATTTGTAAGATACTTAAAAAAAACAACAATAACAACCCAGCAACTTGGGGGCAGCATCTGACTTCCCAAGAAGGAAAGCCAATCACACTCACTGCTAGGCCAAGGTTAGTTCCTATGAGGCAGGGCCAAGACACGGCTCCGCCCTCTGTTCTCCTCTTCCAACCCTGACACCAGCTGTCCCTCCTGCAGCACACTAGACTGTGCGCCGAGGTTGATTATTCATTTCAAGGACCTTACAGCACTCATTGACCACACTCGTAGTTATGGAGTTGGTTAGTGGGGTTAACAGGTTATTCAGGATCAGAAATGCGTGGGACACAGTTTTTCCTGCCAGGACAGCCTCTTCTCTAGGAGGTCCGCAGGTAGTGATTTCTCTGGCCCTTAGTTCCCAGGACTGGCTCTGGCCCACCTTAGAAGCAGTGTTACTAAGCTCTTCCGGCACTGCTGATATCTGCCCCAAAGACACTCCTCTCCACCAGAAGCCTCCGCTCTGGGAGGTGCTACGCTTTCCCTAGCATCGTGGATCAGAGAACCTAGATTCCCAGTTAAGTTCTTGGAGGCACCCAGTGGTGGAATTCAGATAAAAACAACTGGCTTGTTGCTCTAATGATCGTTCTAAATAGAAAAAAAAAGATATACTGAAAGATAGTTTATTATTTAATACAGTTAATACTTTAATAAGAAACTGAAAGAGGTGCACAAAACTAGATTATAAGACAGTTTTAAAATACCAATGAAAAATTCAATGAAACCCGACAAAAACTATAAGTTATCTAAGATATTTCCACATTGCTTTTTGATTGATGCCCTCCCTTGCAATCGTTTTCGCTTTTAATCCAAGCATCATCAGCTGTGTGTTTAAACCTTCACTATCTTTTCACTGTAGGAGTAGGGGCCTATTCCTTTAGAGGTAGGTCAAATAGAGAGTGGTCACTGTGTTTGATAGATTAGAAACAGGCCGCCTCTCTTCTCTGAACATAATGTTTATTTTGAAAAAAAACAAACCCTTTCTGCTTCTGCTGAGCTTACAGCATTTGTTCTGACGGTATTTTTAGTTCTTTGGACACTTTCAGGAATTACATAATTCACTCATAATATCTCATGGGAATTTGAGGCCTAACACAAAGCTGAAATGAATAACAATGTGTCACCCGCTGGTGGTTTGGCACTTTTCCTCTTTACATTATATGTTTGTTTACTGAAGTAACAAATGCGAGAGAATGAAAATGTAGTATTTCGTCAAAAGCATGAGTTCATGAAATGAATAAATATTACCAGCATAATTCCATCTAATTTTTTATACCTATGGAGGGAATGAATATTACTATGGGCTCTTAGAATACACTGTTAAGTAAGAAATGTAAATTTTTTTTAGAAGTGTAAATTTTTGACTTCCATATTAAGCAACTGACGAGCTGCCCGCCTTAGAGAGAATTCTGATTACAAGGGCCATTTTAACAACCAGTTTGTCAAACTCAACAAAAATGAAGTATTGGTGCTGCTGAATTGGTTCAAAGCAGCTGAAGCCCTCCACTGGAAGTACCCCACCCAGAAAGCAAGTCTCCTGCCCTAAGGCAGAGGCCTTTACTCATTTCATGGGCCAGGAAGCCCACTCACTTTGTCTCATGCGCTCGGTTCTGCTGCGACCACTTCTTTGCCCTTCCTTTATCACTTCTCTGGGGCCACAGGGTCCTGTTCCTGGACTGAGGAGGGTCAATGCTCAGGGATCTTGGGGCCCAAAGAATGTACTCTATTCCTGGTTGTTCTCTCTTGAGGAAAGCAAGTTCCTCATTTCTGCAGCTGAGATGACTCAATGTATACCCAGTAGGATGGCAAAATTAACCAAGCCCGATCTTCCAAAAACCAAACCAAACGCACTGCCAGAGAGTCGATTCTGACTCGCAGTGAACCTATGCACCTGCCTTTGTGTGCTTTTGAGACAGTAACTCTTCTACAGAAGCAGAAGGCCTCTTCCCTCTCTCACAGTGTGGCCGGTGGTTTCAAACTGCTGACCTTGCAGTTAGCATTCCGATGCCTAACCAGTCCACTACCAGGGCTCCTAACCTCACCTTAGAGTTCAAATTTTTACATTCACAATTAGCCTTGTTAGCAGTCACTCATAACCGAATCGTATAATTCTATCAGTCTTTTCTTTCATCTTCTATTGCTCAGACCCATCGGGAAGGAGGGGCTTGATGGAAGTTACAAAGACTATAGCTAGAACAGCCATATAAAGTAACTCACTTGGCTTTAGATAGCTCTTTTAATTATTGTTGTTGTTCTAGATCTTTGCAATCATAGCACTAGTAGCTTATCTAAATTTGGACTGGCCACTTTTCAAATGCCCAATGACCACAAATGGCTCATGGCCAGCCATTCTGTTAGACAGAGCAAGGAACACATTTGCCAAATGGTCTTAGGGAAATTAATGAACCCTTCCAGTCCTGATGGCGTATGTTTAAGAGGAAGTTAACCTGAAGTGTCTATTTCAAAACATTTTTCACCGACAGCATTGTCCTTCATGATGGATTTAGCAAGATCCTTTTTGACGATGAATGCCATATTATTTCTGGCATAGTAAATCATATGATTTTCTGATTCAAAATGGCCAATTCCAGTTCATTTCAGCCTGCTAATACCTAGGATATTAATCTTTATGCGTTCTGCTTTTGACAACTTCCAATTTTCCTAGATTCATACTTCATACATTCAAAGTTCCAATAATTAGCAGATTTTTGCAACTGTTTCTCCTTGCCTTGAGTCATGCCCCATCAACAACTGACTGTCCTGAAGGCTCTGCTCCCATGGACTTCACCGAACTCACATCACCACACCACGACCCATTCCAGCCCAAGGAGTCAGCTCCTCCTTAGTCACAATTTGAGTGCCCTCAGACTGGAGGGGCCCATCCTCCAACACTATCTCCAACCATGTTCTGCTTCCTTTGTTTAGGCTTTCAGTCTCTGGCAATGCTTAGAAGAAATGGATAAGGCTACTTGTGGCTTCTTCTTCCAAAGTGGGGAGTGGAGGCCTTCTTCGTTATCCACTGTGAGTCGTGAAGCTCTGCCGGAAATTGTTCACTTTGGGTGACCCTGCTGGCATTTGAAATACCAGTGACATAACTTTCAGCATCAAAGCAACACGTCAGCCATCCCAGTACAACACACTGTCATACAAGTGGATTACAACAGACAGTGTGGATTACAATGCAATGTAAAGACCACGATCCTCAAAAGTGGACCAACATCATGATAAATGGAGAAAAGGTTGAAGTTGTCAAGGATTTTGTCTTGCTTGGATCCACTGTCAATGCTCACAGAAGCAGCCATCAAGAGATCAAAAGACGTATTACATTATGTAAATCTGCTGAATAAGACCTCTTTAAAGTACTGAAGAGCAAAGATGTTACTTTAAGGACTAAGGTGTGCCCGACCCAAGTTCTGGTATTCTCCATTGCCTCTTATGCATGTGAAAGTTGGACATTGAATAAAGACTGAAGGAGAATCTATGCAGTTGAATGGTGGTGCTAAAGAACAATATTGAAAGTAGCATGGACTGCCGAAAGTACAAACCTTTATTTGTTGGACAAAGTGAGGCCCGAGTGCTCTTTATAGGCAAGGATGGCAAGACTTTGTCTTACATATTTTGCACATATTGTCAGGCGAGACTAGTCCCTGGAGAAAGACATCATGTTTGGTAAACTGGAAGGGCAACGAAAAAGGAGGCCCTTGATGAGATGGATTGACACAGTGGCTACATCAATAGGCTCAGGCATAGGCACAATTTCAAAGATAGCTCAGTACGGTGCAGTGTTTCTTTCTGTTGTGCATAGGGTTGCTGTATTAGACAGGGTTCTCTAGAGAAACAAAATCAGGACACTTGTGATTTTATAGATAGAGATAGAGATAGAGAGTTAGAGCTAGAGCTAGATATAGATAGATCCAGCACAAAAGAATTTAACAGCTAATTAGTCCACAGAGCAGTACAGAGGGCTCAGTTCAACTCACTTCCATGAAATAGTTAATATACTGGAAGTCTTTCAACTCACGAGGGCTACTGTGTCCAAGGTCAAGGAAGCAGACAGCTGAGTCTTCCACAGAGCAATGCAGGCAGTCCGGCCACAGGCAGCAAACAGCAGGGTGGGTCACCAACAATCAGCCAGATGACAGGATCTGACAGTCCCAACCTCAAGTGATGTACACACCAGCAGTGTGGTAAAGCAGGTCTTGAAGGAACCTCAAGGTCTAGCAACACAGATCCATGGACTGGCTGTCCCAAGGTAGTGTAGCTCATAGGTTGAGGCAGAGAACCAGCTAAGGCAGCCACACGCTGGTCTAATCACCAGAAAGCAAGAGAGAGAGAGAGAGAGAGAGATATGGGGCTCATCGAGCCACTTATCTCTTTGCCCTCCAATTAAACTGTGACATTATTAATCCCACATGTTCTTATTGGCCAGGTTGGCACGACAAACCTACCTATCATAGTTGCTATGGGTCAGAGCTGACTCACTGGTACCTAACAACAACAACAACAACATGAGTCTAAATTTAAAACACCATTCTAGAATGTAAAAAGTGTTATCTTCAAGGTCCATGACATTTTACTGCAATAAAGGGTGTGTGTGTGTGTGTGTGTGTGTGCTTCTGCCCACACTTTGGGAGGAGTATCTTGGTCAGAACATGTCATAACAAAAGTGCTTCTTGGACACAATGCAATGCAGGACTGAAACAAATCTACTGAACAGAATTCCAAGATGTAATGGGCTGCCTCATATTGAGAGCTCAGGCGAGTTCTTGTGATGATGAGGTGAAATGAAGCTCTTTTCACGCTCTCAGTGGACATGTATCATATTTCCCCAACAATCGCCAAATTAAGTAGCCATTTCACTTATTGACAATCTCAGCAAAAAGTCTAGAGAGAATCAATTGTGAACATGAATTATGGTATTTCCCTGAGTAGCAACCATTTTGGTTTCTATAATCTGCACCCTGGCACCCTCTGTTTCTGGGTGCTAGGTTATTAATGAATTCCAGCTGCACTTTTTCCCCCGTGCTTTTTATAATTTTTGTCAGAAAGATAATAGTTCCTGGCACAATAACCTTTCTGACGCTCTGTAGCTTGATTTGCTGACAATCCCAACCCTCCGTTCTTATAACTGGAGGGGAAGAGGTGAAGTGGAGGGGTCGATGAAGGGACAGAGATTATCAAAAAGGTTTAAATAGCTAAAACATTAAAATGCTGATATCTTGTTATTATCAACGATATTAACAAGAAGAGGAAATAGTATAATATGAAAGCATTTTTCACAGAACGAATATAATGCAGTTAAAGGAAGGAAATTATACCAACCTACTTGTATTCATTATAGTCTGCCTATTGGCCTTTCGTGTTCATCTTCATATGTCCTGTTTCCTGCTCTAATTCTCTGGTAAGAATAGCAAATCAATATGGCATTTTTTATAGACCTGAACTAGCCTTCAAACCATTTTTAAAATGAAAGTGTTACATCACTGCTTTTAAAATATCTCCACTGTGTTCTAAATGCCATGGCCATGCGGTAGCCACCACCTTCCAATGAGCAACGTGAGATCCAGTCGTCATTTCACATTAGCCCATTTCTCACCCCACAGAATGTCCCCAATGTGGTACATGGATGTTTTGCTTCAGTCTTTTATCGATCACCCTAACGTATTTCTCTGTTACCAGAATATGTTTATAACTAAAAATTACATTTCCCCCTCTAATTTCATAAGTCTCTGAGTGTTAAAAGTTTTTTTTCTATTCAGTTGCAATATTTTAAATTCATGATTTATAAAAACAAACCTATAAAATATCGATATGTCTAGGTATAAAATTAAACATTAATTGGAAATCTATTTCTTAATGAGACGAATTATGTCTCTGTGTATGTCTGATGGGGAGACGAGAGGGAGCTTAGTATCCGCTGATGAGAGAATGCTTCTAGGGCAGCAATATTTCAAATTACTCCCTGCGAGGATCCACCACAGGAAAAAGGGCCTTCCTTTCTTTTCTGTCGGGGACAAAGAGCAGCTCTGAAAGGAAGGGTGGGGCTGGGAAGACACCCACAGAGGGTTAGCTCCATGTGCACTCTCAGGCAGATCAATGTTAGAGTACACTTTATGTAGAATACAGTCTATGAAGTTTAAAGAATACCTTGTATTCTTCGTCTGTAAATTGAGTCTCTGAATTATTCTGTGTCCATATTTTCCTTAGGGAAAAAATTTCTTGGACCATCCAAGAGTCACCAAACCTCACTGGAAACACTGGCTGATAGCTTTCCCATAGGTCACAGTTGAGCACTGATGAGCGGCAAGTGTTTGACAATGACAACCCTCTCAAGCTCTTCATTATTTTCTAGATCTAAGGCTGCGTCTAAATAGGGTCAAGTCATTTGTAATCACTGAACTGTGAATAATCTCCCAACAGATGCTAAAGCATTATGGAAGAATTTAAATGAAATAGCACATATAAAGCTTCTAGACCATAAAACACATAGTAGGTGCTCAAGAAATAATATTTTTTTCCCAAAAGAATGTGAATACATGTGTAGCAGTTACTTTCAGCAAAATTCCTCGGAGAAGGATGGGGAATGTCCCAGATCGGTCTGAGATATACTGGGTAGTAAGGAAACATTTAATGCTGACTTGAGGTTTAGCTAATGAGCACAAGTCAAAACATGTGACTACTCAGGCTCCAATCCATGAGGTATACTGTATGTCTGTTACAAACACAACCTTAGTCACCATACTGTGCTGGGCTTGCCCTGCAGCCTTCTTTTTGTTCCCCCAACTCAAGGCACATTGAAAAGGAACAACAGGGGAGTACTGCCAGGGTGCCAACATTGCCATTTTGATGTGGGGTAGGTTCAAGAGTGCCCACTTCTTTGGGGGAAGGGCTTGGGAAACAGAAACATGACGTCCCGAAGTGTAGAGACCTAGATGGCGGATGCTCAAGAAACAATAGCTTCATCTTCTCATATTTCTGTTTTAGGAAGGCTGCCATGACTTTGTAGCAATACTTTCGGACGGATCCTCCTATTTCTCCCTTTGCCAGAACAACCTGCTCCCCTTCCTAAACTCTGCTTGGCAAGCTGGCACGGAAGGACTGGTCTCAGTCATGGGCAAGCGCACGCTGGTGTGCTCAGAGAGAAGGCCTCTTACTCGAGACTCTTATCAGCCAGCAATGATGCCCAACCAACAGCTGGGAGGTTTCCTTCCACCAGAGAAGAAAGAGCTTCCGCACTGAAATGTTTTCCAAGTTTCCATGACAGAGTCTTCTGTCTCGGTGCCTGCATCCGTGTGAGCTGCTTTGTATTCTAGCGCAGCTAAGCAATTAAAAGAAGATGAATAGATGTATTCCAGCATGTGTGATAACAAATGGCATACTTAAGGTGACAAGGTTTTCTCTGTTAACTGGCTTTGCAGTCACTTGCAAGTTTTTGAAAAATATCCCCTTTTATCGGAAGTTTTACCCTGCTTAATCTCAGCTTAAAGGCTATTTTTCTCAAAGCAAATTGGAGGAAGACTTTTCAAGTCCGCTTTGAAGGGACAAAATATATGTAGAGATTCCTTGGGCGCATAGGAACGGCTGCTTATTTTTATGACAGCTCAGAATTGACTAAGGTTTTAAGCACCAAGCTGTTCACCATTACAAAAGATGCTCATTTTCCAAGCGAATGACAAGCGACTCCTGCAGAAATGGGGCTGGTCCACTTACAACGCTGCTCTACGGATTCACGCTTCATGGCAAAGGCACTGCAAATAAAATCTACCCACCCTGGGCTTCGGTTGGGATCTCTCGAGTCATTTAAATCTTTTACATCGATCCCTTGAGTCAGAAGGGATACTGACCTCTTACTTAGCTTTTGAAGTGCTTAGTAGCTTCAGGAAACAGGTAATTAGGTGTACAGTACACTGACTTAAGGAGCCCTGGTGGTACAGGAGTTACGCCTTGAGCTGTAATCCCCCAGGTGCATAGTCCGAAACCACCAGGACTCCATGAGAGAAAGATGGGGCTTGAGACGCCCATGAAGAGTTACACTCTCTGAAACCCACAGGAGCAAGTTTACTCTGTCCTGCAGGGTCAGCAGGAGTGAGCGTTGACCCGAGGGCAGTCAGTGGAAGTTTGGTTTTTGAGACTCACTTGGAGAACAATACACGTGAGGCCAGATTTTGAGTCGGACAGTTTGGGCTCTGACTCTGTCACCTCTTTTAGTTATCAATGCCAAGTGTAAGCAAAGCGTCGGGTAACGTTGTCTAAGGGTGGCGGTGATATGATCCACTGGGGACGAACCAGACTTTTCCGTCCTGGCTTTCCCATTTTAAGGAGCTCTGGTGGTGTAATGGTTAAGCGCTGGGCTACTCAACACAAGGTGGGCTGTTTGGATCCACCAGCCACTCCTCACGGGAGAAGATGAACCTCTCTACTCCGGTCAAGAGTCAGTCTTGGAACCCCCAGGGGGGTCGTCCTATTCATGTGTCAGAACCAACTCCGTTGCAGTGACTTTGCCTTTTTTCCATGTTATATTTGTGAAATCTCCGGGGCTATATTTCATATTTCTAGGTATATTTTATCACTTTCAAAATCATTAAAAACACTAGTAGCCACCTTATACTGTCATGTGGATGAAAAGATCATGTTGTTCTTAGGTACAGTCAAGTCGGTTCACCTGCTGAGCTGCCCATCACAACCAGAGCCCAGCGAGACACCGGCCAGCCCTGTGCCAGCCTCACCACCGTTCTAATGGTGGAGCCCATGGCTGCCGTCAGTCATTGCGGCAGTCCCTCGTCTCGAGGGTCTTCATTAAGAGTGGTTTCTGGTCCTCAAAATAACAACAATGACAACAACCCAACACACCTATCATGCTACGGTCCTTAAAAAAAAACTCAAATCACCGAAGGTTGGAATGGGCTCATGATCTGGTTCCAATTCATCATTTCACAGATAAAAGACACCAGCCCCTACGACAAAACCCGACACTGATAAAGAATCCATGTAGCTGTGAATCTCACGCCTGGCTCTGATTTCCCAACAATAGATGCTCATGGCAAAGTCAACAAATATGCTGTGCACTCCAAGAAATGCCACATGTATTATTTCACCAGCATAGTGACTGCACAAAAGAGGCTTTCTTTGTAAGAGAACAAGAGATCTTTCTGATCACTGTTTTCTCCGTCTTACGTAAAATGGGAAAACGTGTATGAGTAAACAAAGGAATAGACGAATGAAAGAGTCCGGCCTCCTGCAGAGGAGATAAGACCTTCCTCAGCTCCAAGAAAGTTGGGTCCTGTGAGTCCGTCTGAGCCTTCCAGTCCGTGAGGACACTTCTCCGGATCATTCGTAAGGGTTGTGGTGAAGCGTCTACATTGAAGACTTGGATTTGTTTCCCAGTTCTCAGCCTCACCTTTGAAGGTGTTTCCAACCGTCACTAACCACAATTCGCTCAAGAATTAGTTTTATTGTGTTTCACAGGAACATTTTTGCCCCCAAATTCCATTTTAAACACTTCACTTCATCTGGCTGAAACTAATTAGGGTTCCATTGGGGGGGTGGGGGGGAGAAAACGCCAACATTAAACCACAAAGCAGAGATATTTTATGACCCTGCTGTGCATCTTGGCTAAAAGGAGCCTCTAGACAAGTATTAGAGTTTAAATTCGGAGCACCCCGCTTGCAGAAGACAGTGGATTCTCTAGAGAGTGGATTACTTCTACTCCTTCCCAGCCAGCCTAGGGAAAGGCCATCTCTCTTGAGGGCTTACCTGGGTGTATCCTTGCTGGAGTCTCATGGTCATGAGTCAGGCTCTATCAGTTGGGCGGGGCTCTGACTGCTTTGGTTGGAAGGCCTTGGACTAGTTTATAAACTCTTCTATCTAACATAATAATGTACATGTCCCAATCACGGGCCTGTCCCCACTGATGTAGTCCCACTTGTAACTGTGATGCATCCATCTGCCATCAATTATAAATTTGTGACAGTTTGTTTTGTTCCATGCTTTACTCGACTAGTGTCCTGATTGTGACTCCTCAGGTGAAATATGACCTCCTGCTAATGCTCAATGCCCACTCACCCCACCCACCCCCCCACCCCCGCCCCATCAGAATGGTGTGCCAGTGGCTTTGTGTTGTCTTTCTCCCTTTTAAGACTTAATAAGTGTTCTCCTTAAATTGTACTGAGGAGGGGGGTCTCTTGTACTCTAAAATAGATGGCATGGATCTTACTACCTGACAGACTGCTGGAAGAGGGTAGAGGACTGCCCAGCTTTTTGAAACCCAAAGCAGTCACAATTCTTTCAGCATTGTCATGATCAGCCCGGTAAACATATCTTAGCAATTCACAGTTCTGTGTGCAGTGTCTTTTAAAGACACCTGCTTATTCCCCACCCCTGACTCTTCACCCTTTTCTTCCACCGTGGAAAAGAAAGAACCTTATGCAAATCCTGACGAACAACTTCTGGAGTGGCTTCATCTACAGAGCTTGTTGAGACTGGAGCTGTAATGCTTACCCAGACTCTCCAATCTCCATCTGAATAAATAGAATGGGTATCGTAAGAGAGGCTGCTACTCAGATAACGAGTTTTAAACTCATTCACCCTGGGAAGTTTCAACTGCAATCGTTTGCCTATCAAATGGATTTAAAATTGTATTGTCACTGCACTGCTTTCCACGGTGAGTGCTCCAGCACTGTGGTCCCATGGCTCAATGGGCGGTTTGATTGTATAGATCTGCTGCTTGGTTCATACACTGCTGTTTATAATGGTTTGTAATGCACAGCGCCGCTATCCAGTAATAAAGCTGAACACAACTCTTTCAGTGACTTGAACTGGGGAGTTTAACTGTTTCTCTGCTTTCTGAGAGTAAAGGATGAGAAACTTTCTGCTGATGGCTTCCTCTTTTTCCTTCTTTTGCTCATTCCCTCCCTCCCCACTCTCTTCCTTCTTTTCTTCTTCTTTGTTCTTCTTCCTCCCCTCTTCCTTTTCCTTTCTCTTTTCCCTTCTTCCATCCTTCTTTCCCTGCCTTTCCTCCTCTCCTTTAAAAAAAATCACAAATGTGTCATTATGCTGCAATTTGGGTTTGCCGAATGTTTCTGCTGATTTGTTCTGGATTCACATTCATTTCTTTGTGAGGAAAATACAAGTTATCACTGCATTTCTCCTTGTTAATAGCTTCAGTGGGCCGTCATTATTATTCAAGTGCTGGAGTGCTGTGTGCCCTGAGTCCAGAGTAGAGTCAATGAGGCAACCTTTAGCTTGGCAATCTGCCCCCTGCTGTCCAGGGATAGTGTTGGGCCTTTGATGGAATCAAGGACTGTCACTTGCCTCACAGTTCGTTGGTTCTACGAAGGAGGCCTGGATTAGATCCTTCTGGAAGGCAAAGCAGCTATAGTTCCTCCAAATGGCTAGATTTCATTCTCAGACTCAATTATCTATAAGAAGAGCTTTTGCAGCAAAGGGACTTCACTGCAGAGAAGTGATGTTACATCAGATGGAATATAAAGAAAACTGTATTCCAAACTGTCCCTGATAAGTCATTTAATATTAACTTAAATCTGCAGTTGCAGAATGTGTAACAAAGAAGAAATAATAATTACTCTCTGGTTCTGGAGGGAAAGGCAGCTAAGCTGCGTTGTCTCCCCATAAAGTCACCCTCTTGAGAATCCTCTCTGACTAAAACCCTTAAAGCATTAATATCAGTGTTATTCATTTCCTAAATGTGGCACCGACTCAGCATGACTAGGCGGAGAAGAACATCCCTGAGTTTCAAACTGACTTCGGCAAGTAGAAGAAAGGGGCAGCTCTGAACAGACCCCGCTGGTTCAGGAGAGTGACAGGTGAGGAGGAAAGGTCACGTGGACAAATGTCAGAGAGGGAGAACCACTGGTGCGCAAATAGCACAAAAGGGCCTTGGGAAACAAAGGAGCCACTTCGTTCCAGAGGCCCACTCCTCAGAGAAATCATCTCTGGCTGCCCAGTTTCATGCAGACCCTTTGTCGCTTTCTCTAGCCCCTCCTCCAACTTTTTTTCTAACCCAAGGAGTCCCTGAGTGGTGCAAACGGTGACGTTGTGGGGGACTTACTAGCAGGAAGTTTGGCCGTGTGAACCCAACCAGAACCATCTCAGGAGAGAGGCCTCGCAACCTGCTTTATGAAGTCACAGCGTTGAAAGCCACAGAGCCAGTCTATTCTGCAGTCATGGGGTTGTCATGGGTTAGTGTTGACTAGAAGACAACTAACAGCAATAGCAACAATATACCTTTACATACTGATGTTATTAAATGTATATTAAAGGTCTATCATAAGTAGATAGACTTAAAATATGTTTATTATCTGAATTCCTCGCTAGCAGACAATATCCAGAAAGGCAATAACTTTGTTGGACTCATTGCTATAATCTTACCACCTAGAACAGTGCCTGGCACTAAATAAATGTTGGCTGAAAGAACAAATTAAAAATCCGAAAATAGAAATTGGTTATGCTATGTTGTGGTGGGAAGGTTTAATGAGGAGCATTGGTGGCTAGTAATTTCCACAGTCTCTTGGCATATTTTAAGTCTTAAATAAGAACCACGGTCCATTTGGTACAAAATAGTTCACTATTAGGAACTTGACACAGATCTTGGAAAGATAGATGAAAAATATATACAGTTAAGATTGTTCGATGGACTCTCTTACATTTAGAGAAGAGATGGTGGATTATCTGTTTAGGGAGGAAAATATCACAGGAGTATGAGGTTAGTATGAGTAGTATCTATGGACCATAGGTGGAGAGATTTGATACTTAGTGGATGAAAATAGTGAACAGATCTATAGTCAGGCAGTACCCCACCTTAATTTCTAAATGTACTTTACACTTATTGTTCCTCTTAATCCTGACAAAAATGCTTGAAGGAGGTTTGGTCATTTGCCCCACTTAATAGATGAGGAAATTGAGGTATGAAGAGATCAAGTAATGTGTCCTGTCTCATAGCAAATAAGTAGAAGCATCAGGAATTAAATCCAAGCTAGATGACTGCACATTTTTCTGCTCTTAATCACTATGCTATTTTCTTCTCTTAATCAAAGAATCCTTTTCAGGTTTCAAGAAATGTAGGCTAGGAATGAATCAATTAGAATTTATTATCTGTCACTCTACATGGTGCTGTTCCAAGGGTTAGAAGTTATTAAGCTAAAAGGACAGAGTCTGTAGCCACTGAAGATTTCCACTCAGCACATGTTATACAGAAAACGTTGATTTTATTAGAAATAACTCAATACCATGAGGAGCAGTGATATACTGGAAAGTATAACCCACTTTTCAGGTACATCTATTCCTAGCCCCCAGAACTGTGTAAAGGTCTTTTTCTTGATATAATCAGAGTATACCACAGAGAAAAGATTTCTGTGCTTAAATTCTACAATTTAATTGATCTTTTCCGGCTTCCTGCCCAATCTAGAATTACACTGAGACTCTAGATATTTCTATGGTTCAGGGAATAATCTGTGTGCTTCTTTTAGAGCAATTTGATCCTTCAAATTCTTAGAAAGTTCATAAGGCTGTGGTTCTCAACCTTCCTAATGCCGTGACCCTTTAATACAATTCCTCATGTTGTGGTGACCCCCCCAACCATAACATTTTTTTGTTGCTACTTCATCACTGTACTTTTGCTACTGTTATGAATCGGGCGACCCCTGTGAAAGGGTCGTTTGACCCCCCCAAAGGGTCGCGACCCACAGGTTAAGGACCGCTGTCATAAGGGCTTGTTTATCTCTCTCTACCATCTGTTAGCTATCATCTATTAGCCCTACCTTGTGCACAAAGGGAAATATATGCATATGTTCTGGAATTCAACAGAGTTTCTCTTGGAAGTCACTGAAGTATTCAAGAGTCAAACTATTTGGGTTGAGTCCTGGCTCTCCCATTTGAGACATATGACCTTAGACAAATTACCTATCTCTTTAACTCCACTCCTTCATTTATAAAACAGGCATAATAATAGTCCATAGGTGGTGCAAGTGATAAACACTTGCCTCTGAACCAAATGGCAGGTGGTTCAAAGCTACCTCCAGGAGTCCCAGAAGACAGGCCTAGATCTACTTCAGAAGACCAGCTACTGAAAACTCTATGTAGCACAGTTCTACTCTGACACAGCTGAGGTTGCCATGAATTAGGAGCAACTTGATAATAAAAACATAATAATCTGTTTTCTGTATACACACACATATCTCCAAAGTAACAATAGTACCCAACCCATAGGTAGGTTATGGAGCTTTAATGAGCTGCTCCCTATGAAGCACAGTAAAGGCTCACTATGGACAAACCAGCACGAATTACTGCTAGCCCAACATGAAACCAATAGTGACTGTCCTAGACTCCTCTTGAAACTGATATGAAAGCACTTGTGGGCTCCTGGTGATCTTCCCCTCTGAGAGTGAGTTTATTGTCTTATTAGTTCCCACTGCCATCAGGGCCAATCTGCTCCTACCCACCCTGTGTGGCATGTCGGGGCACCCTGTGTGGCATGTCGGGGCTGTAAATCTTGAAGCGAGCAGACAGCCCTATCTTTCTCCTTTGAAGAGGCTTATCAGTTTGCACCATTGGCTTGGCACTTAGCAGTCTAATGCTCACCCAGCAGCACCACCCAAACCACAGAAATGAGCTATCTAATACCCTCTTAACTGAACTTTGGCCTTGAAATATTGGGGGTATAGCATTCCATTTATCTTGGTTTACCAACTCACACCCTAGGTTTGGTATAAAAATTGCTGCTCATTTGATTTAGGTTGAAAAGAGAATATAAAGCAACCCATGCCTTTTTAAAAAATCTGCACACAACCATTCTTGCGGTTCTCTGTGTCTGTCAAGGAAGACTGGCTGCAGAAACCAGGGCGCACCCTGTGGTCATTGCTGTGGGTAAACTCTGAATCTCTGGGTGGTGGACATTTTTGAACCCAAGTATTGGCCAAAAGGTTGGCAGTTTGAACTCACCAGAAGTGCCTTGGAGAACAAGCTGTCTCAGAAAGGCTGCAGCCTTGCAAATCCTGTAGAGCAGTTCCACTCTGACGGAACACACGGGCTCACCAGGCGGAGGGATCAATTTGACAGTACCTGAAATAATACACTGTGAGCAGGTCAGGATGGAAGGATCACACCAGTTCAGACTCATGCTTTGCCCTTAAACAAATACTCTGAGGCAGCGCCCTGTGCTCAATCAGAACGTTGATTAGGGCGCCGAAAAGTCAAATGGACTCATTACTTCAGAGGCTCCGAATGCAGATGTCCACGGGCCCAGCTACTTCCTACGAGACCATAGACAGGGCTGGAATCTTGATATGCACGGTCCCCTTGTCCTGTCAGAAATCTTCAGGGCTGTCTGTTACAAACAATGGCATGGTGTTATTTCGCCCCTAAATTACAGTGCTCCGCTTACTCTTAGCTCCTCTCCTAGTTTTTAACTTAGGATAGGTCTGGTTTTATTGAGAAATGGTAGGCTTTTGTGTGTGTGTGTGTGTGTGTGTGTGTGTGTGAAGAGGATGTTGTCAGGTGAGGCTTGTTTTGAAGTCATTCCTTTTGTTTTCTTCCACTAGAATTCAAGTTAGATGCCCAAGGTCTTCACTCCCACTGTGTCACTTGAGGCCTGCTGCCCTCACAATTTCATAAGTTATAGATGCTGAGCTAGTTTATTGTGCCAACCTAGCCGATAAACACAGCTGGGGTTAATTGAAGGGCTAAGGGATTAATGGCTCAGTGAACCTCGCCTTGCTAGTTCTCGGGTCTCTTGCTTTGTGATGGTCGCACCAGGGTGCAGCTGCCTTAGTCAGTTCCCTGTTTCAGCTTGCAAGGCTCACTTCCTGCAAGACATCTCTGAGGAGAAGCCATATGGACCTGCCCCTATGCAGCCCTGGGTGCTGGAGCAGCCGTGTGGAGACCACTGCCAGCGCTGAGATGCTTACACGTTCACTGACTCGGCTTTCCTCCTGCAGTCGGCATCATTTCCTCTGTTTTGTGAGCTGGAGGACTTTGTGGATTGGTGTTGGACATATGGGTTAATGGGTTAATGTTGGACTTGAGGACTTGGGCAGCACTGGGTAGGGATGTTTTATTGATGCACACTTAACCTTTATATAAAACTCTCTCTTACACAGGAGTTTCTGTGGATTTGTTTCTCTAAAGTACCCAGACTACTACAGATGCCTAAGTTGTTATCACTGAAAAATTGCCAATGACTTTAATCAGGCAAATTCCCCATGAATGGGTACAAACGACTTGGGAGGCTGGATAAGTTAAATAATAAATCCTAAAGAGTCCACATGGTCTTTCAGGAAACTATGACCATGTCACCTCACCTGACAAAAGGAACTTTGCAGTTGTGATTAAGCTAATGCTCTTGAAGTAAGGGAATTGTCCTGAAATATTTGGGTGGGCCCTAAATATAATATTTGAGGCAATCATATACATCTACATTTATGGTGCTCAATTTTGACATAAGCATAAATGCCAGTTAAGCATCAAAACTGAAAAATAAACAAAATACCTGCCACGATTGATTTGAGAAAGTCCTTTTATTCCTAAAAGTGGCATTTGTTCCTAGAAGTTATCAGTTCTCGGCATGATTGTAAAGCAATTTTCATAACTTAGATATATCCCAAACACCGAGTTGATCCCATTAATAGAGGAAGAGTGTCCTTTACTATAAGGAATATTTTTTCTGTGTTGGTATTATGTCTGATAGTAAAGCAAGGATTAAGAATGCAGACAGTGCTGGTTCTGTTACAGCAGATACATGAACCAAGGGAGCAGAATAGAGAACCCAGAAATAAATCTATCCACCTACAGACAACTAATTTGGGACAAAGGACTGAAATGAATTAATTGTTCATTCTTCAATAAGTGGGCTGACCACACTCTATTTCCATTTGGATAGGACCCATGCCTCCTTCCATACAAAAAATGAATTTAAAATAGATTAAAGACCTAAATGTAGACCCCATAACTATATGGAACATCAATTAAAAAGTAGGGACAAACAGGGTCTCTACTACATGGCATAAATGCACTAATAAACATAAGAAAATCACATACCTAGCAGAAGACAAAACGAATGACTAGGACCTCCTAAAAATAAGACACTTAAATTCATCAAAAGAGTAAAGAGAAAACCCACAAACTGGGAAAAAATGTGGGCAGTGAAATATTAGACAGGGGACTAATCTCTGAAATCTATTGAAAATAATTTCAACACCTCAATAAGAAAAAACAAATACTCCAACTAGAAAACATGACATCTCCCTTCTTTCTGTGACTGCTGTCCTTCATGTGTCAGGCTGGGTTGACTAGAGAAACAAATCCAGTGACACTCATATATATGTAAGAGAGAGCTTTATATCAAAGAGTAATTATATATTAAGAAAACATCCCAGCCCAGTCCAGATCAAATCCGTAAATTTGAAATTTGCTGATATATCCCATACTAGTCCATAAATTCCCCTTTAGACTCACGTAGCCACTCAGAACGATGACAGATGCAGAAAATCACAGGCCAGGGGCTGAAAAGTCTTGTGGTTCCAATAACAGTAGAAGCATCCCCAGAGCTCTGGCTGTTTTGTGATGGCTGCATGTGGCTTGTCAACTGGAATGTAAAACAGAGAAAGAGTGCATCCCGCCTCCAGGTAGGAAGAGAGGAAGCTCCCAGAATTGTCATGAGAAGGTCACACTCACAAGGAAGCATCATCAGGCTGTGTCTTGTTTAACAGGCTAGACTCCACCCCTTCATTTTATTTATCTAGTTGACTCAAGATTATGTAACTACCACAGACTACCCCTTGTCAACATGACATTGTTTTTAAAAAAACATTTTATTGGGGGCTCCTACAACTCTAATCACAATCCACACATAGATCCATTGTGTGGAGGACATTTGTACATTTATTGCCATCATCATTTTCAAAACATTTTATTTCTACTTGAGCCCTTGGTATCAGCATCTCATTTTTCCCCTCCCTCCCCCACCCCGCCCTCCCTCATGAACCCTTGATAATTTATAAGTTATTATTATTTTTTCATGTCTTGCACTGACAGATATCTCCCTTCACCCACTTTTCTGTTGTCCACCCCCCT
>NW_022103920.1:65099122-65101018 GCF_000313985.2 Echinops telfairi
ACCACATTTGCTCATGCACCCACTTTGCCTTCTGTAATCGTGTTGGGAAGGTGCGCATCATGGAATGCCAGGTTGATAGAACAAAGTGTTCTTGCGTTGAGGGAGTAATTGAGGCAACTTGACATTTTTATACAACTCTTTAGCCATACACAATTTTTAAACAAAGCAATAATAAAGTTATATTTGTTATCTAACAGAATAAAACTAAAATGCATATAACTTAAAATTTGTCAATCTCATTTAAACATAATGTTCTATAAGTGAACAAAACAAAAATGTTCTGTACTTAGCAATCATAGCTATGTGAACACCTACACCATACTCCTATAATCCTGTGAATATTTCCCCCACCTATGAAAGTTTACAAGCCAGAAACTTCATGTCTTAATTCTCCCCATTTTAAGTATCCATTTTTTTTTCTTTTTAAAATCATTTTACTTGGGGCTCTTACAGCTCTTATCACAATCCATGCATACATCCATTGTGTCAAGCACATTTGTACATATGTTGCCATTATCATTCCCCCCCACCTTTTTTTTTGCAATGCTGTTGCTATTTTAAAAAAGTCATTTTATTGGGGACAAGTATCCACTTTCTATATTGCCCACTTACATCAATCCAGTGCTCTGAGGAGAGAGCATGTTATTTGATGTGAAGAATCTTCATTCCAGTTGGAAACTTGTGAGTCTGCATCCTTATGCAAACTCAAATCAGGCAGGCCTTCTATAAAGTCAACAGCAATATACACCAGTTCACAGGCTCAAAAATCTTCCTCTGGTCAGGTTCTGGTCAAGTCAATGTAGGCGGTGTCACTTAACCTCACCAGGGTGCCCATTGGTCCCCTTACCTTTTAACCATGGGCCCTGTCACAAATTCTCAGCAACCCTAGCCCCCTGGGGCTAGGTCATGAACTTCAGACCAGCCAACCTGCTCTCATTTTCTCTAGTCCCTGTTAACCAGGTTCACGGGTGTCAGTGGCCAGACTCAACCCATCTCTTTATTGCTGCATTTCTCCTACTTCTACTCAATGAGTGGATACAGGTGGTCACCTAGAATACATTTCAGGATACCTGCAGATTCCCTTTAATGTCCAGTCCTATAGAGTAATTCCTTCATAGCTCTAGTTTTCCAACTTCAGGCAGGCACAAACCACTTGTTTAAAATCCAAAAAATGAACGGGTTCATTTTTTCCCCTTCACTCTGTCAACAGCCCTTAGCCAAGTCTATTCGAATGCAAGTGTCCTGAGGACTCAAAGTACTGGGTGGGGTTTATCTTTTCAGGGCCTTCTTTGCAGGTGCGTCCTAACCCACTTAAAGATCCAACTTAATGCCTGAAGACAAATAGGCCTACAAATTCTTTATTTTTACTTCCCAATAACAATTTCTATTACATTATTTAATAATAATAGGCAGAAGTAGAGGCAAATCCTAAACCCAATTCCAAAAACAACCAAATCCTATCCTATCTAAATGTATCCCATATGGCCAGAACCTTCGGTCAGCCATTTTGACTATGCAGCATGGTCTCAGAAGAGAATTTCAAAAGTAATTTCACCCCCTTAGCTCAAAATTTACATTTATTACATTCATTTTCCCCCATTTCAGACAGGATTAACCAAAGACAACTTCTATAAATCAAAATTTTCACTTCGCATGTTCCTTCCAGAAAACAATTGAGTAAACAGTGTAGGCCTATCTGTCCTCCAGCTAGCCAAGGAAAAACTCCCATGAGGCAGAGGTTAAACAAGCATCCACTCTCCATTTTCAAGATTTGTTTCTCTAGTACCCACCTCCCAAGGTACCATAATGTGTTAGGTTTACTGGAGAAATAAATCCAGAGATACTCGTATATGTGTAAGAGAGAGCTTTATATTAAAGAGTAATATTTTTAAAAAA
>NW_022103920.1:65101118-65131377 GCF_000313985.2 Echinops telfairi
AAAAAACATCCCAGCCCAGTCCAGATCAAGTCCATAAGTCCAATATTAGCCCATATGTCTGATACTAGTCCACAAATTTAGACTAATTTAGTCCTCTTTAGACTCACGTAGCCTATTGCAATGATGCCAAATACAGGAAGATCACAGGCCGGTGGGTGAAAAGTCTTATGGATCCAAGAGTGGTAGAAGCATCTCCAGAGCTCTGGCTGCCATCAGCATGGTTCCATGTGGCTTGTCAACAGGAATCTAAAGCAGAGAAAGAGTGAGTCCTGCCTCTAGGTAGGAGGAGAGGAAGTTTCCAGAAAAGCATTATCAGGCTGTTTGACAGGCTAGACTCCACCCCTTCACTCTATTTATCAACTTGATATGAGATTATGTAATTACCACAACTCAATAGAAGGTAAGCTCTATGAGAACAGGGAATGTGTTTGCTTGGTTCACCCTTCTTTGCCCATGTCTTGAGTAGATGTTTGCCTGTAAGAGAAACCCAATACATATTTGCTGAATGAATAACTTCTCTGTCCCATGCAACACCATGTAGAAAATACTGACAAGATATTGACGTGTTGATCCCATAAAGACTTGGGAAACCAGTCAGATAGGGGTGAACAATGAATTTCACACTTTTTCCCCCCTGAATGCATCTTTTACACATTTTCATTTCCTTTACCGGGTTTGTGGAGTTTCACCTGCTGCTGACACATATTGAGCACCTATTCCAATGGATCGAGCGCATGTCAAGAAAAGTTACCTATTTCTTTCTCAAATTTATGTGTGGCAGCTGTAAAGATGTTAATCTTTTGGGGAGCATAATCTAAAATGAAAGGGGTCCTGGTGATGCACTGGTTGAAGAGCCTGGTTGCTCGCTGAAAAGTCAGTCATTGAACCCAGTAGGGACTCCAGGAGGGAAAAAATACATGGCAGTCTGCTGCTGTAAAGCAGATCAAATCCATTGCCATCCCAGGGATAGCCACCTCACAGGACAGAGGAGAACTTCCTTATAGGATTCCCAAGGCTAAAATCTTTAGAAGTAGATGGTCACCTCTCTCTCCTGGTAGCAGCTTTGATTTTTAACTGCCAGCTTCTCGGTTAGCAGCTGAGTACTTACGGCTGTGCCACCAGGGCTGTTCTGTGAAACTCACAACCTCTGCAATCCTATGGGACAGGTCTACTGTGACCTAAAGGGTAGCTTTGAGTTGGAGATTGAGTTACTGGCAGACACTGACAAGCCTAAACAAACCAGTAAGCTGTGAAGTGGGCCCTATAAACCACTAAGACCTATTGAAGCAAGCCTAATGTAATCACTTTAAAAGAACCACATGTAGAGAAAATATTTTTACAGTTTCTGGGTAGTTTTAAAAATTTCTATTGGATGCATACCTCGGAGACTCTGTGGGTTCAGTTCCAGAGCACCACAATAAAAGAATATCACTATCACATGAGTCACACAAAGTTTTTTGCTTCTGGACATATATGTTATGTTTACACTCTATTCTGTAAGTGTGCCATAGCATTATGCAAAAGTCTGAAGTATTTTTACGACTACCAAAATGTGACCAGAGACACGAAATGAGCTCTTGTATTTAGAAAAATGATGCTGATAGACCTGCTCAATGCAAGGTTGCCACTAGCTTGCAATAAAATAAAATTTAAAATGCAGTATATGCAAAGCGCAATAAAGAGAAACACAACTAATGAGCCATGCAGGTATTACAAAACAATGAAAACGAAAGCAGCAAATATCTGATGAAGAACTGACTTTTAAAGAAACATGTATAATCATCTTGATCCTTTTGTTTTAAAATATGAATCGGAACCCAATACTTATTATTTAACTCATGTTTTCAGAAGTTAAATTTTAAGTTGATGCAAAAATGTCTGATAAATTTAAGTAGTATCTTAAACAAGTAATAGCCTCGCATACAATATCCTGACCCCAAAGCACCTGCTTTTGTGCTTTTTTGTCAGGATACTGTAGTTGGTTTCACACTGGGCTTCTAATCTCAAGGTCAGCAGTTTGAACCCAACAACATTCCTCAGAAGCCCACAGGGACAGTTCTGGTCTATCCTATAGAGCCCCTATGCATTGGAATTGCGTCACTAGCAGTGAATTGGGTTTGAGCTATGATTCTTTTGTTTGTTTGTTATAGATTTTTTAAATGTTTGAGACAAAATAAAAGTAAGGATCTTGAGATACATGAAATTTATGTGAATTTCAGTGCCTATAAATAAGTGTATGTATACTCTTCTTTGAGGAGCCCTGGTGCTCAGTGGTTATGCGTCCAGCTGTGATCTGCATGAAAGGCAATTTGAAACCCCCAGCAGCTCTGAGCGAGAAAGACTGGGCTCTCCACGCCAGTAAACAGTTACAGTCTCAGCCACCCACAGGGGCTCGCAGTGAGTCAGCATTGACTCAATGGCAATGAGAGGACTATTTTTATGGTCTCTGCTTTGGTTATGGCTGATTTAGCATCACAATGACAGAACTGAGTACAGTAGTTGTAATAGAAACCATCTGGCACCAAAGCTTACACATTTACTGTCTGGCCCCGTACAGAAAAGTTTGCTGAACCCTGTTGTTAACATACAAAAATATTTTAATAGTAATTTATTGCTTTGATCATTTAACCATCTAATTAGAGGACAGAAGAGCAAGATGTTCTAATATCGGTATTTTCTTGGACTTAAGAACAGTTGGCAACCAGTCTAAGAGCAGGAAAAAAAAAAATCCCAAACAACCAAAAAAAAGGCACAGGAAAATGGAACAAACTACATCAGCCATAATTGAGTATCTTTCTAGATCTTACTAATCAAAATGTTCTTTCTTAGAATATATGGAACAGGGGACTATTTTTTTCAAAGCATTAGTACTTAGTTCTTTCCTATGTGATATTCAATTAGACATTTGTTTAAAATCCATGGTTCTGTAGTCTTGGTGGACACTACATTGTACTGGTATAACATAACTCGCAAATATGATATCTATGTTGGGGGATAGCAACTTGTGTCTTAAAAGCTCATAAGCAACCATCTGAAGCACAAATATTAGTCTCTCCATGTCCAGGGGAAAGAAGAGTGATGAAAATCAAGAGACATATGAAACAATTTCTCTACAGGACAAATGGACAATGCAAATGTCAGTCTCCACAGTCCTGAGACCAGAATAACTAGATGGTGCCTGGATACCACTACTAACAGCTCTGAAAAGGATCACATTAGCATGTTCTGGAGATAGTAGGAGAAAAATGTGGAACAAAATTGAAAATCATAAAGAGGCAGACTTATTGGTTCGAGAGACACAGGTAGGATCCCCTGAGACTATGGCTCTTAGGTTGACCTGCAGGTCTGGAATAGAATTCATCCAAGTGGTAGTTACATAATCTGGTGTCAATTTGAGACTATTTAAAGTGAAGGGGTGGAGTTTAGCCTGTCAATCAGGTTGCAGTTTGATGACCTCATTTGGAGGTACAATGGAGATAAATAGCTCACTGGAGGCCAGTCACACTGACTCCCTCTGAGGCATTCCTGTTGACAAGCCACATGGAGCTATGTGGATTGATCCATAGCCCTGGGGCTGGAGGAGCCACGTAGAGACCCCTGCCAGTGCTGAGATGCTTCCACCACCACTGGATCCACAAGACTTTCTACCCACTGGCCTGTGATCTTCCTGCATTTGGCATCATTGCATGGCTGCGTGAGTCTAAAGAGAAATTTATGGACTACTATCAACATATGAGGTAATATCGGACTTATGAACTTGATTTGGACTGGCTGTTTTTGTAATGGACGATTGCTCTTTGATATAAAGTTCTCTCTCATACACATATGAGTGTCTGTGAATTTGCTTCTCTAGTCAACCCAGACTAACACATCCGATGTATTAGATAATTAGGTATTTAAGACCAAAAGGAATGACCAAATTCAAAGGGTTAGGAAAGAAGGAGGAATGGAAACTGGAAGTAGGGAGAAATTAGAATAAGGGATGGTACATCGAGGGGATTGCACCGAATGAATTGAAATATGTATATGAACTCTTGAATGCGAAACTTATGATCTGCTCTGTAAACCTTCACCCAATTCCCAATAAAAAGTTTGAAAGAAAATCCATGGAGCTGTGACAAAAAGTTGAATGAAGAAATCACTACTGTTTAAGAGCTCATCAGTAAGCAGGAAGTTCAGATTTTTATGTAATTTCCCCAGCAACAAAATGAGATGCATATCATCCCTATTTTAGAAGAGAGGCTACTACAGAGAGGCAGAAATAGCCTTTCTCTTTCATCCAAGAGCCCTTAAAACATTGAAATTTCCCAGGTGTTTATTTCTTCTGGAGTTAGTTTTATATAAAAGGTATCTCATAAGCCCCCAATTGGACTGATACTATAAGCCCCCAATTGGACTGATACACACCACCAATCATGAAGATGGTGCAGGACTTGAGAATATTTCATTCTGGTTTTTATTTCTAAGGTCACCATGAGTCTGGGCTGACTAAAAGGCAAGTAGACAATTAACAAAGATATTGAGAGAGTTACAGCTTTACAAATAATGTAGTGCCAGGTAACTGGGCAGGTAACAAACAGCAGGGGACACATGACAGGGCAGTCCATGCCACAATGAATTCTTGAGCCATTGTTGGATTCTTTCATCATCCAACAAATTCCCACATTTGTTCTAGAGAGGGTCAAGCAGAAGGGACATGCAAGTGAGAGGGCAGCAGTTTGGAGTGTGTCCTTTAGAAATAAACGTCAATGGATCACAAATACCCTACCAACTCCTCTGGTTTTTAAAATCTCAAAATAGACTCAGTAGAGCCCTGGAAAGTGCAATCATATAAGGACGAACAGCTTGGCTGCTGAGAGAGCCTGTGAAATCTGACCTTTCTCAGATGTGGATGTGGTGACCCACTTCCCATCTAGGTGGAGAATAAATTTAAGTAGCGATGCACACTGCTGTCCTGGAAAGACCACATGTGGCCTTACAAATTGGCATGTTGCCAGCGCGCCGAGCAAGCAGGCTTACAAAGGCGCTCAGAGCCAGCTCTCTGGTTGCATAAATGGAATGGTTGTTCAGGAGAATGAAAGTCGTAATGCTGCTGGAAAGAAAGGCTCCTCCATCCGGACTGAGCCATTTTTATAACCCGAGAACCTTAAAGGAGAATGTCTGGCAAAATCGAAAGAGTAACCCTTGCCTCACACCTCTCAGAACTGGCTAGTTCCTATCGTCATCCTAAAACCATACACCACTACTGGTCCGTCAGTTTGTCATAGTGTAGTGGCTTATGCATTGCTGTGATGCTGCAAGCAGGCTATGCCACTGGTATTCAAATTACAGCAGAGTTGCCCAAAGTGAACAGTTTTCAGCAGAACTCTCAGACCAGGAACATACTTGGAAGAAGGAATAGGCTGTCCTCTTCTGAGGAATCAGCCAATGAAGACCTTATGAAAAGCAATGAAACATTGTCTGATACTGGAAACGTCATGAATAGCAGAGGAGCATTGTCAGATATAATGTCAGGAGATGACCCCCTCAGCTCCAAAGGCATTCAAAATACGGCTGCGGAGGAACGGCCTTCTCCAAGTAGAGTTGACCATGGTAACATCAATGGACTACAGCCTTCGGGTCCTTCATGTGCCGCTGTGGCACAACTCAAAATAAGAAACAGCTTCAAACATTGATTATGAATTGGAGCTTGGAATGTATGCAATATGAATTTAGGAAAAATGGAAGTTGACAAAAATGAAATGGAATGCATAAAGATTTATATCCAAAGCATAAGTGAGTTGACATGGACTACTATTGACCATTGTGCATCAGATAGACATATGGTTTACTATGTCTGGAATGACAAATTCAAAAGGAGTGTCATCCCATTTATCAAAAAGGACATTTAAAGATCTGTTTTGAAGTATAATGTTGTCTGTGATAGGATATTATCTATACACATACAAAAAATCCAGTTAATACAACTATTATTCAAATTTATGCATCAACCACTAAAGAAAATGAAGTTTCTCCAATATCTTCTGTCTGAAATTGATCAAAGATGCCTCCAAGATGCATTGATAGTTATTGGAGATTGGAATGCAAAATTGTAAGCAAAGAGAAAGAGACAATATTTGGAAAATATGGCTTTGGTGTAGAAATGAAGCTGGAGACCCCATAATAGAATTTTGCTAGACCAGTGACTTCTTCATCACAAACAGCTGTTTTCAGCAACATAATACACATGACCTTCTCTAGAGGTGTATTCTGTTGAATTCAAAGAGGCTATATCTGTGGAATGAGATGATGGAGAAGATCAACGTCAGTAGCTAAAATGAGGCCAGGAGCCAACGGGAGTACAGACCATCAATAACTCATCTGTAAATTCAGGTTGAAGCTGAAGAAAATTCACACAAGTCCATGAGAACCAAAATAGGATCTTGCATATATCCCACTTGAATTTTGAGATTTGGTGCATTGAACACTGAAGATAACAGAAGACCTGATGCCATGGGAGGACATCCTGAACACCATACAATAAGAAAGCAAAATGTCATTAAAAAGTCAGGAAATTAAAAAAAAAGATCAAAGTGATGTCATAACAGACTCTGGAATTTGCTATTAAATTGTATAGTAGCTAAGACAAATGGAAGAAGTAAAGTAAAAGAGCTAAGCATAAAATTCCAAAGAGCAATTGGAGAAGAGAAAGTATTATAAAGAAATGTGCAAAGACCTAGTTAGAAAAGCAAAAAAAGAAGAACACGTTCAGCGTGTCTTAAACAGAAAGAACCAAAGAAGAAATTAAAACCTCAAGTTGCAATATGGAATGATTCTATGGGAAAAATATTGAATGATGCAGAATTTTTCAAAAGAAGATGGAAAGACTACATAGTGTCAAAACTGTTAACGTTCAACCATTTCAAAAGGTCGCATATGATCAAAACCCATAGTACTAAAGGAAGAAATTCAACTGCACTGAAGGCATTAGCCAAAAACAAAGGCTCCAGGAATTGATGGGATACCGATTGAAATGTTTCAACCACCTGGTGAGACACTGGAAGCGCTTACTCATCTATGCCAGGAAATTGAGAGGATAGTTCCTCGGTCAACTAAATGGGAAAGATCCATATTTGTCCCCATTCCAAAGCAACATGACCCAACAGAATGTTCAATTTATAGAACAATATCATTGATATCAGATGCAAGTAAAATTTTGCCGAATATTACCCAACAACAGCTGCAGCAGTACAGTGAGAGGGAACTGCCAGAAATACAGGCCAGATTGAGAAGACATGGAAAGAGAGATATCATTGCTAACATCAGATGACTCCTGACAGAAAGCAGAGAATACCAGAAAAATGTATCCTTGAGTTTTATTGGCTTTGTAAACGTATTCATCTGTGTGTGCCATAACAATTTATGGATAATCTTGAGAAGAATGGGAACTCCAGAGCACTTCATTGTGCTCCTGTGGAATCTGTATATGGACGAAGATACAGTTGTGTCAATGGAAAAAGAGAATACTGCCTGGTTTAAAATCAAGAAAGGTGTGCGGCAGGATTGTATCCTGTCACCATACTTAGTCCAGCCGTATGCTGTGCAAATCATCAGAGAAGCTGGAGTATATGAAGAAGAATGTGATATCAGGTTTGGAGGAAGACTTATGAACAATCTTTAAGATTGCTTGCTCAAAGTAAGGGAGACTGGAGGCACTTGCTGATGAAGGTCAGGAATGCCCGCCTTCAATATAGATTGCAACTTTATGCAAATTTAATGTAAATCCTCACCACTAGACCAATAAGTAAAATCATGAGAAAAATTTGAAGCTATCAAGGATTTATTTCGCTTGAATCCACAATCGATGGACGTTCATGAAAGCAGCAGTCTAGAGGTCAAAGGTATGTTGCATTGGGTAAATCTGCTGCCAAAGACCTACCTATATACTCGAGTACAAGACGACCGAATATCAGCCAAAGCGCCTAATTTTACCACAAAACCTGCATTAAAAATGTGCTGAAAAAACTCGGCTTATACACGAGTATATGCGGGGAAAAAAGGATGGAAAAGCAAGGATGTTACTTTGAGGACTAAGGTATGCCTCATTCAATGCCTCCTATGCATGTGAAAGTTGGACATTGAATAAGGAAAACTGAAGAAGAAATAATATGTTTGGATTATGGTGCTGGAGAAAAATATTGCAAGTCCCATGCACTGACCAAAGAACAACAGTTTCTTAGAAGAAGTATATCCAGAACGCTTCACAGAGGCAAAGATGGTAAGACTTCAGCTCACGTATTTTTTGCTTCTTATAAGAACATTCTGCTTGGTAAAGTAGAGGAGCAGGGTGAGAGAGGAAGACCTTCAACAAGATGGATTGACACAATGGCTGCAACAATGAACTCAAAGATGATGATGGTGAGACCGGCTCAGGACCAGGCAGTGTCTTGCTCTGTTGTACCTGGGGTTGCTATGAGTTAGAACCAACTCGGTGCCATCTAACTGCAGCAACAATAACCACACATAAAGGAGCCCGGATGGCGCCATGGGTTCTGAGTCGGATGGCTAATCATGAGGTCAGCCAGCATTTGGAAAGCACCAGCCACTCCACTGGAGAAAAAGGAAATTTTCTGTAATGTTTTCCTGTAAATATTTTAGCCTCAAACCCCCACAGAGGCAGTCTTTTCTAGAGGGTCGATAAGAGTCAGAATCAACTTGACGGCTGTGAATGGTTTCTTGAGAGAACCACACATAGAGACTGAGTTGTTTGCTTGTTTTATACTTTAATCAATTCAAGCTTCAACATATTTTCCATTGGCTCACTGGATTCTCATATTGACCCACTGTTGAATTTGACAAAATAGCACCAAGTAAATTTAAATTCCTAGAAACAAAGGAACAAAACAAGAATAGTACATTGAACACGAATAAGCCCATTCACTAGATTGACTTATTACCATTTTGCCATGTCTGTGCTCATTCTTTCTCTCCTTCCAAGTGTTTACATGTGCTGCATCTATACAGCTGCAGGGTCTGTCTTTCTCCTTGCCATCCATTTGACTGTGACTCATAGTGACCCTAAACTCCAGGGTAGAACTATTCCTGTGGGTTTCCAAGATTTGGGAATAGAAAGCCTCTCTTTCTCCCAGGGAGCAGCTGGTGATCTTAATAATCTGTTGACTTGTAGTTAGCAACCCAATGAGATACCACAATGCCACCAGGGCTCCCTGAGGGTATGGGAGCGGGTGGGGTAGAGGGGTGCGGTGGGGGCATGGAGATCTGATAGTATTGCCGGTTTGCAGAAGGCTATGGATGACTGTGGGAGCCCCAGATTCATTGGTAGGAATTACACAGGCAACTAGGATCTGGTGAACTCCCTCTATTCACAATTAAAAGATGAGGATAAGGGGTTACGAAACAGCGTGCATTGGAGAGATGAGGATAGAAGATCAAAGGCATGCATCTGACTGGAACAGTTAAATTTTTGTCAGTTGATTCTCCCTCAACTGCATGCTGGACCTGATCTGGTTTCAACATTTTCTGTACTTTTGCTTTGTTTTTTGTTTTTGTTCATTCATCCTAGGGTGCATCTCAGAGGTGTTATGTTATTGGAGGCCACACTTCTGAAGTTGTGTTTTATGCTGCTCTGTTTTTTCATATATGCAACTCAGGACTGATGAACCTATAGGGATAGCAAGTAAAATAAAAGTTTCTGGGGATGAGGTTGATGGTGGGGAGCCAGATGGGGGCTGGGGGGCAGGGAGGTAAAAGGGAGACGATGTCAAGGAGTCCAGAAAGAAACACAATGTTTGAAAATTGATCATAGTAGCAATTGTACAATACTGCTGGATGTGATTAGATTATGGAATGATATATGTATTAATTCCAAATTAATAATAAAAATTAAAAATTGATTATGATTACCATTATTGATTATGAGAAGAGTGAGTAAAAATCCTTTAAGGCTAGTAGCTATTCTTCAGGTCCGAACGCTTTTGAAAATTTGATGCATTTTCTCAGAGATACAGCAATAAGCTGTTCTTGGTTTCTCTCCTTGGCCCTACTTCCCATGTAAATAAATTAAAGTGGTCCTGAAACAAACAGTCCTAGGGCTTCCGTGACCATAAATCAGATGGGCGTCTGAGACTAATATATGGAGACTCGACTTTTTTCTCTCTTTAGTTGTTGCTGACCAGTGTCCCCTGACACCAAATAACTTATGAAGAACAATTGTTATAGGTCATCAGGACTTAACCTCTGGCCATTTCTTATTATTACTATTATTGATTGGAATGTATTTCATTATGTAGTTTTAAATTATTGTAGAGTAAACCTATTTTAGGCTTATATGTAAGTTGGATTTTGATATATCTTAATAAAACTGGTAGCAATAAAAAGACTATTAGAAAACTACAGTAATCAAGACAGTGTGGCACTGGCAAAATAATATTGAAATAGATAAGTGGAGCATAATAGAGAGCCCAGAAATAGATTTTTGCCAATGTAGTTACTGAAAGACTTATATTTACTTACTAATTGTTATTATTATATTTTCTAGTGCAGATTTGCTGACAATAATTGCTTCCATATTTGTTTCATTATCATGCTAATAATAGCTGGTTTAAAGTCCTTATCTGATCATTTCCACTTGTGTATCATCCTAGGAAGTTGATTCTGTTGACTACTCTTTTTTCTTTTGTGTTTTAACATTCATTTTCTCCCATATTTTCCTAATGATTTGCATGAATATATTATGGACATTGTAGATGTTACCTGCTTCAGAGATTGTGCTGTTTCCTTTAAAAAGTATTAATTTTTTGTTTGGTTACATTAATTTTTAGTGGATTAACTAGATTTACAGAGCTGTGGTTTTCAGAGATGGGTAATTTTGTCCATTACCCTTACCTTAGGGGTTATTTAACAATGTCTGAAAGCAACGTGGCATATAGAGGTCACTTTGGTAAACATGTTTTGGTAAACATGCTACCAAAAGGAATGATCCATTCCAATATGTCAATATGCCTTGACTGAGAAACCCTACTGTGGAAGGTTTAAGATTTTGTTAAAGATAGTCTATATCACTTTTCTCTTTGGTCCTCTGGTAAATCCTTAGATCTATTTCTTAGAAACAAGAATGGTGAGACTTTGTCTCTCTACGTTAGGTATGTTATTCAGAGAGATCAGTCCCTGGGGAAAGAGGAAGCTCCTCACTGGATGAAGTGACACAGTGTGATCAAACATGGAGAGATGGTGAGGACGGCTCATGACATGGCGGTGTTTCATTTTGTTGTACACAGAGCTGCTACGAGCTGAAACAATCGAAAGCACCGAACAACATTTGTCTATTTTCTTGAGGCGTGGTCTTTCTGTGATCTGCTCAAATGTCTGAAGTGCTAACTAAGGTTTCTACTCTGATGGGTTGGAATTTGAAGTCCTGCAGGGCATTCCCATCCCTGGTGAGAGTCACCTTCCAGAGTCAGTTCTCTGGTGGCCCCGAAGAGTTCTGCCTGGCATATGTGCGGTCCAACACTTTGACAGCATCCTGAGGAGATCTTCCATGCAGAGTTATGTTAATGGAGATTTTACATCTCTCCACTTTCAGACACCATGCTCCATAAATTTCATCCTTCCAGCAACCCTGAATTGCAAACGATGTTGCATGTGCCCAGTGAAACTGCTACTTTCTGTGCCTTCGTTCAGAAAGTACCATAAATATAAACAGAGGTCATCATTAAGCTCACCTTACATATTTCTCTTCTCTCAAGCATCACAGCTTTGTGCCCTCTATTGTCCAATGCTGACAACTGTTGCTTCATCTATTTTGTCCAGATTTATAGCTCATAATTGGGACGTAGTCATTAATCTAGCCCTTCTGAGCATAATTCTTTGTGCGCTATATTATCCTTCTGGACTCTTTGCTACAATCTCATTTTGGATGACAGTCTCTGCTACAGGATGAAGGCGGGAGGCATCTTCAGGCTCTACTTTACACGAAAGTGTGATGTAAGTTACCATCCTTTGCTTCCTTGGGGATGTGGTCTGCTGAAAGACAAAACCACGCCTCCATCAAAACCACGTTCCTTGTGCATCAGATCTATCTTGGACAGAGAGAAAAAGGGCAGGACCACAGGAAAAGCATGTTCCCGATCTCTGTCTGAAGTGGCAGTGGTTGAGATCAGAGGTACCAGAGACTGTGGCATGGAGACTATGGGACAGGACAAGAGGAGCCATGCCTAGGCTATGGGACGGGGAGACTGAGCAGTGGGCAAGCTTGCTGGTCCACAGTGGCAGAGGCCAAAGGACCACATGGCTGAGAGGCTGAGGACCAGACAGAGACTTGGTTCTTGGCCGAGGGGGGTGGTAACTAAAACAGATGAATCCCCTCTGTTAGTGTTACACATGCCCTATTTGAATATCCCTACCCAATCACGTGGTGGGAGTTACAGAAACATGGCTAGAAGACCATATTAAGAATTTTCCCTCCACCCCATGACCCAATTGAGCAGAGTGGGATGTGAGTAGAAATTCTCATTTTTCTTCTTCAGAGCAGCTGGTGGCTTTGAACTACTGACCTTGTGGTTAGCAGGCCAACATGCCCCCCAGGGCTTCTTGCTGACTGATTGCCCCATACAAGTGATGCCTTTTCTCTACTAAAAGGACAGTCTTCTAATGGATGTTTTCCATGGCAAAGAAATGTGTTCATGCTTTTTTACATACATTCTATTTTTTGCCAATGCTGACAGCAGCCCTCATTCCCTGTTTTGGTTATAAGGAAACTGAAGCTCTAAGAGGTTCAGTCACTTGTTGATGTTTCACAGCTAGTTAAAGATCGGGCTCAGACCCAAGTCTGCCTGACTTCACAACTGAATCAGTCAGAGCAGGCGAATTGCTATTACAAGCAACTTTAACATTTCAATGCCTAAACACGATGACATTTTATGAACGTGCTCTTCTTGCTCGCCATACTGGGCTGTGAGAAACATTTCATCTCCTTTTATTGGCCCCATTCCCATTTCTTTGGGGCCTTGGAGTTCTCTGCTGATTCAATTTATCAGCAGACACACACACAAATCAATCTAATAAGTGGTAAGCCTCATTTCTCCGCATATTCAATTGGACATCAGCGAGAGAGCCCTACCTAAACCTAAGGGAGTCTGGAAAAATACAGCCATGCTCTGCACCTAGGGCGAAAAGGTAATGGGATTTGGTCAGCAATTAACCAGTCAATTGTTGTTGTGTGCTGTCAAGCCAATTCTGACTCACAACGACCCTGTTGGACAGAGGAGAAATGCCACAGAGGCTTTCTTATGCTGCAGTCTCTATGGTAACAGATAGTCTTTTGTCTCACAGAGACACAGCTGGATCCAAACCTCTGACCTTTCAGTTAGGCAGTGAGTGCTTAACCGTTGCACCACCAAGGTACCTTAGCTAGCCCGCCTACTCTTTACATTGAGCTACAAGGTCTCCTAGGCTGCTTCTGGGGAAATATCTACATGCTTTGCTCTAAATGTAGTTTGTCAAGTAGGTGACTATCTGGTGCTGTCAATCACCCTGTAGGCTAGTACAGATCAACACAAATCATGCCCCAGAGGATTCTGACCATGGACCTTGTAGGGCAACAATATTCTTCTTCATGTTCACCATCATTCCCAAGTTTTTTTAGCAATTAATTATTCTAAATTTTTGATGTTCTAATCGATGAGTGGAGGAGCTTTGGTGGCATAGCAGTTGTGCCTCATGCTGCGACATGCAGTTCAAACTACCAGCCCCTCTGTGGGAGAAAGACTAGGCTTTCTACTACCGTTAACCAGGTATAGTTTCCGAAATTCATAGGACGAGTTGTGCTCTGTCCTATAAAGTCACTATGAGTTGGCATTGACTCATGGCAGTAAGTTTTTTTAAAAATATTTTTTGAGGGAATCTATAAATGGTATCTACATGAATTTAGTTAAAGCACTACATTGATGTTCCCACCATGCCTATCATGCCTCTTTGAACAGGAATACTGTGGCCTCAATACCTTGATTTATGACCTTTATCTTGTCAGGCTGTCAGTGATATTTTCTATAGTGGTTGGTTATCAGAAAGAATAGTGCCTGACGTCATAAAGACTTATCCTACAACCAGTGGGCATCTAAGGAAACTGTCAAACAGTCCATGCAGAAGAAAGTACACTAATCTTGGTGTGATCAAAGGACTTTTAATAAAACCCACGATCAGAGGAGAGGATTTATTAAATTATGGTCATTGACTTTGCTGATTACCTCTCATTTGTCCGATTATTCTCTAGTGGTTTGCATGATGTTGTAATGCTGGAGGTCGTGTTCCTGCTATTTCCAATACCGGCAGGGTCATCCATGGTGAACAAGTTTCCTTGGAGCTTCCAGACTATGAAGAAGGAAGAGCCTGTTTACTTCTGAGGGATTAATCCCTGAAATCCTTAGGAATAATGGTGGAACATTGTCAGATATATTACCAGATGTGCTTGGCACGTTGGAAGGCACTCAAAAGACAACTGGGGAAGAGGCTCCACAAAGCCAAGTTGCCCACAGTAGATGGAATACAGATTCGAGGACTTCCATTTACTGTTTGGCATAACTCAAAATGAGAATAAACATTTGCAAGCAGTCATTAATAACCAGAATATGGAATCTAGAAAAATTGAAGTTGACAAAAATGAAGCAAATTAAGATTGGTATTCCAGGCATTAGTGAGCTGAAATGGACTAGTATTCCCATTTTGAGTCAGACAAGCACATTATTTATTATAATGATAATCTTCTCTGGCTTTAACATCCTTCTTGATTCATCCTACAGAAGACTAACAAAATGAAGTTCACATCATGTTTTAAAATGTCCAGGGACATCTTCCCATCTGCAAATCATGCCTCTACTTTATGTTCCTAACTACCTCCAAGGTCTCCCTCCTGCTCTCCCTCCTGATGCCACCAAACTGGCCATTACTGTCCCAAAGCTTGAGCTCGGTGAGCTCCCCCATCCAAGTCATAGAGCTCCCTTAACCTGAGAACGTTTTCATTTCATCTCTCCTCTTAAAAATCTCCTGTGCTTCAGGGCCCAAGTATAAAGTGATCGCTCCCGTAAAGCCTGTCACCATTCATTGTTGGTGAAATAAAGTCCCCTTTTCTTTGTGTAGTACTGCGTACTAATCCCATCTGCTCTTTCTCTCATCTTCTCTATTCGACTGAAAGCTCTTCGAGAATAAAACTCACGTGGACCCTCCCCTCTGACTCCCCCAGTGACCAGCACCTCATCGTGTTCACTGCAGGTGGTCAGACCGCTTATTGGATAAATTAAAAACAGGATCTGATGTCAACTATATAAAGATGTTAGTCCTGAGTTAAACTGGAAACAAATAATAAAACCTAACTCACTACCATTGAGTCAACTCTGACTCATGGCCAATCCATAGGGCAGGGTTGAACTGCCTCTGTGGATTTCACAGTACAGGTCTCCATGAGTCAGAAGAGACTCGGTGACAGTGGGTTTTTGGTCTGGGCAACTCTTCCAGGAATAGAAAGCTTCACATTTCTCCTGAGGAGCAGCTGATGGCTTTGTAAAACACTCTGCCACGAGGGGTCCTAATAGAGTTGATAATATATTTGAGACAAACTATCTTATGTAAAACCTAAAAGTATATTTGAATGGTCTCTATTTAAAAGTTTTAATTTTTATTTTAGGAAAAATAGATATATATTACAGTTTTAATCATTTTTTGGTACAATCCAGTATCATTTATTACTTTCAAAGTGCAGCCATCACCCCTATTTTCTCCAAGTAATTTTCATCAGCCCATTAGGGATTTTGTATTCATCTCCCCTACCCCAGCCCCTGGTCACCATTTGCTTCTCTAGTTTCCATCTCTGTGACTCGGCTGACTTCATATCACATGTGTTTGTCCTTTTGTGTCTGCCTGATTTCAGTTATCATAATATTTTCAAGGCTCTTAGAATTTTGTCTTTCTTTATGACTGATTTTTTGCAAAAGGAAACAATTTCTTCAAAACATTAATTTTCAAAAAGCTCTGTATTTTCTTTTGACAGGAAACTGCCGTTTCTTAAAGATATTATATGTGCTAATTTTGTAGGAAGAAAGTGGGTATGATCCCTTTACAATTGTGTTCTGATTCCAAGTTTCCCAAAAGCCATCTCAAACGATAGCTAGTGGATGTGTCTGGGTGGTGTCACTGCAAGTGACTTTTATAACAATACTTCAGACAGAGTCTTGTCGCCAGCTTGGCTTGGCTTGGGAGTAGCAAACTTTTGTTAAAATGCACAACTGCCAGGGCAGCAGGGCCGTTGAAAAGAGTTGTGTCTGAGCTCCAGTGACAGAGTGAATGTGCATCTTCATCAACATTCCAAGTGCATTGAAACTGTCACTCAAAGAGTTGACATCTGTGAAGAGTTTTTAAAAAATGCAATGGAGAGGTTTCAGGCAAAGCATGGGAAGGCTGATAAAAATATCCATGAATTAAATTCAGACAGATGGCTTTGGAAAGGGACGAAGTACACAAGCCTTAGGCAGAGTCTGAGGACTCCCCCCCAGACAGAGGCTTTGTCAACAGGGTGAGCCCCCTCCTTTAGAACAAAAAATCAATCTGGAAACAAAAAGAAGAAGGAGAATCTGGATTTTATAGCTGCTGGAAGACTAAGGCATTAGTTCCCTCCTTTTTTTGCGGGGTGGGGTGGGGGGTGGTTAGTATGTAAGGCAACAACAGAAACCATAAGCAAAATGAAGCAAGTTGGACCGGTACGCGCTTTCTGAAAGGCTCGGTCTAGCTCCGGGTTTGGTGGCAGGCACATGGCAGTCTCCTCTGTGCTATCGTCCGTCCCCTGCTATCAGATGGGTTACCCCAGTGGGAGACCCTTGGTGGCTCACTATCTGCAGGAGGGAGGCCACTCATGAGCTCTGCTTACCGCAGCTAGCTAACAAGGAACACCTGCAGTCGTCGAAGACAAACACCCCCACCACACTTTCCGAAACCAGCCATCATCTACGTATGGAAAATCTCCATTTTTGTCATTGCTTTTGATGGCAACAACAAAATGAATGAAAACAAAAAGAAGTAGCATGTCTAGAAAGATGAATGGATAGCATCCTTTCAGGTTTGGATACAAATGCTGAGAAAATGGTCAATATGTGATTTCTCCCTCGGAATTCTTTCTCGCTTATGTTTCTGTTTGATCTTCCTTTATTTCACTCCAGGGACTCTCTCTCATTCAGGTGACAGGCCCCAGCACATTCATGCTTGAACGCTGATGGCCAGGCTGCTTCTGAGCCGTGGGTTTTGCCTTTGTTCCAGGCCAGATGTTCTGCTTCTCCCTGGTAACAGTTCGCATCGTGATACCTTATTATCCGGCCCTCTCTAGAAAGGGTGCCAGGGTAGCCTCCAAGCCAGCCAAGACCAGCGCTGAATCAATGAGACAAGTTGGCGGCCTCCCTGGGGAGGGAGCATTTTTTACCTTTTTTGATTCATGCGGTCTCTGCTAGTTCAGATCCAGGATGCCACGAATGATTTTTCTTAGCGACAGGTGAGAACAAAAAAGCTTTGTAAACCGAATTCAATAGAAGCTGGAGACTCAGTGTGCTATCGATTAAAAGGAGAGGATGACGGAGAGGAAGTGAACACCCAGTCCACTTGCATTTTCCCCGTAATCGACTTCTGTGCTTCTGTGTTGGAGTTGTCAAGATTGCCAGGAGGAAAAGCTTGAAAATCGAGAGTATTGTGTTTATTGACCTAGGATTAGGATTTTAATCATGTCTCTGAGATTGCCTGTTATTTACAAAAGCAAGAAGATGGCTCCTTTTTCGTTTTTTGGGTTTTTTTTGCTACAATAGTCACTGATCTATTGCTCACTTGGCTAAAAATTCAAGCTTGCTTTAATGGGCTTGTTCACATCATGGAGAGTTTAATGCTCGGGCTGTGTTTATTTATCAAGGCTATGGATTTGGGGAGAAAACATCCATGTTTGCACTCAAGCAAAGATTACATACAACTCAGTTTGGGTCCTTGCCAGAGGTCAGATACATTTCAGCATACTTTCTGAGTCAGCAAGAAATACCTGTCCCATTGAGATGGGACAGAACTGGGAGCTTTAGGCCTGGTGTGGTTAAGAACCACTCCCTCCCCCCAAAAAGTGATAATAACAGAAGTCTGGGACCCTCCAGAGCATCCTCCTCACCAATCACGGCAGACATATTGGCAACATGGTGGATAACACCCAGTCAGCGGCCTTGGTGGGTTAGCCTTTGTTACTTAAGTCACAGCAGTGGGTCTACCCACCATCAGACAGGAGCAATGTTCAGCAGAGGGACATTAGTGGCAACGATTGTCCACATTTCTGAGTCAGAGAAGCGGGTACTTTATTGTTCAACCAATAAATGGGATGGGATATTTCAGGAAGGTGAAAAAAAATCAATGTCATCAATGCTTATTACTGTATGAATTTTTCTCTTTTAACTAACCAGAGGGTAGTGGTCTGCAGAGGAGACTCATGCACAACGTGAAAGCTATTATTATGCATGTTTCTTTCATTTAAATATTTTTAAAAGGCTAACCGGTGACTACATTCCATATAAGTTAAAGTTTCAATTTCATTTTCAATACATCAGCTTGTAGCCACGCAGGTCAACATTTACTTGGCAACAGATGGATCAGCTTCGATCAAAAACACCTTAATTTGAGAATACCGGTGATTTAGCCACAATAGTCCCAGAACTTGTCTCTCAAGCACTCTCCCAGAGTTTTGCAGGTACAAAGGACCTACCCCAAATCCTTTTTCTGGGAATTAAATGTCACTTGGTTGGTCATAGAAAGCAAGAAGGAAAACACATTTCACTCACCTGGAGGGAGGCATGCGGAAGGAATACGAGTGGGGCACCAGCTAAGCCTTCCACTGCTGTTTTAGTGACCAATGCTGCTGTCCTGGCAACGCTACCAGTGGGTGGCTTTGACAAACTGAAGCATAATTTCTCCTACTTTAAACTCACTGCTATCTAGGCGATGCCCACTTAGCCACCAGAAGGCCTGACGGTGAGTGGTGACTATGACCAGCAAGGTCAGCAGTTCAAATATCTCCAGAAAAAAAGCTTTCTATTCCCATAAATAGTTGCAGTCTTGAAAACTCACAGCGACAGCTCTACCTCATCCTACAGGGACACTATGATCTCACACTTAGGAGATGGAAATCTGAATTCATCGTGCGGGCTCTAGGAGGGGACTTTGTCTCCCCTTGTCTCTTCTGAGCTCGTTTCCAGGTAGGCTTTTTAGGACCTGGCATCTTCCCCTGCCCTCCCTCCACCCTCCCCATCGCTCCTTCCTCCCATGCTTGTCCAATCTCCTTTATAGCTCAAGAAACAGTCTATAATAATCCCATGTCATCCACATGAACAAAGACGACCCATTCTCAAATGAGATGATATCCACAGGCACAGAAGTTAGGCTTACCACACGTTTTTTAGGGGAGACACATGCGATCCATAACTGCTGGTAACCGAAAGGTGCTTTGGACCCGTGGCTCCTCAGGGTTCTCTGAGGGAGCAGGACCAGGCAATCCGTTCCCCTGGAGCCTAGATGGCAGAAACCCTGTGCAATCTGTCCTCCTGGGTCACCCAGAGTCGGAATGGAGTCCCTAGAAACTAGCAAGAAGCAGCAAGGGCAGTGCTGCTGCGATCCCGGGCTTCCCACAGGAAAGTGAGGTTCTAACAGACTCAAGCAAGGTCGGCTCTCTTGTTTTCCAGATGACTTTATGCCGTATGGTTAAAAAAAAATCAGTTTGCTCAATCAAAAGAGTTACGTGAATCCCTGAAAGCCCATCTCACATGTTTGCAAATTTATATAAAATAAAACAAGCGATTCAGCTATGAGGAGCTTGTTTCCCCGACACAGGCTAAAACTGAGGTTCGGCACCTTGACATATCCAGCCAAGGAGAGCCAATCGTGTGGGGTGAGAACCTGCATATTTCCAATCTGGTCGATATAAATTGTTAGGCAATTGTCCCAAACGTCTTCTGCTTGCTTACCACTGTGGTAGTCAGCAGCGATGACTTGGTTTTACAACAAAGAGGACACCATTTATCACAGCACAGCTTATGAGCTTTGGACCTACTGGGTTGGGTGTTATTTGAATTTTCATATAGAGTCATATGCAGATAGAGTCAGGAAGGATTCGTGAGGAGTGGAGTGGGAGGGAGTGAAATATATGCACAGTGGGTTTTCCAAGGAAAGAAAAGCTACGAAGACCCCCAAGCCTCCTCTGAGCTGGATGTCTGGGAGGTTAAACACATCTTCCCATGGGTGGCCTGTCTGTTTCACCCAGCAAGACAGATGCGATGAGTGTAGAAGTCAGAAAGCCAGAGCGCTAGCATGGGCTGCGTTTGACTGCGTGGACCACTGTTTCTAAAGGGAAGATAAGACCAACGTGCCACCCTGTTGGTACTCTGGGTGCCTTTTTGGGTGGGAGCCTAGGGTTGCTGGACTGACAATTGGATTCATTTTTTGTCGTCTTCCCTGTTCTCTTTACTGCAGGAGCTCTAAAAGATCATTCGTTGGGTCTCGGTATCATTTGGGGTTCCCATAATAACTCTTATCTGTGCGAGCTGGGAGGGCAGAGGTGCAAAGCCATGACTCAGCATCACCAAGAAGAGAAGCAATTCCTGGGACCCGTTTTCGCCCAGCGTGTCAGAGTGGGGTGCACTCCAGCACAGGGGAAGCATTAATGCAGCCGTCTCCCTTTTGGAGGCTTAATTTAGTGGTTTCTCCCTCTAATTGTGTGGTTTCAGTATTTTAGCTACAATTCCTTGGCTGTACAAACCTTTACACAATTCCTTGTTAGGAGGCAAGGCATGGACTTTGGAAGAAGAAACAGGGAGCCACATAATTTAAAGGACGGCGGCACAGGGGACTTTCCTTCACAAAGAACATTGGGGTTCTTAGGCTGGAACCTTTTTAATGAATAGTCAGTAATCAGCAGCAGCCACAGCAAGTGCTCGAATTTTCTCTTTTATGTGCCCCGAGCCCATAAATTAAGCATCTGATTCTGATTGCGGTCAGGAGGCATATGCCTACTGCTCCCCCTCCTGCTCTGAACTCCTGGGTCGTTGGTTCAGACCCAATTTGGAGCTGTATGCAAATGAAGGGCGCGCCTCTTTCCAACGTGTTACATTTCCATCCTCTCTAAAGGCCAGAAAGGGAAAAGGATACGGGCAACATCTTCCACGATTTCTACTTTCCACTTGAACTTAGATCACAGTTCAGGTTTGCCGACAGTAGTATTATGTTCCAGAAGATAAGACACAGAGTTTATACCAGACTCTTTGAAGCTGAATTGCCAAGGGTGGTGGTGTTTTCTTTCCTTCCCTCCAGAGCTCTGCCTTAATTGTAAGCTTACAACTCTTCCTCCAAGGTTTTGCGCATGCTCTTTTTACCACACAGCATGTATCCCCGTCCCTTTCCCTTCTGCCTCGTTTCTCAAGATCTCCAAGTTTAACAACAACCCAGACTAAAGCTTGCAACTAAGTTCTATGCAACTAAGATGCTCTAATAAATTATTTGAGTCTCTCTAGAGTTTTTCTGATTAAAACAGTGTTATCTGTAACAGTTATTACTCCAGACCAGGCCACAAAGTCTATGTAACCCAAAGTATGAGTTAAATATTAATATTTAAAATGAAAGAGGAACATAAGAAAATATGATGGCAATATTAGCATTAATAAAATATTAACAGCTTTGTATACGCCAGGTGCTGCTTTAAGTTCTTTGCAAGTGTTAATTGGTTTATTCCTCACAGTATTTCTGTAAAGTAAGTTCTATTATTATGCTCATTTTCTGCAGAGGAAAAAATTGAGCACAAAAAAGAACTGCAGTAACTTCTCAAGTTTACATGCTTGTTTCCCTCCAGTCCATTCGGACTCAGGGCAGCTGCAGAACAAAGGAGAACTGGCCTCCCAGGGCTTCCTAGGCTGCAGTCTCCCTGGGACTCGCTGGTGGGATGGAACAGCCGGACTTTCAACGACTTGTTAAACTATCAACTTTGAAGCAGCTTGGTGCTTAACCACTGCACTATTAGTGTTCCTTCAGGTTTGCATAGCTAATAAGTACTTGAACTGGAAGGGAAGCGCAAGCGGCTTAACTTAAAAGCCCAGGCACTTACCTACTAGGTTAATGGTATTTAATTTTTCTTGAATTTTTCGAAAGGCTAGAAGACAGTCTTAGTAGAAATATTCAGAGGAGAACTTTGGGATACTGATTCTGAGCCTCTCCACTTCCTGGTTTGTGTCTTGCTTGCAAGAAATATTTCAGGTGAGGGGAAAGAGTCAGAGAAGTGGGTTGAACAGAAACAGTGAGTTCATTGAAAGGGATACTTTAGAAAAGAAATGCAAAGGGCCCTTAGCTGGTCTAATGCTTGGTAGAATGTAGAGCTGGACCTTTTATTCTGCCAATGGTGGACCTCCCCCGGTGGCTGGCTTTCTAGTAGGCCTCTGCTTTGGGCTGGTTCTCTTTAGTGCACCTCCTCTTTCCAGGCATGTGTATCTCTGCACCCCTGCACCCTAGATTTTATGCTGTGTCCTTGTCTCCAGACCCAAACCCCACGAGTCTGCTTGGTCATGGTAGGGGTCATCTGAGAATCCTATTTTTCTCCCCCCAGCTTTTCACCATCTCTGGTCTCTTCCATTGGATGAGGACATGTGTCTTATCTGTCTTCCACCTTCTCTTGTGCTGGAGAGGAATGTGGGAAAACCTCTCCTTTGCTTTAGATTCCATTAGATTATTGCCATCATTACCCTCCTCCCCCATGTGTAGCTGACAGAAGGCACTCAGAATAGCCAATGATAGACAATATGTACCACACTGGCTGCATGGACATGCCAAAGATGACGTGGAGTCAACTTTTCAGTAACTCCAAAATCAGCAACGGAGGAGTAGTGAAGTCTTGAATCACTAGGGGATCTTTACGAATCACGTGTTATAATGTGGAGAAAACTACTAAGGTGTGTCACCTGTTGATAAATTATGCTTAAATGTTTTGATTGTTTTCTGTTTTTCTTTTACTTCAATAAATATTGAGGACGGCGAAGCTTCATCTTTCCAGAGCTTTTGCATTAGAGTGCTGAGTCTCTCCTACATGGAAAAATGGCAAAGCCAGTCATACAAAGTGCAACAGGTAAACCTTCTCAAGGGAGGATCCCCCTCATCACCTCTGACTTCCTCACTCAGGCCAATCTCTTACTGGATCCCAGGTATCAATTTCAACACCACATTTACCCAACTAATGTTGCGGAACAAATGTCATCCTTGAATTCTGAGTATTGATTTTCATATAAGCAAAATGAATTTGTAGTTTAAACCTGAAACGTCTTGTGCCATTCCATCAGCCAAGGACAATGACTTCTGTAGTTTCCCATTCTGTTTGGCTGTTACTTGCCCGGGAAGGGACCAATATTGAATGGAGGAGACCCAGGAGAAGAATTGGGTAGAGTGTAAACGTTGTGGGGAAGGGAAGGGTTTCGCTTTGCATTAGGTAAGCAGAATTTCAGCAAGTCCAGATCAGCAAATTTGTGCAATGTTCTGGTAAGCCACTTCCCTTCTGCAGCCTGCTCATTAATTTTCGGAAGCCTGACAGAATGGCTAAAAGGATGATCAATTTCAAGTGTCACTCCTGGTGTGTTTTTAGCCTTCTGTAAAAGGAGTTCCTGACAAGTAACCCTGTTCATGCCCTCAAAATGTCCCTTATTATTAAATATTGGGGGAAAGCTGAAACAATGAAACCTGTTTTTTTTTTCTTCCTTTCTTCTTTTTCTGCCACTGGAATGGTTGCTTTAGATGATGAGATTAGTGTCCATTACTGAAGGTGGGCTTTAGCGCTCAAAGTAGCAAAACCTTGGAAGAATTAATATGTTTCCTGACAACTTCTTTTCCTTAACAGATGTGTGTCAACAAATAAGATATCCATAAAACTTTCCCAAAGCTGCAAAACATTGTTACCTGGAATATGTAATCTTGACCCTTTTCTTCTTGTGCTCCCTACCCATGTTTACGTTTCCCGGAGACCGTGGTGACCTTTGGGAGTTACCGGTGACATTATAGGGCTCTCTCTACCCGAGCCTTTCTCTTCTTGTTTTTGCTTCTCATTTCCCCCGCTTCTTTCTCGGAAGGTTGCCCCTTTCCTCCTCTTCTCTTAGATCACATCTTAAAAAAGAAATCAGAGAAACCTTTATTAAACACAATGGCAGAATATGAAGTTATTATTTCTTGAGATGTCCTCCATCTAGGTCTGGATATTTCCTTTTTCTGTTTTTCTTGTTCTTTTCAATTGCGAATTGTGTGAACGTTTACAGAGAAAAGCTGTTTTCCATTCCAAAAACCATAGACGTTCTGTTTGCGATCCCCGCAGTGCAACCTCACTCAGCCCCCTTTAGCCTGTGCTTCCCCGACCAAGTCCTCCTTCTTCCCTAAGCCTTGATGCCTTCTAAAGTTTGCCCTTGACCTTCTTCATCATGGGTTTGTGAGAGGTGCCAGTCAGTGAAAACCATCGCAAAACCCTCAGCCAAAATGAGAAAGGGGAAGGAAGACCCATAGCAATCTCGTCGTCTCTGGGCACCTCGATTCTGGCAAGCCCACCACCGCTGCTCACCTGACCCACCAATGGCTGGGGAGGGGCGGGTTTCCACAAAAGCAGCATCGACAAATTTGAGAAGAAAACTGCTGAGATGCGGAAAGGGCTCCTTTACATCTGCCTGGGTCTTGGGTAAGCTGAAAACTGAGCAGGCCTAGGGCATTGGCATTGATCTCTCCCTGTGGACATTTGAGACCAGCAAGTACTAGTGACCACCATCAATGTCCCCGAACCCCGAGACTTCATTATAAACATGGTTACAGGCATATCACAGGCTGACTGTGCTGTCCTTATTGTTGCTGTTGGTGTTGGTGAATTTGAAGTTGGTGTCTCCAAGAATAAGCAGACCCTTCTAGCTTACACACTGGCTGTGACACAGTTAACTGTTAGTGTGAACAAATGGATTCTACTGAGCCACCCTACAGCCAGAAGAGGTATGAAGAAATCATTTAGGTGCTTAAATCGTTAAGCACCTACATTAAGAAAATTGTCTACAACCCCGACACAGTAGCATTTGTCCCAATTTCTGGTTGGCATGGTGACAGCATGCTGGAGCCAAGTGCTAATATGCCTTGCTTCAAGGGATGGAAGGTTACCCACAAGGGTGGCATTGCCAGTGGGACTACACTGCTTGAGGTTCTGGATTGTAACCCGCCACCAACTTGACCAACTGACAAGCCCCTGCGCCTGCCTCCCCAGGATGTCTACAAAATTGGAGGGATTGACACTGTCCGTGTGTGCACAGTGGAAACTGGAGTTCTGGCATGGTGGTCACCTTTGCTCCAGTTAGTGTAAACACTGCAGTGAAGTCTGTTGAAATGCACCATGAAGCTTTGAGTGAGGCTCTGCCTGGGGACAATGTAGGCTTCAATGTCAAGGCTATCTCTGTCAAAGATGTTCACCGTGGCATTATGGCTGGTGACAGCAAAAATGACCCACCGATGGAAGCAGCTGGCTTCACTGCTCAGGTGACCCTCTTGAACCATTCAGGCCCAATCAGTGCTGGAGACTCACTGTGCTGGATTGTTACCCTGCCCACATTGCCTGCACGTTTGCTGAGCTCAAAGAGAAGATTGATCGCTATTCTGGTAAGAAGCTGGAAGATGGCCTCAAATGCTTAACGTCTGATGCTCCTATCATTGACGTGGTTCCTGGCAAGCCCACGTGTGTGGAGAGCTTCCCTGACTATCCTCTGGGTCATTTGCTGTCTGAGACTGGAGACAGACAGTTACTGTGGGTCTCATCACGGCAGTGGACACAAAGGCTGCTGGAGCTAGCAAGGTCACTAAGTCTTCCTCAGAAGGCTCAATGAAAATTGCCCATCACACCTGCCCCCCCAGTCTCAATTCATGGTGGAAGAACAGTCTCTGACCCTTGGTCTCAATCGGCCATTAGAGTTGAACAGTAAAGACTGGTTGATGCTAACAGGGCATCATGAAACTTTCTGAAGGAATGAATGTTTGTGGGCCACGTGTTTCTTTTTTGTGTGGCAGTTTTAAGTTATTCATTTTTTAAATCAAAACTTTTTAAATGGAAAACAACTTGACCAAACATTTGTCACAGAATGTTGAGATCCATTAAAACAAAGTTTAATGAGGAAAAAAAAGTCTGTCCTTGTGCAAATGTTGCTCTTTGGATTTTGGATGGTTTGTTCTTCTGAAGATGCTATTATTCACCTGATGCTATTATGCATCTTACAGAAGGTCTATGCACTTCTGATACCAATATCCTATCTCTCTGCACCTTCTCAGAATAATTCTATGCTCTTCAATTTACGGTACAGTGGGTTCTGATTGGGCTGCTCATCTCTGAACCCATCACATAGTCCTTGGGATAAAGATGAGGTTTTCTGGTCCCATGAAGATTACAGCTTTGGAAACCCGCAGGGGCAGTCGCACTGTGTTTCACTGGGTCACTATGAGTCAAAAGCAGTTTGATGGCAGTGGGGTTTTTTGCTCTTCAGTTTTCATGACGACAATGGCAGTTTTGACCTCCTCAAGGGACTCAAATCATGTTCCTTTTATATGTTCTTTGGATATGATGTACACAAAGAAGCCAGAAGGAGCGATAGGTGATAGGGTGGAGGGAGTAACATTTCCCAAGCACCTTGTTGGCTGGCAAGTGAGGAAGATGTGATGGGAAGGATCTAGCAGGAATCTGAACACAGAGCAGAAATGGAGACACGTTTCTGCGCACACTTCTTCAGTGCAAAGAAATGTGAAGGACAGACTAAAACACATCTCCTTCTCCGTGAACAAGACCCAGAGATATTGGAGATAAGGAAATGGCAGGGGAAAGAAAGACCGGATATTCACATGACCCCCGCAATGACTCAAAAGACTCTTTGAGTTTGGGGTCTAAGATTAGAGCGTGAAGTCTGGGGTGCTGGGATGCACCTGTGCACCTGTCTGCAAAGAGGAAGGACACTGCAGAGGACCAGCCAGTAGCCACTGCAGAGGACCCACCAGAATGCCAGCCTATGGTGGGAGGCAGGTCATTAACAGAAGGTAAAGCCTGGCCTGTAAGCTTTGTCAGGCTCGTTAGACTAGCCCAGGGCTCTTTGGATTTATTTTCCCATGTATCCTCTTCAATAAACTTACTCCTTCTGTTCAAATCTTTTCTCTGACTCTTGTCTGAATTTTGTACTTCACCTGGTCTTTCTTGTGAGCAGGACAAGAACTGAGGAGTGGAGAGGCTTGAAGCTCGAATCCTCCTCCTGGAAACCATGTTCTTGTAGGACAGGTCTCGCTACTCTCCGAGAATGAGCAGGTACATCATTAGGATGGAGAAAAACATTTTTGGTACAACTTTCCTGGCCTTTTCTTCCCTAATGCAGTTTTCTATTTTCTTGAAACTTCTCCCTAATAAGCCCCCATTATCATGCTGTGTTCTTTGAGAAAATATATCAAGATTACTCATTTGGAATCCCCTCAAAGCAATGGCCATAGTCTTTTGAGCTGACCCATCTGCCTTGGATGTAATTGATGCAGCCGATCCTCTTGGGACCCATTGTTTTTGCTTCGTTTCTTTACAGTTTTATTGACCTATAATTTCAGTGGCATATAATTCACATATCATACAATTCAATGGTTTGATCATATCAATTATATTATCAATCATCAATAACACCTTCTGCCCTTATATCTTTGGCCCAAATCATGGACAATGTTTAGCCATTTCATTATCTGTTGGCATGGCAATATTTGTTGGTCTTGGCCTTAGTTCCTTTGTCTCATTGAATTTGGCCAACCTATGTTAGCCCCAGTGTGCTTGGTGGGGAAACAGGAGAAACATATTCTAGAATCCAGGTACAGGGACCTTATTGAAAACATACAGAGAATTCTAAGGAAGCAATGGCTAAGGACAGACAAGCAAAGCCTAGTTCTGCATAGACAAGACTGCTCCCCATCAAGTGGTTAGAGTAAGTAAAGGACAGAAGACGAGCAAGGACAGACATAGGAGATCACCTCGATCCTTCAAAGACACCAGCTGCCGCTCTTCAGAAATGTGTGATCCACAGGGATTTGCCTCTTTGCTTGATTTGCTTCCAATTATGCATACTTAATTAAATATATATGTAAAGGAAGGAAAGAATGAAAGAAGGGAAGAAAAGAGAAAAGAAAGCTACCAGCAGACTGGAAACACAGTGGCAGCTTGTTTGTTACTTCTGCCGTAAACACTATGAAATTCTGGAGACAGAGTATTATAATTTTGTTACACCTGGGAATCTTAATGTTACCACAGTGTTTGTGGCAGAAGTTTTTGCATGAACACTTTTCGAGATGAATGTTCATCCACTCAGTTAAAAGCCTGTGACTGATCAGAATGTAAAATTCTGAACGCAGCCTGGAAACAATAAACTGGCTAATTAAACGATATTATACAGTGCCCAAATACAAAGAACTATTAATTTATAAAGCTAATTGAATTGGAATCCAGCAAAATTCAAACCAGAGTTACAGTCTAATTGCTATTTTACTTCGGAAAGTATCAAAGACCACTGATGATATTTTGGGGTGATGGTTTTTAACAAACCATGCAGGTCCTAATGAGAAGCCTTTATTGAAAGTGTGGTAGAATGGAGAGCTTTATGGAGCAAGAAGTTGGGAGTGCTTTATATTTCTTTTTCTTTTTCTTAGCATTTTATTTTTTAAAATCATTTTATTGGAGGCTTGTACAACCCTTATCACAATCCATACACCCATCCGTTGTGTCAAGCACATTTGTACATTTGTTGCCATCATCATTCTCAAAGCATTTACTTTCTGCTTGAGCCCTTGGTATCACTCCTCATTTCCCCCCTCCCTCCTCGTGCCCCACTCCTCCATGAACCTTTGATCATTTATAAATTATTATTATTTTGTCATATTTTACACTGCCTGGCATCTCCCTTTACTCGATTTCTTTTTCTTTTTAATTGCACAGGACTTTAAAAGTATAGCCTACAAGAGGACTTCAACTAGCTCATGGAAAAATTCCATTATCTTTTAATTCTATTTTTCCATGCAAATTTTGAAGCCCTTGAATATATAATAACCTTCTAATGTGAGCATGTGCCTGTGCTTTCTTTGCTTGTTTTATAGAACGTTGTTGAAAGATATGCTTTACGAGCTAACTTGTTTTCAATTCATTGAATCTCTTAAGAATGATTTCCTTTGTCTTCATAGAGCTGTCAGACTTTGTTATCATCTTGGCTTTGATGTCCATCAAGAATAGACACACAAAGGGACAGTCGGGAGGCCTCTCTTGACCTGGTCCCCCACCCCCACCCTAGGTGCAAAGTGGTTGACTCAACCAAGTGGAAGAGCATGTATAGACAACACGACACGGGGAAAGGACACACAATTGCCCTAACTGAGATTGAAGCAAAACAGAACTATTTGTGTTTCTGTTCAGATCTATTCCTCAGAGGTTTACCTTCAAGGAAGGCCTCAAATTCCAGGGCTATTATCTCAGTTAAAACAACCTCATACAGATTTGAATGCCATTTCCATTTTGCTCATCCGTGGATTTCTTCTAGCCTTGAACATGTGCAGCTTGCTGGATTTTCCTGGGAGCCTGAGTGCAGAGTTGCCCCCATCTCCCCAACTCCCACCCCATACCTAGCCCCAGATACCTTACAGGCCTGTCAGGAGGCATCAACGCCCGCCTTTTCATCAGGTGTGAGGGTTGATGCTCTGTGTGACTGTGGCGAGGCTTGGGTGTCCGGTGGTTGGTTAAGCACTCGCCCAGATGTTGTGATGAGGGGTTACATGTGATTACATTAGTTGGCTCGAAGCAGAGGTTCTCAACCTGTGGGTTGCGACCCCTTTTATCGAATGACCCTTCCACAGGGGTTTCCTGATTCATAACAGTAGCAAAATGACAGTTATGAAGTAGCAACAAAAATAATTTTATGCTTGCGAGGGTCACCACAACATGAGGAACTGTATTAAAGGGTCGTGATATTAGGAAGGTTGAGAACCACAGCTCTAAAGTATAGCAGATTACCTTCCATAACGTGGGTGGGCTTCCTCCAATCAGTTGGTCATAAGAGCAAAAAAGGGAGATTTCTCAAAGACATATTCTCTCTCCAGGACAGAAATAAGATTTTTTACAAATTATTTTATTGGGGGCTCGTACAATTCTTATCACAGTCCATACATACAT
>NW_022103920.1:65134447-65147301 GCF_000313985.2 Echinops telfairi
GGTCCACCAGCAGTGTATGAGAGTTCCTGTCTCGCCACAGTCCCTCCAACACTTGTTGCTTTCTGCTTTTTTGAAGTGTGCTATCTTTGAGGGCGTTAGGTGGTATCTCATAGTTGTTTTGATTTGCATTTCTCTTATGGCTAATCTCGGGAACATTTTCTCATATGTTTACTGGCCATTCGGATTTCAGACTCTGTGAAACTTCTGTTCAGGTCCTTTTCCCACCTCCTCAGTGGGCAGTTAGTTATTCTATTATTGTGAGCTTGCAAGATACTGTGACTCCTCTATGCTTGTATCCTTTCCTATTTCTGATAGCCTATGTATTCCCTGTGCCAAGGTTCTCATGTTTGTCCCAATTCCTATATTAATGGCCCTAATTGTTTGGGGTTTTACACCTTGAGTTTATTCTTGTGCATGGAGTGAGGTAAGGGTCTTGCTTCATTTTTCTGCAGGTAGATATCCATTTTTTCCAGCACCATTTAATGAAGATGGTTCCCATTTAATATTTTTTGGCCCTTATCAAAGATCAGCTGCCTGTATGCTGATGTTTTTATTTCTGCATCTTCATTTCTTTTCCATTGGTCTGAGTATCTGTAATTATGCCAATTACTGTAGCCATATAGTACGTGTCAGGTAGAGTAAGCCCTCCTACTTGGTCCTTCTTCTTGAGGAGTTCTCTGCTAATTCTGGACTTCTTCCCCCTCCATATGAAGTTGGTAATCTGTTTTTCCAAGTCTTTGAAGAAGGATGGTGGTATTCGTATTGGGATAGCACTGAACTTATATAGTGCCTTGGGCAGAACTGACATCTTTACTATATTGAGTCTGCCAATCCATGAGCATGGGATATTCTTCCATTTGATGAGTTCACCCTTGATTTCTTGAAGTAGTGTTTTATAATTTTCCTCAAACAGATCTTTTGTTTTTTTAGACAGGTATATCCCTAGGTAAGAAATAAGATTTTTGATAGACTCCTTGCTCACCACCACCTGACCTACCAATTTTGGCACATAAAATTTCCAGTCTGTTGCCTGACTTACAGATTTTGGATTGCCAGCCCTCCCAATTTCAAGCTAGTGTCTTCAAACTCAATCTCTTTATCTCCACACACCCGCCCCCCCCCCACACACACACGTTTATCTAGAGAGCCCTAAGATACTGAGGATGATAAGATTCACACCCATCACTCATGGGTGGCTGGGAAGTCTCCACAAATATTAACTTACACGCAGGAGTGCTGCTGAGTCCTTACCATGCCCCCAAGTCGGCAAGTGGGAAGATGGGTAACAGCTGGCCCACTCCTGCTGCCACGTGCCTGCCTCTCTGCAGCACCTCTTGGAAAGCCAAGCTGTGCACGGGAATCTCCACTTTCCCAGGCTCACTGCTGCTGCTGGCCTGGAGCAGAAGCCTCTCCGAGTGGGCAACATGTACCTGTTTGGCTTCTGCCAGTCATGCATTCCTGCCCACTGACCTTCCCTTCAGGCCTCTTGGCATCCTAGGGTGCTGCGGGATGGGATGGGAAAGAGGGCTCGGGCTGGAACACAGCACGCGACTGGATGGAGCAGCTAGGACCACACGCGCTCCTGTGCCAGGGAAAGGCTGACACAGACCAAATGCAGGGAGCAGCGTTTGTCCCCACCCCCTGTCCCCAAAACCGGACAGGGCCCAGCTCAGCACTATGGTCGCAATTTACTTCTTTTCAGCTTATCTCGGAAGCGCCGCCAGCACCGCTGGACCGCGTTTCCAATCGAATTATCATTTTTGTGAGCACTCCACCCAGACAGACGTTGAACCACCCAGACAGACGTCCCTCCGTCGGCCTGTCGGCCGAGGTGGCAGGGGAATACAGAGATACACTAAAGCATGCAGGATTTCAGCTAGACCCTAAGAACTGTTTCCTGCTAAGCAGGAGGGACAGGTTGGCAAGAGTAGTTTGTGAAACCCTCTTCTCCAAAATCTTGAAAAGTAGAAGCATATTCCCAGGGCTCTGGGGTCTGGGAGGCCCAGGAGGCGAGCCAGGAGAACGGGGTTATCACCCTCCCCACTTACTGCTTCACACGCGGCAAATGCTGGGTGAGCACGGTGGTGTCCCTATCAGTCGCTGAGTCGGGCATGAGTCCTGCTTGCAATGTGAGTAGCTGGAACTCCGGAGACGGAGACGGGCTTCCTTTTTCCTGCTGTGTGCCCTGGGCTGTGTGGGCCCCTGCGCTGTTGCTGGTGTCTTTTTAATAAAATTTATATTCATTTAAAAAAAAAAAACAAAAAACCATTAACTGGGTGCAAACTGTCTCATTATTGGTTCCCTTTCTTTCTCCTTTGCAAGTGTTGTGTCAGACTGCCGTTTGTCAGCAGCTTGTCACCCTCGGTTCACAACAGTGCACTTTGCGTTCTGCACACATCTCTTCTCTGTCTGGCATGGGCGAAGATTCAGTGCTGGGCTCAGGATGCTGTTGTGTAGTACAAAAGAAAACGGGGTTAAGGAAGCTGTGAACTCAGTCACCTGTCAAAGATTGTGTCTAGCAGGCTCTGCTATTTGGCTTCGAGTTCTTCCCTCCCTTCCTCTCCCTATGCCTAGGACATATCCACAAATGAGGATTATGGGAAATATGAGACAGGATTTTAGACTGAACAACTTCAGAACTTGAAAGTTGAAGGTCAGAGGCAGTAGTAATGGAGTGAATGGGAAGGCAAACAATTGCAATTAAATTGCCACCAATACACCTCTGCCAGGAAGGTGATAAAGAAACAACGTGCACAGAGAAAGCATTTATAAGGCTCCTTTAAGGTTTTGCACAGAAAAGAAATAATATATTCTCTTGCAGGTTTGGTTTACTGCTTTGAACTAGAATAGTCTTGTCATATGACTACTCTTTCTCCCCTTCGAATGCTTCATTTCTCTCTCTTTCTTTCTTCCCAGGCATAGAAACTACTTCTTACATGAACTTCTTACATGAACTGCACTGAATTCAATAAAGCCATGCTTCCTCTACAGTAGAAAACCATACAATCCCAAACTTGTCTTTCTGTGAACAATGAGTTTGAATACATACATTCACTACTCTATAGTAACCTCCTTGTCATCTCTTTGCTTAAATATGGATTATATTAAGTAAATTAATTTTTATAATCTCAGCAAACTTCAATAGGTTTTTGTTTTGTTTTCCTTTCCTCATTACGATAGCATGGAGAGTTAGCATACTATTAAATGCTTTCTAACAGTTGTCTCCCCTGCCTCCCCACAGCCTACTAGTCTATTTCCAAATTATGTCATTCTTAAAAAAATTTTTAATCTTTTGAAATATTGAAGTTTAACAAGTGGCCAACTAGCAGGGAAGCAACAAAGCCTACGTGGAAGAAGCGTACCAGCCTGTGTGATCATGAGGTGTCAATGGGAATATGTATCTGAAGTTCACAATCAAGGAATCAAATTGATGTGAAGGAGTGTAGACAAAGTGGAGACCCACCTGTAAGATAATTGGGGAGGAAGATAAAAGGGCCACAATGGAAGGGATGATATATCCAGGGTAGAATATAGCACTGAAGAAACACATAACTTTCCTCTAGTTCTTTAATATTTTCTGCCCTTATTATTATAGTCTAAGTTTTACGTCCTTAATCTTGTTAGACCTGCATATGTTCATTTGTATAATTAAGATCATTTGGTGCATGAAATAAGTCCTTCAGAAGTAGTAATGGGAGTAATGATTCTGTGAAGGTATGGGAAGGGGAGAGGAGGGAAGGAGGAACTGATAGCAATGATGACTGCATAATCCCACTGGATGGGAACAAATAACATAATTGAAGGTTAACAGACACTTTGGATGTAAGATATGGCAATAACAATAATAATAATATATACTATATAATGTAATAATAAAGGTTCTTGGAAAGAAGAGTGGTGGAGGGAGGAGATAAATGGGAGCTGCTATTAAAGAGTTCAATAAGAAAGAAACGGTTTTAAACTGATGGTGGCAGCAATTGTACAATTATGCTTGATCTAATTAAATATGGATTGTTATAATATCTGTAAGAGCTTCCAATAAAACGATTTTATAAAAAGAAATCTCTCTTTTCCTCAAACTAGAATATTTTATAATTAATTGGAATGATAACATCTACATAGCCAAAAAGCATTTCTGAGATATAACCCTTCACATTATATTTTTAGAGAGTGCAGAAAAGTGCTTGAGCACTCATGGTCTGAGACTTTATATTTGGATGGCACCTTATTCAATAACAAAGTAATAATTCATATGTAAACACAAATTACACAGAGTTTAGTAATATCTCCAGCCTGTTCATATTATTATCCATGTCTGCCAGCATCTGCTTTATTTTCTGACCATGTTTATAAAAATATTCTAGAAGGTGTATAAAAGTTTAGCCTTCCAATTTCAGAGTGCCAGGGAAAATGAGTACCTGAAGGGGACTGTTTGTATATTTCTATTTTCCAATCAAGCGGGGCATTTTGCTGGACTCCATAATTCACACCAAGAGTAAAGACATAATTTCACCTGAATTGTCTCAGCCCAATATACGTGCTGACAGCCTGTGCTTTACAGGCAGAGAGAACGCCTACCTCTGGTGGGGGGGAGATTCTTCCTAGAACGTCTAGGTAGTAGGATTTGTATGACGTTCCAGCCGGAAGCACAGGCATGCCTCTGCACTCTCCGTTCTCTCTCACGCTCCCTTTTGTTACTAGAGCAAGCAAGTCTTCCGGAATCAAACGCTGTGCCTTTGCTTTGAGTGAATTGTTGCGGTTCCTTGTTACAGTTGTTCCATCTCTTCAAAGTATAGCAGAGCCTTTCACTTAGTGGTAGGACATGTTTCTACAGACAGATTAAATCCTTTCCACAGAGAGCAGAGAGATTTTATTCCCAACCAGAAAAGTCAAGCTAACTTCTAGCATTAACCTACTCCTTCTGATGATGGTATAACTTTCTCTCTAGTTAACCCCTGACATTCTGCTCACATGAGTGGGTGTCCCCAGAAAGTGGGTTAGTAGATCAAATAACTCTGAGCTATGTTGGAGCTAGCCAGACGCTTAATGCTTTAGGAAATATGTGTAAGAACTCTTAATACCTCAATGAAGCAGTTTAACAAGCCCTGAGCTTATTTTTCAGAATTTTATCCCCCCACCACCCCCAAATCCAAAGGAACCTTTGAGGTGCAATGGTGAAGTGCTCAGCTGAAAACTTGATGACCATTTGGTAGAGGACCATTCAGTGGTTCCTCAGTAGGAGTCTCTGACCATCTGCTTCTATAAAGATCTCAGCCAAGAAACCCTTCCATGGAAATTCTCCTGTTACACAGAGCCGCTATGAGTTCGAATCAGTGGAATGGCACCCAATAGCTCCTATCCGCCTGCTCCACTAGCTAGTCTATGCTGGATATACAGTGACTCCTTATAAGGGATCAGAAATTCTCGGTCAGCATATACACTGATTCTTGAGAGAGAAAAAATGCTGTGCTAAAGCACCCAGAGGGTGAGGTTAAAAAGAACAAATTTGAGGCAAAGGTCTGATGTGAGCATCCACGTTTTTCTGAGATGAAGGCTCCCGTAGGAGGGACCTGTTGAAGAAATCTCCCATTGAGAAGCAGCAACAGTGAGGGAAGCAAGGCATTGGTTAGCTTGTGTCTGACTCTACAGGGCAGCGTTGGGTTGTAACTGAAGTTACTTGAGACGGGGAGCTGTGCTGTCCCATCAGCATTAGCCGAGGGCTGTGGGAAGGAGAAGCAAAGTGACTGCTGTAGCCTTTGGGCTGGCTTCCATACAGGAGTCACAAATGTTACCTATGGGAGGTTAAGACATACTCGAGCCACGAGAGAGGCAGAGTCATAGCAAAGGTGATAGGAGGGGACATGGGTGGAACCCCATGCCCATGACATGATGTTTGGTTAGTTGCCACCCAGCCACCCCTGATTGTGGAGGCCCCAGGCACCACAGAACAAAACGCCACTTGACGCTGAACCACCCCATGGTAAGTCATGCGTCAGACTTGTAATTTCTGGAGTTTCCATGGGCTGAATTTTCTCAAGTAGATCACCCGCCTTTCTTAGTCCATCCTCGTCTGGAAGCTCCCGCGACACTTGTCCACTGTGGGTGACTCTTGTCCACTCTGGGTGTATGTTAAACACCTGTGGCTTCGCTTCCAGCAGCATAGCAAACTGACACACTGGTGCTGGAGAAATGTGCTTGGGAACTCTGAAACGAAACAATGACCATTGAAAATGACTTCTCCTTGCAAAGCAACTTTTTTTGGTAAAAAGCTACTGAAGGGTCTTCAAGCATGTAAGTGCAGCTTCATCAGACAAGGTTAGAGGGGCTTACTGGAAGTTAAAGTATCAAGGTCATTAAAGTATGCCAAATCTTCCCATATCTTTCTATTCTAATTTCCAAAGTTCAATTCCTCCCCAACAAGGTCCTGATTTTTCACATAACATACCCGAAGAAACTGTCAAGTCAACTCATTTGGCAATTTCGTAATTGATAGGATCTGCATCCTCTAAGTTCTTGGCTTGCATGGCCTTGTGATGACAAGATAATATTTTAGAGTGACCCCAAAATGTCATTGAATTTTCACCTGGGCATTGTGACATGAATGAAATGTGAACTTGTTCCATCTTTTTCTTTAACTTTCCCAGCACAGGTGGAAGCAGGCACCCCATCTCCAAATCTTTGAACTTTTCATGTCCTTAATGATTTTTTAATAACAGCAATTCTGTCCTCCCATAGGCAATGACTTTAATGAGTGCTTCATAATAAATGTCCGTTTTCATTACTTGTTTCCCAAACCAGAGAAGGGTGTCAAGGCCCCTCATCTACATGGGCCCTTCCTATGGCCTTGGAAAGGAGGGCTAGTGGTTTTGTTGTTTATAATTTTATATCCCTTTTTTAAAAAGAGTGCCCCTCCTCTCAGTTTTATGAACTTCAGGCCTTAGAAAACTTGATTCTGATTCTTACTTCCCACATGGACTACCTGAGTCCCCAACTTTAGTGCTAAGGGGATCTTCACTGCATTTAGCCACAGTTAAGTACAATATGTAAATAATCTCAGATTGCATCTCTGTTCTCAAAGTCTGACTATCACATAACCCCTTGAATAGAAGTTTCTGTGTTGGACAGAAACACCAGAAATATCCAGTTAATGTAGGCAACGAGAAAAGTCATTAGAAGGATAACAGATGGACAGAAGCTGAAAGAAAGGCTGAAGGACCAGGCTCTGGAACCCTGGAGGTACACGTAAACTCACACCATGTCCACAACCACCATTTGTGTAGGATGCTGCTGCGTGTTTTGTGTTGGTGCTGCTGGACTCGCCTGCCGTGGTTGTTAGTTTTGGACTATTTCCTACCTCTGTGCCTTTCCCTCCATATGTAGAACCGTGTGTGTTAGTGTGGATCTGATTGGCTGAGCCTCAGCTTACTGCCGGGAAAGACAATTTTCTCTTTAATCTTCCCAAGTGTAGCCTTGGCCTCTGTCTTTCCCTTAAACCAGAAGGATGTTCAGGTACCAACTAGCTCAAAAGCATAAACTATGGTTTACTATAAAAGTGTTCAGATATTTTTTCTTTTATGTTTCCTGCTATTTTAAATTACGCTTGGATAAGTAGCAACATTCTCAGTTACTTCCTAGGATAGATTCTCAGAAATAAAGCTTTGAAGTTGAAAGATTTCTTTTAAAAATATAGGATGCATGATATATATGTGTGTGTGTGTGCATATTCAAATTGCTTTTCAAATTTTTAATCCAATTTACTCTCACACCAGCCATGTTTGGATGATCTTAATTTATTGTGTCCTCGTTCCTACTGATCTGACTTGGGGCACTTCCTTTTCTGTCAACAGTCTATTGCTCTACCTTGAAAGCATCAACATTTTATCTTTTAATGAAACTTACTTTCCCCAAATCCATTTGTAATTCCTCTGCTTTTCCCCTAAATCGTTAGACCATGGGAAGAAGAGCACATATCGTTCTTGTGGCATTCCCACCCCAAAGGCATAAGCTCCTTCTGAGATGAGAGAACGTCAAAGTCAATCTCCAAAAAATTGTCCGGTACTCTTCAAAAATACTGAGGTTCACAAAGACAAAGAAAACTCAGAAACTGTTCCAGATTAGAGACGAGCAAAGACACAAAACCCCTAAATGCACCACGGGATCCTGGACTGGATTCTGAAACAAACAAACAAAGAAGCAAACATTTTAGTAGAAACACTGGTGAATTTGAATATGCTCTCTAGTTTAATTAACACTATATCATAAAAGATAATACCGGTGTTCATTGTCTGTGTTTGATACTGTGCTTTGTTTATATAAAATGTTAACATTAGAGGAAACTTCCTGAAAGCTCAAGAGCGCTTTCTCTTGTATATTTTGATTGCGGCTTTCTGTGAGGCTAACTACACTTCACAATAAGCAACAATTTGAGAAGTATGCCTGGTTTTTGAAACTTTAAGCTTGTATTTCATTTGTAACTATTAAAACATAAATAAGAGCGTGTGAAGAATCCCTGGTCTTTTTCTTCTGTGACTTTCCAATCCAGCCTTATTCCATGCAGGATAGTAAGGTTATTAAATCCATGTGACAACTCTCCATCTTCTTACCCAGGGAAGACAGAGCTCGCTGACTTGGGCTCTCTCTGGTGAAGCCTCTTCTTTGTCATCATCTCTGCATGGTGGAAACTGTTCCGTTATGTGATTCTTAAATTATTTCTCAGATTGGAGTCGAAGCCATGTGCTTACAGCACTATATATTTAAAAGAACACATGTGCCATTTTCCCAGATGCCTTCTTTAGAAAACTTTAGAAAACTCTAGCCCCCCATCTTTGTTTCCTAAGCATTTAGCTGTCTGTGCATAGCATTCATTGTTCCCATTATTTGAGGAAGACAAAATAATTGATTTTGTCATGATTTCTACTTTCAATGAGTAGTCCAAATGAGGACATAAAAGATGATCATGAGTAAAACTTAGATAACAAGTAAAAACCATCCGTGTGCTAAATATGGTATACAAACCCGGCAGGCTAAATTCTTAAGGTATTTCAAATACACCAGGGATGTGAGGGACTTGTGTTCATGAAAGAGGGTTTTCTGGAGAAGACTGTCCCTCAGGTCAGATCCTCCCCAAGCTGGAATCCGTAATGGCCATGCTAACCGAGACCTGCTTCTCAGTGACACTAGCCTCTGCTTAATAATCCTGATTCCACATTGTTGACATAGACACGCACATGACACGTCACCAGATAAAAACACTTGCACAATGGCCTGAAATGTATTAACAGGTGAACCAAGCAATTCCTTAGGGCTGCGCAGTTTGGACATTGGCCAACGGTGCCAGTGAAGAGTGTGTGGGCCGCCAGGTTCCAGCCCCTCACAAGCCTGGCTCCCTGCCTCGGGACTCCACGGGACCAGGAAGGGGCAAGCCTTCCTTTGCACAAGAGTGCCCTCAGCTTGCTGAGCCTTCAGGCTTCCACAAAGAGGGAGAACTTTTACACCACGTGCAAAGGCAGCGTTATAGGAGAGCGTTGGCCTTGATTCCATCTGAGGAAGTGACTCGATGAAGACTTGCTTCATACTACAGACCCAAAGTAGGATTCAGATTTGGGGAAAGGGGTAGACCAAGGGGGAGAGTGAGGGAGAATGGCTGAGAAAGTGGGCAGTGTGGCTGTACAAACCTGGTTGACAAACCAAGCTCTGAGAATGGTCTGATCCTCAGATCATTTCTAAGGTGCCTCATGGCATGAGATTTTTTTTAATGGATGCCAAAGTGCTTTAAGATTGTCACATGTACTGATGAACATTTTTATTTATTTCCTCTCTACTGAGACTTTCTAATGGGATCCTCTGAGTGTTTCCTAAACATCCCAAAGTTACATACAAAATTTAAAGAGTGTGAACTTGTGTGTTTTATTCTTGGGAAAAACCCAGAATTTTAAGCAAATAATAATAATAATAATAATAAATAACCTATGACCTAAAACAAGTCAAAAAAACAGAGCTTTACATAAGGACCCTGATGCCCTCCTTTTCACTCTCTGCATGGGATAGTAATTTCTTTAATCAATTCCAAATTAGTCCGGAGGAATTGGAGATTAAAGATTCCCAAATGTTCAGCTTTTCCAAGATGTTATTCCTTCTCCTTCCTCCTCTCCACCCCACTCCTCCCTGCACATCCCTCGGGTTGGCGATTCACTACAACATCTCACAGAAATGCATGAAACTGTAAGGAAATGTCTCATGTGGCTATGGGTGCTGCTAAGTCCTAATCCCCAAGGCCAGGGAGAGGTGAGTCAAATGTAGAGTCCAGAGCCAGAAACGAAAAATGCCCATATGCCAAAGCAGTTGTTCTCGCTTCTACCAAAACATAGTCAGGAAACAGAAGGGTAGCTTTGATAGAGGTGCAGTTTTTGCCCTTTGGCAGACCATAGGAGTCCTGCTGGCTTAGTGGTTACGTATCCAGCTGCTACCCGCAAGGTCAGCATTTCAAAACCACCAGCCACTCCTTGGGGAAAAGACTGGGCTTCCTATTCCTGCAAAGAGTTAGTTGTGGAACCATCCAGGGCCAGTTCTACCCTATAGCACAGGGCCACTATGAGCCAGCATTGACTTGATGTTTGGGAATTTGATTTGGAGTTTAGACTCCCAAGGATACAAAGGATGGTGTCTGAAGTCATACCCCCTAGTAGAGGACATCTTTAGACTTGGTTCCCACCCTCTACTCAAACCCAACCCAACCACACTCACTGCCACAGTCCATTTCAACTCACAGCAACTCTATAGGGCAGTGTAGAGAACAGCAAGCCCCATCTGGTGTTTTCAAACTGCTAATCTTGTGGCTAACAGTCCAAAGTGTAACCCACTGCTCTTCCTTCGTCTAAAGTCAGGTCTTTATCCCACCCTAATTCTGTAAGGAACACCCTCCAAAATAGGGTTATAACCACAGGCGTAGAGTCTAGAGTTCAGTACATCACGTAAGGAGTTATGGCTAGGAGGAGCATATTAATTGACTACAACTCACTGCAGTCCACTCCCCTGTTCCTTCTGCCCAGCGTACCCTGTTTCCAGGACTTCCATTGATACATTCACACTGACAAGCTCTCAGATCTTGTCCAGATCTCAGGGACACGACTTCACATCATATGGTTGGCACTGTGTGCTCTCTTTTCACTGCTCTGGTATTCAAAAGTTTTTGCTTGCATTCTCCCCAAAAGTAATTTTGATAAAACTTCTTATTCTTTCAGATCTAAAATTTGATATGTTAAAATCTGATAAGTTTAAACAGTTGCAGAAATATATACTCTCGCACACTGCACCTACATCCATTAAACATTGTTGTGAAACTGTTAAGAGTCTGAAATTTCACCATTCAGTTGCTTCAAATGTCCAAGATAGAACCAAATGAGCAAAGGAATCCCTGAGGTTGAACCCATCAACCAAATCCAGCTCTCTTCCAGGAAAAAATGTTAGACTTCCTTTATAAAACGCAAATCAGTGTGTTAACAAACCTATGACTATATTCTTTGTTTTGAATTAAAATTCGTACATTCATAAATTTATAGGAGTAAGTATGTTTTGCTGGGGGGAATAGAGCAGAGGAGAGAGCTAAGCATTGCTATGGTTTAAAAATAATGGGTTTAGCTCCCTTCATTAGCTCTTGCTACTCTTTTGCTTTCCTCCTACTGGTTTGCCTTCAGAAGCATTTCAAAGTGGTGCCCTCACTTGGTTCCCAGGAGGTGTAATAGTTTGGGGAAATTCATCATAGCAAGCCTGGTGTGGGTGAGAAGTGTATTTTTTTTTAATCATATGGAAGACGGGCCCTTGTGACAGAAGAAGGAATCACTCCGAAGCAGATGAATTTGCAAGCAGATCAATGAAACAAACCAACTTATCTTGGGGTAATTTTAGATTTATAGAAAAGTTGCAACGATAGTATAGTTTCTGTATGGCCTTCACCTTGCTTCCCCTCGTGTTGATAGTTCACACAACTGTGATGCAGTCCTTAAAACTAAAGACCGGTACAGACTTTATGTGAATATCACCAGTTTCCCCATTAATGCTCCTTTTCCAAGAGAACCGTCATGTTTAGTCCTTATCGCTTCTGTGTGTCTTGCAGTGTGTAATGCTTCCTGGTCTCTTGTCTCTCATGATCTTGATACTTTTGAAGAGTATTAGGAAGGTATTTGTAGAATAGCTGTCAATTTAGATTCGTTTGATCGTTTCTCAAGGTTAGATTGGAGATATATACGTTGGGGGAAGAAGGGCACACAAGTGACACACTCTCGTTCTATTATATCAGAGGTACATGAAGGCAACATGATGTATTACTGGGGATGTGACATTAGATCACTTAGTTTAAGTGAGGCTGCCAGGATTCTCCAATATGGAGTTTTCCTTTTTCAATTTTCTATGGTATGAGAGTTACTAATCTGGTCCACACGCAAGTGAGGCAGAATTAAAGCTTTCCTCTTAGAGAGAGAAATATGAGGAGATGTGGGCATTTGTTTAAAAAACCACCACAGTAAATATTTGGGGAAGATTCTGTGAGTTTATTCAAATATCCCATGTCCCACTACTTTAGCATCTACCACTGCACCTTGTCTGCGAGAATGATTATTGTGGAGGTCTAATGGTAGTTTTCTGTAACTCTCCATCCTTCCACACTTATTATTTGAAATTCTTCCATAAGAAAGATATATCCCTTAAATAACCCATTTTTAGATCAGTATAAGTTCATGGATATTTTGTTATGATGATTTAATATCACTGATATTTATTTTGTTGTTCCATTTCTTCCAGCTTTGGCAGATAAGGACTGTTACAGATTGACTGCTGTGGCCCTTTGACATGCTAGCTAG
>NW_022103920.1:65149093-65150287 GCF_000313985.2 Echinops telfairi
TATATTTAGAAGAAGAAAGATCCAAGCACAACCCACCCTGTCAGCTGATGATGGTCCTGCTTCTGGTAATTCCTCTTTCCTACACCGACTACATCGTGTATATATAATGCAGTTACACATATACACACATAATATATAATCATATATGCATATTGTATGTAATGTAGTTAAATATGATATGAGCTATATAGTTTATTTATGTATATATGTGTATGTGTACATATGTATATATATGTGTGTGCATATGTATAATCAGTGCTACAGTGTGGGACGTGTCTCAGATCCGTGTCAGCAGCTGGCAGTGCACACCCAGGCCATAACTGAAGGAGAGTTTCCCATGTGCTTGCATTTACCCCAATACTGTGGATTAATGGGAATTTTGTGTCTGAAAGCGGGTGCAGTTGTCATTTTTTTCTTGTAGGTTGTTGACGCATCCATTGTTAAAAGATTGTTCAAATTTCTCAGAAGGAGATAAAATAGTTTGTTTTTTGCTCCCCTAGTTCCGAAATGTTCTTTGCCATCGAGTTGACTTTAATTCACCGTGGCCCAAGGTGGCAGACTAGTACGAAGACTATAGCCACAGGTGGAGAGTCTAGAATCGCAATGCATCCCATAAGGAAGGAGCATATTAATTGACTACAACTCACTGCAGTCCACTCACCTGTTCCTTCTGCCCAGTGTACCCTGTTTCCAGGACTTCCACTGATACATTCATGCTGACAAGAGGGAGTCCCTCTCCAGATCGCAGGGACACGACTTCACATCATATGGCTGGCACTGTGTGCCCTCTTTTCACTGTACTGGTATTCAAAAGTTTTTGCTTGCATTCTCCCCAAAAGTAATTTTGATAAAACTTCTGATTCCTTCAGATCTAAAATTTGATATGTTAAACTTTGTATCAAGTTTAAGCAGTTGTGGTAGGCTGTAATCTTTATGGGAGCAGATGGGCCAGGTCTTCCCTCCCAAGACTGCCAGGTGGGTTTGCATTGACAACCTTTTGGCTAGCTATGCAAAATAGCAAAGGAGAATATTTTGAATTGCAGTTGGTTCAACCTGTTCAACAGGTGCATACCTTGACTTATGCCCCCGATTTACTCGTGCTCCAGCACCTATTCAGTAGCTCAACCATTTTGAATATGAGGAAACACTTCTAATGTTTCTCCATCTCTAAAACTCGCATAAGAACAATTACAT
>NW_022103920.1:65150387-65151961 GCF_000313985.2 Echinops telfairi
CATACGCTAATTAAACGTGTGGGTGAACTGGCTGCAGGTGTGCTTCACACTCCTTGACGTTAATCAAGACCAAGTCTGTAATTAACTAAATGCCTTTTCACTTCTTGAATGCTGGCTTTGAACCCTTTGTTTTCTGTTGTAATGGCTTTGGGTCTACATAGGTATTAAACTCTTCTTTGCATCTTTGCCCGACACCCTCTCTTCTTCCCTATGCATCCTATTAGCAATTTCCTGTTTCACGGCTCCTCCCTGGAAAACAAGTCGTGATGTTTCCTAGTCTCCCAGTGGAGTGGAGGAACACCACTTCCGGTTCGTTTTCTCAAAATCGACCTGCTTTTTCTTGCCTGTGTCTGCCTGATCCGCGTCACTCAGGCTTTTGGTATATTTAGAAGAAGAAAGATCCAAGCACAACCCACCCTGTCAGCTGATGATGGTCCTGCTTCTGGTAATTCCTCTTTCCTACACCGACTACATCATGTATATATAATGCAGTTACACATATACACACATAATATATAATCATATATGCACATTATATATAATGTAGTTAAATATGATACGAGCTATATAGTTTATTTATGTCTATATGTGTATGTGTACATATGTATATATATGTGTGTGCATATATATAATCAGTGCTACAGTGTGGGACGTGTCTGAGATCCGTGTCAGCGGCTGGCAGTGCACACCCAGGCCATAACTGAAGGAGGATTTCCCATGTGCTTGCATTTACCCCAAATACTGTGGATTAACGGGAATTTTGTGTCTGAAAGCGGGTGCAGTTGTCATTTTTTTTCTTGTAGGTTGTTGACGCATCCATTGTTAAACGATTGTTCAAATTTCTCAGAAGGAGATAAAATAGTTTGTTTTTTGCTCCCCTAGTTCAGAAATGTTCTTTGCCATTGAGTTGACTTTAATTCACCGTGGCCCAAGGTGGCAGACTAGTACGAAGACTGTAACCACAGGCGTAGAGTCTAGAGTTCAGTACATCACGTAAGGAGTTATGGCTAGGAGGAGCATATTAATTGACTACAACTCACTGCAGTCCACTCCCCTGTTCCTTCTGCCCAGCGTACCCTGTTTCCAGGACTTCCATTGATACATTCACGCTGACAAGAGGGAGTCCCCTTCCAGATCGCAGGGACACGACTTCACATCACATGGCTGGCACTGTGTGCCCTCTTTTCACTGTACTGGTGTTCAAAAGTTTTGGCTTGTGTTCTTCCCAACTTCTTATTCCTTCAGATCTAAAATTTGATATGTTAAACTTTGCATCAAGTTTAAACAGTTGTGGTAGGCAACTTTATGGGAGCAGATGGGTCAGGTCTTCCCTCCCAAGACTGCCAGGTGGGTTTGCATTGACAACCTTTTGACTAGCTATGCAAAATAGCAAAGGAGAACATTTTGAATTGCAGTTGGTTCAACCTGTTCAACAGGTGCATACCTTGACTTATGCCCCCGATTTACTCGTGCTCCAGCACCTATTCAGTAGCTCAACCATTTTAAATATGAGGAAACACTTCTAATGTTTCTCCATCTCTAAAACTCGCATAAGAACAATTACATTTTTCAAA
>NW_022103920.1:65152061-65153058 GCF_000313985.2 Echinops telfairi
ATTTTGAATTGCAGTTGGTTCAACCTGTTCAACAGGTGCATACCTTGACTTATGCCCCCGATTTACTCGTGCTCCAGCACCTATTCAGTAGCTCAACCATTTTAAATATGAGGAAACACTTCTAATGTTTCTCCATCTCTAAAACTCGCATAAGAACAATTACATTTTTCAAATCTGCTGAGAAAACCCTTGATGTCCAAAGCCATTATGAATTCAGCAACTGAAATCAATTTGTTATTTTCACAGCAAAACATACATACTTTGGGAACATAGCAGTCGATCTTTAAGTGATACATAAAATTTATATATTTAATCTATAACAATACTTGCTTACCATAGAGAGTCTGGGATTCCTTCTAATAAGGTTGGGGCAGGTCAGATCCTGAGAGCCAAACAACTAGAGTTGATTTATGTGACTGATCTTATCTGGAGTTCATACTTAATTAAGAGCTGATAAGCACACCAAGATTAAGCCTTAAGAACAGAAGCCTACTCCCTTAAGGTTTATTAATAAGAACAATACTTCACAACACAAATGACATGCACTTTTTTCACTACGTTATCAGGAATCTGTAGAGGAAACTTAAGTCTTTTGGAGTCCCATGAGTTAGAGTAGGAGTGTGAGCTGAGTAAATTAAATTGTGCTTGATCGTGATAACAATTATAATGACCATTTGAAGAATAAAGGTTGTTCTCAAGCAATACTATTAAAATTTGGCATCAAAATAACCACTCTGATGATTTGAGCATAATTAAATTAGCCAAACCTTCTATGATAACAATTCAGCAAACTGCATGGAAAACTTTAGGCATGTTGTTATATTTTGGACCAATCACTCTATTTTTTGGAGATGAATTTTAGCATTTTTTTATCTTTGTACAAAATATGAAACTACAGTTCCAACAACAGAGGCATTCTTAAGCTGACTATGATCTATCCATTAACTAAATGGAAAATTAAGCAGACATTAAACTTTATGTCTATAAAGCTTTCACT
>NW_022103920.1:65153779-65156021 GCF_000313985.2 Echinops telfairi
CAGGTTTATGTTTAGCTTGAGGAGTGTTCACTGCATCCCAGAATCTCAAGGCTGAGAGAAACTTCATCAGAAAGAGAAACAGAAAGAATATTAATGAGCACGCTACAGATCCAACAAAGAATAGAACTTAGTGTGCAGTGATGTGCCAGAGAAGTTCCTGGGTGGGAACTGTGAACACCCTTGGCGACTCACGAGAGGTTGAAGGTAGGTTGAGTCAGCCCACCCAAAGGGGCAGCTGAAGAAAGGCCTGGGGTTCTGCTTCCTGAAGGTCTCAGCACCGAAAGCCGTGGGAACACGGTTAAGTTCTGAAGCTCATGGGGGTTGACATGAATCGGAATCAGTGTGGTGGCAAGTAATGTTATTATAATTATAATAATATTATTATTATTGCACTGAGCGGACATCCATTTCCATGTCACGCTCACCCAGTGATCACAGAATTTCTCAGGGTACCACTTTGGGTATTGCTGGGAATATCGCTCTTGCTTAAATGATGCTAAGTTTAGGAGGGTAATGGTTGGGCCTTCTGTGGGTTTCCACCAGACAAAGGGGCTCTCTCAGTATGCAGCTCATGTTTATTCTAAATTCTCTTTATCTTCCAGCTTTCCGTATTCTTCTTGAGCTGTGGCTTTCTGAACAATCACTATTACCTATTTATGCCACCAATTATGTGATACACTATTTTTTACAACCCCAAAAGTTAATTATAAACTCTTATTAAATATGAGAAAACTCATGTCCCAAAGCTATTAAATAATTTTTGCATATATATATAAGAGGGCTTCAAAAAGTGCGTGGAAAAATGGACTAAAAATATAATGGAATTGTTCTATGAGATTTTTAGAACCCCTTTTTAGTTATAGGGGACCTAGTTTGTACTGGGCACCTTTCTAAACGATGGAGTGAATACGATAGATTAGGAGCTTCTGCAAATGGCTCAACCCTTGGCAATTAGTTGTAAAGTTAGTGGTTTGAATTCACCCATCAAGTGCCTTGGAAGAGAGTCCCTGAGAAATTCTGTGGAGTTGGAATTGGCAAGGCAGCAACCACCAACATAGATTAAGTCCCAGCCTTCATGAAGTTCGTTATTCTACTGTAGGGGTCAGCCACACCTAGATGCCAACTGATTTCGTATCTAAAGTTTAACTGGAACACAGTCACACTTCTCATTCACATTTCATGGCCCGCTTTTCCCACCCTAATAAGTCGAGTTGAGCATGTAGTTGCAACAGAGGTCAGAGACTGTGTGGTTTACAAAGCTGAGCCCATTGACTCCCTGGTCCTTTATGGAAAAAGTGTTCTGTTTTTCAGAGGGTTGTAGGGAAGGGGCTGTTAGGTATGGAGGGATAAGAAGTAAAGAGTTATTCTATATGTCAGATGGATGAACATCATGGAGGTTCAGGAAATAAGAAGGTCCTTAGGATCTCTAAAAATCATGGGGTGAAATTCCATCATCTCAAAAGGTAGCATTTGATCAAGAACTAGTGAGACTGAAGGAAGAAGTCCAAGCTGTCTTGAAGGCGTTAGGGAAACACAAGGACCCAGGAATCGAGAGAGAACCACTTAAAATGTTTCAACCAGGCGAAGTGCTTGCGTGCTACCACGGTGGCTCAAACTTAGTAAAGATTGTGAGACTGTGCGGGGGTTCACTCTGTGTGTGCCGGACACAACTGAACAGCAGCTAAAAGCAATTCGGGTCGGTATCAGCTCGAATCCACTTGATGGCAGTGGGTTTGGTTCGAGTGTAAGTGCCACAAACAGTTTGCTCTCCACCGCTGGTTTCCTGGTTGGAAGGTCAAACTCACCCAGTAATGCGGTGAAAGAAACCTCTGGCAATCTGCTTGCATAAAGATTACCGCCAAGAAAACCCTAGGAAGTCCTGGCCTGTCTGTAACACAAGGAACCGTCTTGAGTTGGAATATGTTGGGTGGCGATTTTTAGAGTGTCTTCATGTGGGTGTGTGTTATGTAGGCTAGGGTCAAGGGAGGGCCTCTCCACTACGGTGGCCTGGGTGTAGAGAAATGAAGGGACAGAGAGAGTGACCGGGGAGGGTATTTAGTGATGCCCTGGCTCATCCCAGCCAGGGGAAGCTACAAAAGTCCAGAGGCCCTGAAGTAGATGTTCTTGTTTGAGGAACAATGGGCCCAAATAGTTGCAGAAGAGCACTTGAGTGAGGGGTGAGTCCTAGTAAATGAAGCCAGAGGGAAGAGGAGTAGGGCAGCCCATATGTGTGCGCGCGCGC
>NW_022103920.1:65156967-65172173 GCF_000313985.2 Echinops telfairi
GGGGTAAACTCCAACCCTTCATCTATTTATCTAGTTGATGAGAGATTATATTACTACCCCAGAGTCTCTGGTTGGATTCTAACCAATCTTTTGTGAGCAGCAGACATGCTAAATGCCCTGTCAAATGTGCATGCTCATCCCAGAAATGGTACCCAGGCCTGGGCAATGCATCACAACACTTACTTGAACAATATCTAACCTGCTCCAGGATCTTTTGCCTGCCAGGAGAATGTGAGCTGGTCTGATAGATAACTCCATGATAACAAGGTAACAGGAGGGGGCTAGTTAAGTACTCTGCTCATTAGCTCTTTTTTTTTTTTCCGGATCAGAGCAGGGACACTTGAGTATCTGATTAAAGGTACGCGCTTTCCGGAAAAAAAAGAAAAAAAGAGGGAGCCATAAATGCAAATTCACAAAATTTTGCATTTAATTTTAAAGTGTTCATAACCTCTCTCCCAAGGATGTAACATTAAAAGCTGATTCCTTTGTGGTATCACAGCACTGACTAAATCAGAGCACCGACTTCCAACTTGGGAAACTTGAGGTGCAGCAAGAAGGAAACATGGTGCTTCCATGAATGGATGGTGAGAAAGTTAGGCTTATGGGAACAGTATCACATCGGTCACATCACATAGAGCGCTGGCCATGCACTGTGCTTCAACAGGGGCTGAGCCGTTGCACATGTGTTAATGATAACAGATGCTGCTGATCACTGCAGCTTACATTTTTTACACGGTCAATTTTCTGGGGACCATTTTGGTGCCTTAATTTGGGGTCCTATGCTGTGTAGTGTAGGAAAAAGATGGAGTTGTGTGCTCCTGTAGATTTACAGTCTCAGAAACTCAGATACGGTTGCTAGGAGTCGGAATCAACTCGATGGCAGTGGATTTGGTTTTTGGTACACCATGAGGTACCTTGTGATGGAGAGAGACTTCGTGCTTGATAACGAGTCAGTGAAAAGAAAGGAAGACCCTTATCAACGCAGATGGACACTGACTGCAATGATAAGCACACACACAGCTTTGTGAGGATGGTGCAGGACCAGGCAGTATCGCTTCTATCGCACAGAGTCTCTGAGTTGAAACCAACTGGGTGGCCCCTAACAGCAACCCTCTGATGAATTCACTGACTTTTTATTAGCACTAAAGGAAAGAAGGGTTTCAGTTCAGATGTTATCATTCCCTTCAGTTGAAATCAATAGTGTATTTACCTACCTACCTCCCCCTCCCATCCCCAAAACCCTACTGCCTCTGAGTTGAATCCACCTCACAGAGACCTACAAGAGGGTATCTTCCCCTCCCACCCCCCCAAAAAAAACACATGGAAAAAAGTCCGGCTGGTGAAGCTGCATTTTCCCAGTAGGCAAGCATCATACGCAAGCACTGAGCAACTTGCTTTGAGTTAGTGCACCCAGTGGCATTGCCTGAGAAAGTTCTCTCTGGTCACAGTGAATTTTTTTCATAAAAAGCAGTTTCACATGAAGCTCATTTTCTGTGATGGCCAATTTAAGAGAACAGCATGCAGCTGTGAAACTTTGTTTCCTGCTTGGGAGAAATGCTGCAGAAACTGTTGTGATGTTGAACACAGCTTACAAGGACAGCTCTATGGGGAAAACTCAAGTGTACGAGTGGTTTTCTAGTTTCAAAAAAGGTGAAATGTCGATTGATGACAAACCTTGTTCTGGTCGTCTGTCAACTTCCTGCATGGATGAAAATGTCGACTCATAGTGTATTTGGAGTTTGTTCCATCAGGTCAGACTGTTAATCAAGCTTTCTATTTAGAGGTTCTGAAAAGATAGCCCAACAGTGTGAAACAAAAAAGGCCTGATTTATGGCAGATTGGGGACTGGTTTTGCCACCACGAGTATGCACCTGCTCACACAGCCACCTCAGTGCACCAGTTTTTTGGCAAAAAGGCAGCATGTTTCTCTTGCCTCACGCACCTTACTCACCTGACCTTGCTCTGTATGACTTCTTTTTGTTTCCACGAATGATGAAGGACAGGAAAGGACAGCAATTTGATGAAGCGGTAAGGAAAAAACGAGGAAGATGCTGTCAACTATCCAAACAGATGGGTTTGAAAAATATATCCAAGAATAAAACCTTAGATTTGACGAATGTACTAAATGTGACGGAGAGTACTTTGAAAGGGATGGGTTGTTTTGTAACAAATTTAAATACATAGCTTTGAAAAAAATCCATTTTCGGGGTGTGTGTGATACAGAAAGATTTTTCCCCAGCTTGTCTCCTGCTTGCTAGTTCACTGTGTAGTCAGCTGCTTAAGAGTTTTCTCCCTGAAGGCATCAGCCATCCCGAGCAGTCAGACTACTGTCTGTCCCACTAGGTGGGGCTCACAGCCTGCTGATAAGGATAGTGATTGTTTCCCTGGAGAGCCCAGAGGAAAGGTCAAGCCCACTCAAGGAGGACCAAGGTTAGGCTGCCATCTTGAATCCAGGATCTGCCTATCTTGTCACATGTGCACCCCTAATCCCTCCTCTTCCTATTGTGTGTACCCTCTAGTTTGTCCCCCTCCTGTTGCTGTGTTGCCTATGATGCCACCCCTTCCTGTGATGTATGTGGTTACCTGTAATCAGGGGTGCTGATATATAAGTATATATAAGCCTTGGTTAGAAATATATTCTTTCTCTCTTCCTCTGGTCTCCCCATATCCCACCTCCTCGTGGACAACCAAGAGGGGTTGAGGTGAGCATGCTACCATACAATGTGGCTGACTCCTTTACTTTATCTTCTCTCCTGCCTTCTCTATTATCTATGACTTTACTATAATCTTTATATATTATCGCCATATGATTGTGCCTATGGACCCCCCATGACTGGTTACTCTGACGGGGTGGGGTGGGAGGTGTACCTTCTTGTATATCAGGTCTCTGAGGCTTTGTAAATGTTCATGGGACAGACAGTCTCAGCTGTGTCCACAGAGTGGCTGACCTTGTCATGGGCAGTCCAACGTTAACTGACAGCATCACTGGCGCTCCGATGACCCAAACATAAATTTATTAATGTGAATAGATTTTCTTTACAAAACAAAATTGCCTTACAAAAGTCAGAATAAGTGTCCCTTTGAAATCATTATTTGAAAACCAAGGACAGGCGATATTATAACTTCCCTTGAGCATCCAATGTCTTCGCAACATTTTCACCTCCTCTCACAGCTTGTCAATGAAAAATTGAAGCAGCTTTGCAGGGAACCTAGATCACTCTCTGTTCATTGATTTTCCTTGTAATGAGGGTGGGAAGCAGGCCATTTAGGCCTAAACGATGAATTTGCTTTCCTTGCTTTGTTAATCTGACCTAAGTTTCCCAACGGTGTTGGCTTCTGTGTGCAGACTAAGCGAGTTTATTGCACTTGCTGGTTGACAGTGAGTCCTTTCTGACTCCTGGAGGCTGCCACCTGGCCAGAGCAGAATTGCTCCATTGGCTCTCCAAGCGTGTGGCATTTTGGAAGCCGGTCCTTAGAACTGTCTTCTGAGGTGTATCTGAGCGGGTTCAAAGCCCCGACCATTTAGCTAAAGGCTGAGCACTTAATCACTTGTGCCACTCAGGGATGCCAGCAAGCTTATAATCTAGGTGTTTACCTGTATTTTTGTAAGATCCAGACCCTAATATTATTTCTGTAGACAATGCTTTTTTTCTGATACAATCCTAGTACATCTTGCCCAGAAGGAAATTTTTTCCTCTTATAGTTGATGGATTACTTTGAAAAGGAGATTAAAGCAAGAGAAAAATCAGAGCAAGACTAATAGAGTATTAGGAAATATTCCCCCAGGCAAATGTATTGATCATCTAATTTTCATATGTTGTCAAGAAGAACAAGGGGTGTCCATGGTATTTGACAATTGGAGTGGATCCTTTAAAAAAGCAGCACTTTCCTCCAGATGAGAACATTTTGTCTAGTAGATTTCATGAAATGAAATCAGAATTTGTATGAAAACTGTAGCTTTACCCACGACGGCAGGGGACTGAATGAAAGGGTGGCGGCAGTGGGAAGGTCGCGAAACCCTGGCTTAGCGTGATATCTGCCAGCTGGAGGCTGACCACCGCGTAACAACGCTCTGCCTCCAGGATTTTTCCAGGTCTGCCTTCGAGGAGGAGAGGTGGTTTTTCATGCAAGGTCATTTTCTGGAGCACTGAACGAAAGCGTCTTCCTGTTGGGCATACAGAATCGACTCAGGCCATTTCGTGCTTGCTTGGTACTGAATAATTGTAAAGGCAATAAATGTGTGTGTGGCACGACGTGCTCTGAGACACACTTTCATGACTACCTGGCCATACGCTGTGGGAGAATAGCTTCCACTCACCTTATACACGCTTGATGACACTATTATCTAACAAGAATCTGAGCTTTATGCTCAACCTACTTGATTTACTTGACTTCCCCCAAACGGGGTATTCAATAGTTCTCCTTGTTTCCAGGTTTTGCTGGCTGTTTCTATAAAGTCAACACTTAATATGCGAGATGAGCATCTCTGGCACGTCCACAGGTGAGTTATGATATGACAGTATTAAAAGAATATGGCTTGATCACTGTGCCAGTTTACCAGCACTCAATGGCAATTAGGGAGTTATCAACGGGATAAATGCAAAGAATACAAAAAACTTTCCGCCAAAGTGATAAGGGCCCTACAGTTATTTCAAAGCATGAAAAGCAGCAATGAATTTACTTTGACTTTAAGATATTTCTGCATAGGTGCGAAGTCTTCCTGCTTCCTTTTCCTGCCTGAATACCTTTGTAAGGAATGTTACGTTGGTTGTAGATGGGAGCTGGGCATGAGGGAACACTAGGTGGCGCTGGAGGACTGTAATAATTGACCACAATTAGACTCCTTCACAAATCACATCCCATTGTCAGGTTCAAGAAGCGTGTGAAACTTTACATTAAAAACGAAGCAAATGGTCAGATTTCTTTTCCTTCGGACTATGACTTCCCTCCCTTAAAAAAAAACCAAGTGCATGTTTGTCAAGAGTGAAATAGAGCTCGTGCAGTGCTTACCAGGTAATAACTACTCACAACAAATCACGCTGGCAAACAACATCTCTGTTTTGATGTTCCCATTATCAACCGTTGTAGATGCCAAAAGTCATGGTCTTTGCTAGGTTGACAATCATCAACTCGTTGTAAACCATCCACAGTAAAATAAACTCGGTAGTCCCTTCTGGATTGACTGACAGTTTCCTTGTTTGGTGCAACGTGTTAATTTTTGTTTTTCTTTTAAGGGTCACTGTAAATCTCAGAGCTGAGGAGCGTCTATGATGAAAGCTAAAGGCTGGTCCTTCATCCTCCATCTGCTCATGTTAAAAAAAAAGAATGAAATATGGCCGCTGTATAAGCTGACCATTTTAATGCTTCATCTTCACTTCTCAACAGGAAAATCCACCTGAGAGCCATTTCATTGGGGGACTATCTTCATCCATTGTCATTGAAAGGTACCTGCTTTCTAGAATTCAATTAAGATTTCGTTAAACAGAAAGTAGCAAACAGAATGACATTTCTATTATCCTTTTTTTTAAAATAAAAGAAAGTCCAGATCTAGTTTTTCAATCAGCTGAGCCTTGGTGCTGAAGTGGTTTCTGTAAGGCCAGCAGTTTGAAAACAGCAGCCACTCCGCGAGAGAAGATGAGGCTTTCTACTCCGTTAATGAGTCATAGTTTCAGAAACCCACAGCGACAGTTCTACCCCATCCTGTAGGGCAGCTATGAGTCAGATTGACTCCATGATAGTGAAATTTTTGTTTGTTTTGGGTTTGTCAGATTCCTCTGAAATAGCTGGAAAGGCTTTCTCATTATTAATGGTGATGCCAAAGATACAAGGTAAGCTAAACCAAACTTTTATGATGATTCATAGCAATCCTGTAGGACAGAGTAGAAAAATAAATCTGAAATTGAAAATACAAAAATACGTAGTCTAGAGACGTAAGGACATGGGAGTCAGTCAGACTATTCACAAAACATTAACTTGCATCTACTCTAACCAAACCCAACCACTGCCATCGAATCAATTTGACTCATAGTGACCTAAAGGACACACTAGAACTGCCCCTCTGGGTTTCCACGATGTAAATCTTCATGGGAGCCCATGGCTCATCTTTCTCCGCCGGAGCAGCCACACGAAAAGCACTACATCACCCATCTCATATAGTTCATTTTGATGTAGATAGGGAAATCCAAAACTTAGAAATCGGCGATTCAGAATTCAAAGTGAAGATCATTCAAAAGCATGTGCTGTGGCTGTCCGCCATCAAGCCAGTTCCACGTGCGGCGGCGAAGAGCCTTTCCTGTCATATAAAATGAGAGCGTACAGCTCAATTTATGTGAAATTATCCCAACTTTACAAGTCTTGATAAAAAGTAATTAAAAAATAAAAATAACACTTTGTAAGAATGCACTTTTATCCATAATGTCTCTGAAGAGGCCAACATATCTAAGTTTCTGAGCCAGGAGACTTTCCAGTATAAGCTGAGAGCACGTGGCGTGACAAGTGGATGCCTTTCACCATGTTAACAGGTGCTCCCTTTCGTTAGAGACTAGAGCTCCTCAATAGCATCAAATGCTTGTGTACCTCGTGCCTTTCTTGTTTTTCTATGGTTTGCAAGCATCTCCCACTCTTTTTTCTCTCTCGGGTTTTCTCCTCGTAAGCGTTCATGGTCCCAAACTAAAGCAAGATTGCAGACCTTCCATTTCAGTCTTGACCTCTCATGTTGGGACGGTAACTAGATGATTCATTTCAATCAGTGTTTCCCAAAGTGGGTGATACGTTGTGACATCAGGGTGGGAAACCTTGAAACAATCCAAGGGGGCTGCAAAAGCAGATACCTACACTTTATCCTGGATTATGGGCTCTAGCACAAAAGCTCTTCATTGCCATGGAGGGGGGGGGGTAGGTACTGTGTAATTTTTCCCCCCTGAAAAGGGGGTGTAGACACAAACACATTTGGGAACCTATGATTTAAATCTTTAATGGTTCCCCAATGACCTAAGAGGGATTAGGGAGTCTTTAAAAAGTCACAAGACCACCCCTCATGATAATGTAATCAGAACACCTTTTTAAACATATCTGAAATGTGAGGTGCAAAACAGCTCCTTTACCAAACCCACGGAGTCCCAGAGCATGGAGGCAGGAGACTGAAGCAAGTGATTGGATGAATCATGCTTTCTCTTGCATCCTCCAGATCAGAAGCCCCAGAGGAAGGAGGACTGAAACCCTGGTGGCAGAAAGGAGTCCACTTCAAAGAGGAATGTAACCCCAGAGGACATTTCTATTTTGATTTGCATTTGCAAACCATTCTTAAGTGGGTGATCATTTGGTAGAGCTTCCTAGATAAAAATGGCTTAAAAAGAGAGTACACTTTATGTTGTGGATTTGTTATTGCTGTTTAGTTAAATAATTGAAGAGAAACTTTGAATTCGGTTTTCAGTGGTTTGGTGTTTTTACCCAAGAGATAACATAACCTGGGGAAAGAGAAACATAACGGGATTCTGCAATCAGGGGACAGGGTTCCAGTGTTGAGGAATAAGCTGGGACAGGTCAGCCACTCTGACAGGATGGTTTCACCTGTAAGATGTGTGCTGCCCCTTGGTATAGATCTCCAAGGGATATTTTGTGAAGTATACAATAACTATACAATAAAGTCTTCATTATCCACCTAGCTACCCATTGCTTTACTTATCTGCCCTATTAGGTATTAATTTCATTTATCTCTTCATTACTTCTCCAAGTACTAGTTAATTGATGGAATAAATATAAAATGAAAAAAAATGCTAAACTTGTTATGAGAGTGTTTTTTAATAGAATGTATGGTTGTGAAATTTTTAGATCCAATACATAGCACAAGAATGATCAAGATGCTGAAGTCTAATCTGAAAGCAACTATAATTTAAAGGAGAGACCCACAAAGGATGAAATTAGGAGCCTTCTTGTTTGTTTGTGGGGAGAGGGAAGCCCTGAGGTGTGGGAGAAATGTCCAGACACAGGTCTTCATAATTAAAATGATAGAAAACACCAAGCAGCCCCCTTTAAGGAAATGATCAATAAACTATCCCGACAAAATAAGGGATAAGAAATTACTAAAAGATTAATTTAGAGTAGGACCTTTGCAGAATGGTCAGGCTGAGAAGCAGAGCTTTTACCTAATGGAAGTAAGAGGTATTGTTCAATGCTTCTTGAACTGGGGACAGACACCAGGACAAAATGGTCAAGAACAGAGACTGGCAGCTGAGAGGTGATTGAGGGACACCCCTCAATCATGCATGCATGAAGGAATGAAACTGAACTGGAGATGTGAAATGAGGAGGCAAAGATGTGGATAAGAACCCCCTTCCCTTTTTTTTTAATAGGAGAGGAAATCAGAGGCAGGCTTAAAACAATGCAAAATTGTGAGCCCAGGGTCTTAGAGGATGCTTTAGATGTTGATGGTGGTCGAGAAGCTACAAAGGGCTGTGGTTGGAAGAACACGGTGCAGACACTTGACATTTACTTGTTTCTATGGTCGTGTGCTGCGCTGTCTACAGATTTTAAAGAATGATGACTGGAGAGCTCTGGAGTCAGAAATCTCTGGTACAGCCCCAGCTTCGTCTCTTAATACAACGGCTCTGGAGTCAGGCATTTGTTTTATATTTCTGTCTTCCACACTTCCTAGGTATGTGGCCTGAGCAGGTTATTAAATTATCTTCATCTACTTAGCTTGTCAGCTTGGTACAGAGACTAAATGAGACAAAGCATTTAAGCATTTTCACCGTAATTACTCTATTCAGGATAAAAAAAATCAAAGTAGTTGATGTTGAATAGATTCCAACTCGTGGTAACTCCATGTGCGTCAGTGGAGAGCTGTGCTTGATAGGGCTTGCAATGACTGCTCTTCTGGAAGTATTAGGAGATATTCGGGACTTTCTTCCAAGGCGTGGATGGAGATACAGCAGAGGGGCAAACACTGTTTGAACCACTGAGGGATGACCTGTATGTGATAGCTGTTACATTGGTGTATGTTTGGCTTCCATTTCATTGAGAGATGCTAGTGACATTACTGATTAGATACTTTCCCTTGAGAAAAGAGCGTAGTGACACAGTGGCCAATGACTGGATTCAGATGCTATTGTTGTTGTCAGGTGCAGAAGAAAACACTTCCAGGCCTTGCACCATCCTCACAATTGTTGCTCTATTTGGGATCTTGGTGGCAGCAACTGTATTAATCCATCCTACCAAGGTCTCTCTCTCTGTCTTGTGTTTTTACAAATCGTCTACTTTACCAAGTACAATTCTTCACTAGGGATTGGTCCCTCCTGAGAACATCTCAAAATTATAGTCAGACAGCGGAGCTAGAAAACAGACAGAAGGTGGGTTAGAGAAAGATTTATTTATTCAATTCCAGGTGTTTGTTTGTTTGCTTTTCAGTTCTTATTGTGAACTGAGTGATGGTTGTCCAAGCAGATTGATTTTCCAATCAACAAGTCACATACAGTTTTATTTCCTGTCATTGACTGCCATCCCCCCAATGGAACATCACTTACCCCGCTGCCTTCCCGTGCTGCCCGTTTACCACCTTTCCTTCTCTCCCGATTCTTCTGAACTTCCAAATGGTGCCCTTTGGATCTCACAGTACAATGTTGAATATTCACTATGGGCACCAAACTCTGCAAAGCTTGCAGGGGAGGTTTGTAGACATGAGAGCAGAGATAGACTCTCAACACTAACAAAGGCTCCCAAGTTCATCAGAAAGAAGGTGGAGACAGGATGGGAAGGGTGACTGAGAGTGGAATATGCATTAACACCTAGAGGAACCGATGTGCGCTCCATGCTAGAGACCCACGGAGAAGAACATTCAGGGGGATGAAAGTACTGTCTTCCACGAGGGGCTGGCAATCGGCATCTACACTTCCTCTCCTCATATTTTCCTCCTGAATCCATGCCACTCAAACTTCGCCTCATCTCCCTGCTGAGACGACTTTTGTCAGGGTCCCTGGTCACTTCCACATTTCAAAATTCACTGGTCCTTTTCCGCCTCAGGTGACTTCTCACAGCCTGAGATTCAATTGCTCAGGCCTCTTCCGTGGGTCCTTCTTACAGCAATCAGCATGGTCTCTGCCTCCTTTACCGGCTCCATTCTTTGGCTATCTTTGCATGAACAGGCCCCAGGGCTAGTTCCTTCTTTATGGAAACTCATTCCCTGGCTAGTCTTATGCTTTTAAATACCATTATTTCATGTACTGATCATTTCCAAATTCACATTTCTAGCCCAGACTTTTGCCCCTAGAGTTCCTGTCTCGCGAGATGCACTCTCTCCACATTGATGTCTGATGGGTATACCTGTGGCATGGCTCCAATTGAGCTGTCGGTTTCTCTTTTCCCTTGGTCTACCCTTTGCTCCCACAGTTCTACCCACATTAATGGTGAATTTTTTGGAGAAAACATTGTCTCACACCTCCCATCCAGTTCATCAGCAAATTCTGTCATTTCCAGCTGCAAAATGTCCACAATGGGTGTACTTCTCATCACCTCCACCACTATCTGTATCACGCCTTCATCATCTCTTGCATGAATTACCATATTAGCCTCCTGTGCTAGTCTGGGTACTTTGGAGAAACAAATCCACAGAAACTCATGTACAAGAGAGAGTTTTATATAAAGGGTAAGTGCACATCAAGAAAACATCCCAACCCAGTGCTGCCCAAGCCCACAAGTCCAACATTAACCCATTAACCCATATGTCCAACACCAATCCACAAAGTCCTCCTCCATCTCACAAAACAGATGCAATGATGCCGACTGCAGGAGGAAAGCTGAGTCAGTGAATGTGTAAGCATCTCAGCGCTGGCAGGGGTCCCCATACGGCTGCTCCAGCACCCAGGGCTGCATCGGGATAGGTCCATGTGGCTTCTCCTCAGGGATGTCTTGCAGGAAGTGAGCCTTGCCAGCTGAAGCAGGGAACTGCTAAGGCAGCTACACCCTGGTCCCACCATCAGAAAGCAAGGGACCTGAGAACTAGAAAGACGAGGTTCACCGAGCCATTTATCTCTCTGCCCTTTAGCTAACCCCACATGCGTTTATCGGCCAGGTTGACCCAATAAATTTTTACTATATCACCTCCTAACCGTTCTTCCTGTTTTTGCCCCCCACCCCCTACCCATCCCCCACCCCCTACCAATCCCCCACCCCCAGGATGTTCTTGATAAAACCTTTGGAATAATCCTTTTAAAATGTGAGTGAGGACGTAAATCTGAAAGGGTATCCGATAAAGATTTGTGACACTAATTCCTTACCATCACCTTTTAAAGGCGCTCCGATCATACAGTTGGTTGCACATTGAGCTTCCAATGCCAAGATCGGCGGTTTGAACCACCAGTTGCTCTGCAAGAGAAACATAAATCTGTCTGCTCCTGTACAGCTAAAGCCACGGTGAGACCCGCTGAGCTCGAAGGCAGTGGGATTTTGCTTGTTTTCAGGGGGTGAAGACGACCACTTTGAGGGGAGTTTGGGCGGTGCTGTGGGGTGATTGTTGGACTGCTAACTTCAAGGTTGGTGGTTTAAGCCCACCAGCCACTCCCTGGGAGAAAGATGAAGCCAAGTGCATTCATAAAGATGTCCAGTCTTGGAAACCCTACCTATCCTTTGGTTAAGATGCCTTTGCCCTGAGTCAACTTGATGGCAGTGTATTTGCTTTGGTTTGGCTACCATTGCTTTTGGAGGTGCTACCTACTCTGGCTCTTCTGACCTGATCTTCTTGTTATCCCTTCGTGGCTCATCTGCCCAGACACATTGGTATCTTTGTTGTTTTTCTTTATACCTGGTGTACTGCTACCTCAGGGCTTTTTCACTCACCATGCTCTCTGCCTGAAAAGCTCTTTCTCAAGGCGATGCATGACTTATTCTCTTATCTCAACTCTCCTTGATACTGAGGCCTTCCTTGACAATTCTACTTAAAATTATTCCCGCATTATATTTTCTCTCTTCCTATCTTGAGATTCTCCATAGACCATATCACCATCAAATTTTCTATATATTTTAATTTGTCACTCTCCCTACACTTGAAATAAACTCCTTGAGGAAAAGATTTTTTTGTTGTTGTTTAATTGTTCACTAAGATATCCCCAGTAGCTAGAATCACTACTTATTCCATAACGTTTTCAGTAAATTAATGCATTGAAGGGGGAAATTCTTGGAGGAAGAACAGATCTGGATGCTGAATGATGGTTGGAGAAGGAGAGGTAAAGAAGAGGAAGAAGCAGAGTGGAAACAGCGTTAACTATTACGATGACCCAACCCTAACCAAACACATGGCTCTCAGGCTGATTCTAACTGACAGTAACCATATACAGTGACACTCGGTTGTCGCTCGGCCCCAAGCTAGAGCGTTCCACTGCTGATACAGACAAGTTCCCTCCAAAAATCTGCTCAGTGTTCGTAACTTTGCTCAATAGTCGAACTGAAAATCAGACTTGAGAAGATCTAGAGGGAGTCCCGCCTCCCTCCTTGCTGCCGACGGGGAAGGTGTCTGTTAGCTAAGCTCTAGCTCAGACAACATGTCGAGCTCCTGTTAGTGGATTAACCGTTCCTCATTGCGCTTTGTGTGTGCTTTGTTTGGTACATGAGAGTAAGCATAAGGGCGGGTTAAAGACTGTGTGAACAGAAATGTGTGGTGCCACTAATGGCATGAGGGGAACTGTGAATTGGAACATGTGGGGGTGGGGGGTGTTGGGGAAATTGTAGAGTCAACCTTGAATGTTGTGTATGAGACAATAGCAGGATATTCAAATGAAGATGTTATCTGGAAGCTGGAGATTAAAATAAGCTTGTGGATACAAAGGAAAAAGGAGGTCTGAGAAGATAGAGAATTGCCAATTTGAGGGCACTTTGCAGGAGAAGCCAGCACTGAAGACAAGAATCAACTATTATAAAGATGGGAAAGAGACCGTGGAATGTTGGTTTGGGGCATTAGTTGTTGGTACCATATATTCTAGAGTAAAACTTGAGAAAGACCATTGGATTCAGTTACATTGAGGCTACAAATGACGTCAGAGTCATGTAGACCAAATGGTGGAAATACGACTCAAAATTACTTAACCAGATGGCACAGGTCATGAAGCCACAGATATGTTTGTGAAAGCTTTCTTGACCCCAAACTGTCCAATTTCCTTTCTGCCAAAAAAAAAAGGTCCATTCAAAAGCCTGGAGCCATTAGAAGGCCCAGGGTTCTGTTTTTCCATACGCATTAACCTCATCTACTAAGTCTAGAGTTGGTGATTTGCATAACCATTTTCTTTGCATCACCTCCTACCTGTCTTCAATCATTCACCTGGTGCTGAAGATCCAGAGAGTAAGCCACAATCTGGCTTTAATAAATCTTTGTGTAACACACTGGTAGGTAGAAAAGCAAGGACAGAGAAATAAGATTTGTGGGGTCCCTGGGCAGGATGGCACCACCAAAATCTTAATTCTCTGCCCTTGCTTCACCACCTCCTAGTGTGTTACACGAAGGTTTGTTTGTGGCAGCTCTGAGTTAGATAAGAAGGAGCCCTCGTGGCATAGCGCTTAAACACTAGGCTGCTGTGAGGCCACCAGTTCAAAACCACCAGAGACTCTGGGAGCAAAATGGGACTTTCTACTCCTGAAAAGAGTTACAGTTTTGGAAACCCATGGGGCAGTTCTTGCCTTCTCCATAGGAGCTCATGAGGTGGAATAGAATTGATGGCAGTGATTTAGGGGTAGGATAAACCCCCAATTATTAAGTAGCCCATTAAGTCAATTATTATTATTTGGGTCAATTATTAAGTAGCCTGTTAAGGTCAAGTTGCCAATTCAGCCTTCCATTCTGAGACGAGCATGTGGAGAGCTTGAAGTCCAGGAGCTGCTGCTTCCAGTCTACCCCTCACACTCTCACTCGGGTCTGCTTCCTCCTCCTTCTCGTCTGAGGTCTGCTGATGAGCTCCCACCCCTCTTGCAATATGTGAACACCTCGCAGAGAAGGACTTACTGTTTGCGAGTTTCTGATATGCTCTCTTGCAAGAGGTGGATTAGGCTGATTTTTGACATTCTGTACTCTTAGTACGGCTGAATGAACAGTTCAATCCAATTCTAGGTGAGGTTGGGCAGGAAATGGAATAATGCAATGTCATGGAGCAGCCAAATGTGTAGGCAGCATGATGTAAATCACTCAACAACTGGGCTTTGGAATACCAATCCCTGGGAATCACAGGAGGTGATCTTTGAGCACAGCAGGAGAAGAAGGCGGATGTGTAAACGGAGGCCAGTTCTCAGGGGGCCTTCCTTGTTAAGAAGTTTCACTTGGTATTCTAAGCAATGAGACTTTTCTTAAAATTTTATTAGGAAGTGGAGAGAGTGCTGATACTGAGAGGGTGGAGGGAAGGTGGGATAGAGAGGGGGAACTGATTACAAATATCTACATATAACCCCCTCCCTGGGGGATGGACAACAGAAAAGTGGGTGAAGGGAGATGTCAGACAGTGTAAGACATGAAAAAAATAATAAAAAATTATAAATTATCAAGGGTTCCTGAGGGGTGGGGGGTGAGAGGGAGGGGGAAAATGAGAAGCTGATACCAAGGGCTCAAGCAGAAAGCAAATGTTTTGAGAATGATGATGGCAACAAATGTACAAATGTCCTTGACACAAAGGATGTAGGTAGGGATTGTGATAAGAGTTGCACAAGCCCCCAATGAAATGATTAAAAAGAAGAAGCAGCTGCATCACGAGGATGTATTTTGTTTCCGCTCTGTCATTCGGGTGGCAATGAGAAGAGCATATTGAAAGGGCACAAAGTGGAAAAGGCTGAGAGCATTTAGAGAGCGATTGCCCAAGACCTGATGAATCTTACCTTGGTCAGTGATAACAGCAGGGATAGAGAAGAAAGAGAGGAGCTACTTTGCTGGGAAATTGATGTGTTGGTAATTTTACTTTTAATGTGGAAGATATAAAGAAAATGACACTTGGGCTTTTCAGTAGGACAGTGGTGTCACTGATTAGTAAGCTTGGGCTGTGATGCTGCTGCAAAGCAGAGTCACCCAAGCTTGCCAGCAGGAAGTAATCAGTCATCTGGAGGACAGCAGGTCAGCATTAGTGGGTGTGCTGCAGATCACGGTCAAGTTCTAGTCAGCTTTCTGTGTTTTTCATTTCAGAATTCACATGGAAGGAAGTAGCTTCTACCCAGTGTGTCCTGTTCTCCTGGTGGAGAGTTGAGAA
>NW_022103920.1:65172942-65177124 GCF_000313985.2 Echinops telfairi
GGAGAGGAAGGGAGAAAGGGGAAACCGATCACAATGATCGACTCATAACCATACACCCCTCTCCAGGGGGAAGAGGAACAGAAAACATGGGGGAAGGGAGACAGTGGTCAGCGTGAGAGATGAAAATAATAACAGCGTACAATCTATCAGGGGGTTATGAGGGTGGGGGGTAGGAAAGGGGACACAAAAAAGAGCCAATACCCAGGGCTCAATAGAAAGTAAATGTCTAGAAAAGAATGAAGGCAACATATATACAAACATGCCTGCTTCAATTGATGTATGGATTGTGAGTTGTACGGGCCCCCAATAAAATGTACGGGCCTCCAATAGAATGATTTAAAAAATAGTGAGCTTCTATGATAGCAATATGCAGGCAATTGAATATTTAGTCAAGCAAAATATCAGAACTAGATTTGAGAAGAAAGCACTGGTGGCGTAGTGGTTAGGATTTCGGCTGTGATCTACAAGGTAGGCAGTTTGAAACCACCAGCTGCTCCTCAGGAAAAAGACGTCTTCAAAGGCCTGTAAACTGTTAGTCTCAGAGCCTCACAGAGACAGTTCTACCCTGTCCTCTAGGGTCGCTGTGAGTGGACTTGATGACAAGGAGGCGTTTTTTTTTGTTTTGTTTTTTTAAGAGATTTGAGAACATGGTGGTCGTTGGGTATCGAAAATAAAGCCATGGAAATGGACAGAAGAAAAAGCTACTGATGAGAGCCAGCGGGCACCAGGGTTTCATGAATGAAGATAAATAAATACACAGATCCTCTGAGAGGGACTGACCAGGGGTTTAGGAGAAAAACTTGGAGGTAGACTGGTAGCACCAAACCTCAAATAGGGAGCGTTGTCAAGAAGGAGGAGGGTGCTAATGGTCAAGTGCTTCTCGGATTTGTTTCAATTTGGCCTCCGTGGAGAACCATCGTGCAGAAGATCTTCCCTCATCTGAAACGTTTCCTTCGAAACTAGGGTCTGGTTGGTGCTCCCAGAGTCACCAGGCACAATAAAAGTCAGGATAAGCAGAACTAATGAAAGTCAAATTCAGGGCATTGTTCCTGGTATGTGGCTGGCACCCAGCAAATGTCATCTATTGTTTACTGCAAACTTAAGAGTTTTGTGGAATTATCACCTATGAAGTACAAAATCTGATGTTAAACCTTTTTGTTTGAGGCTTATAAAAGCATTGTTTCTATTGAAACTGACAGAAGCAGAAAATGCAATAAAATATGCTTCCTTTATTCTAGGCATGGGTCATGCATATACTCATGGTGAAACTCTGGATAGTTCTTTTCATTAAACTTGTTGGTAAAAAGGGGAAGTTGGGTAGTATCCCTGTGATATCTTGTATTTACAAGGTGTTTGATACCACGCATTCTAATCATTATGACATTCAGGCCAAAGCAAAATTTTATCCCCAGCTTGTAGGAATCACCTGGATTTTAAGTTCAGTCTTCATACTGCCAAATCAGGATAAAAGCTGGTGGGGAGAGGGGGGGCACACGGGGAGGGGGAATCATAAAATCCAGACTACTTAACTACTTTAGACATGGAAATGAGATATCCATTTGTGGACTGATTTTCCATTCCCAGGTAACTACAATGCTTTCAGCCTTTGTCCTTATAATTCCTTCCATGCCTACGTGGCTAAGAGTCCCAGTGTTCTTTCTGGCCGAAAGCAAATACTGTGTTTTGCTTTGGTAACAGAACATTGGTTATCAAATTCATTGTCTTTAATGATCCTGCTTTAGGGAACTGTCAATTAATAGTCCCTGGAGGGACCACCATGAAGCATTTCTGTAATTAGATTATAATGCAAAGGTGCTTAGTCATGTTGTATTTTTAAAAAAATTTGATGATGACCTTTGGGCGATGACCCCAATCTTCCAAACTTTTACATTCAACTGCCTTTATAATTCTGGCTTTCTTTAATTTCTCTCATTGTGAACATTTTCTTTTTAAAGTTTGCGAGCATAATTAAAACTACTCTACCTTTGAGAACCCTCCATCCTTCTCTAGCAGAGTAAATGAAATATGGATACAAAGAGTGAGCATATAAATTACCTCCAAAAAAGAAAATGCATCCTACATAAAGCTTTTTGATCCCCTTTAATTTTTTAAATTTTATTCCAGAGCTTGACAACTATTTTTTCTCTCTAGTCCAGTGCTCTTGTTATTAAAGTATTCTTGTAAAGGTAATTTAGCATACATGCCTCATAGTTATTAACCAAGTTTTACTACACTCAAATACCAAATACTCCAGATTGGTAAAAAAAAAGTCACTTTGCAAATGATACTTCCTTCCTCCCACAACACAGCTGAATAGGTTGGGATGTGGAGGAGGCAGAGAATTTCTTAGTTGTCCTGAGTGACATTTAAGAATTCTATAAAAGTGGTGGAAATAGATTTTGGTCTTTTGTTACAAATATTCATAAGTATGATAAAGATGCCACTTTGAGTGTAGATTCTCATAAATCAATGACATTAAACACACGTGCAGAACAATTTATATGAAAAAGTGATATGATTAATACAATAAAGTCAACCCTTGAACTAAAAGTAAGGTCATAAGGTGGGGTGAGGCAGGAAATAAAGGCGCATGCACGAGCATACACACACACACACACACACACACACAGCTTTGGTTCAGACACACAAACACACACGACTTTAGATTTTGGAAGTGTATGGAACAAAATATCTTAAATTTTTAATATTTTTTTGCAGAATTATAATAAATGATGTAATAGCAGAAATGGCTTTGAGAGTGGGGGAGGGGGAAAGGAACTGTTACCAAGAGCTCAAGTAGAAAGAACATGTTTTGAAAATGATGATGGAAACATATGCACAAATGTGCTTGACACAATAGATGTATGTATGGATTGCGATGAGAGCTGTAAGCGCCCCCAATAAAATGATTAAAAATCAATCAATTGATCAATTTAACCGTGTGAAAATAGACTAAAAGAATTATAGAATTAGAAGGCACTGCAGACATCATCCAAAGGAGCCATGGTGGTGCATGATTGAAGTGGTCAGATGTTAACCGAGGACCATCGTTCAAATCCACCAGCTCCTTGTGGGAGACTGAGGTGCCCTCTGCTCCACACAGACCTGGGAGGCACTGTGGGGTCGCTATGCATCAGAATGGACTCAGGGGCAATAGATTTGCTTCTTTTTTAGTTTCCAGCTCTACATCCTCATGATACAGAAGAAGACACTGAGTCCAGGGTCAATTTTATGTACTTGACCAAGGTCATACCACCTCTGATTACCAGCTCCTACTGGGGTCAAGACAACCAAATGATATTTGATTTAGAGGGTTTTTTTTTGGGGGGGGGGCACTCAAGAAAAAGAAAGGAACAATGAAGTCCTAAGTACAAAGTGATATGATTTGGCCTGAAGCTAACAACAGTTTTCTGTTTTTACTTCAATTTTGGGCATATTGCAGTGATATTTTTAAAGACAGGTTCATTTTAAGACAGTTTTGTGGAACCCAAAGCTAATCTCAATGTTGATCTCTCTCCCCTCCCCACTCCAAGGTGGTTCCAACGTTGACCCCTTGCCTTCCCTCCCCTCCCCACCTTAACATGCACCGAGCAAACGGAAAGAAACCAACCACAACAGCGAATTCCGGTTATCAGAATTATCAGTGTATTTCAGGTAAATTCCTACTTTAATTTCCCCTGGTGGTGATCAGGAGGACAGTTGTTTCATACTCCTCTTTCCTTTGAATGTCAGGAATCCTTTTAAAAGGATATATTCTTGTACTAGGTTGACTAGGGAAAAGAGAGTTGTGCTTTTGCGGTGATCATAATAATTCATGCTAAGTTTGTATGTCTATTAAATTTCGGCCACAGAAGTTTATGAAGAGGGTGATTTCTGAATGATTCTTGAGTAAATTCTGTTAGTCTCTGTGAAAACAGTGCCCCATTTGTTCCATCCCTGATGAAACCCATTGTTAGCAGCGGTCTAAGAGGACAGTCTACAACAGTGTACTGCTGTCAACACAATAACGTATGAGAATCGTGCCTCTATTGTTTTTATTATCAAATGTTTTTATTAAGCCAACTATAGAAAACAACAAGGGTGAATGTGCTGTTCTTGCCTCATTTCCTCAACCCCAGTCCGGTAAAACAATACATTTTTCAGTGGTACTTACTTGGTGGGTTAGCGTACCCCCCCACCCCC
>NW_022103920.1:65177224-65180689 GCF_000313985.2 Echinops telfairi
CCCGCCCCGCTTGATTAATACAGGAAATAAAAACTCCTGCTAAGACACACAAAATGGAAATCACCGCTGTTTTATCAGCCTGGGCAAAAAGGATCCCCTAAGAGTGGAATGCCTGGGCAGAGGGTCTCAGGTCATTAACATAGAAAGCTCTTTGGTGCACTGTGCGCTGTGTCATAGAGCAAAGCCTCAGGCCAGTTCCCATTACTGGGTACCTGTGGTGCCTTTCTTAAATAATCAGCCCCATTCAGACAGAGGTTTTAAAGTCCTTGGTCGTCTTTCTATTTCACAAGCAGTATTTTTTTTTTTTGAAGGCCAAATGGCACTAGAGGTAGGATATTTTTGAAGTAAGTCTTAGAAAAGGAACCTGCCTTACTGGCTCCTCTTTCCAGAAAGCAAGCAGAAGTTCAGCTCTGACCCCACTGCCTTTGGGTATTCTGGGAAGAGGCAGGTAAACCAGCAGACAATCACTTACTCCAGCTCCCTGATCCAACCCGGGAAGATCTGGAAAGGCATGTCCCTTCCAGGATCCAGTTTGGGTGGCTTCCTGAATCCTCCAGTGCGTTCATAGTCAAAGAGGGCTTCCTTCCCTTGCCCTAACTTTGACCCTTCAGCCTCAGACATGAGTGGCTCTAAGAATTTCATTTTCCTTTTTGAACGTTTCAAGAGCATGAAAAGGCGAACAAGTGAAAACAAAGCCCAGAAAGTATGGTGACTAACATAAGCCTAAGTGAATTGTCAGACTTTAAATGAGAGATGGTGTGCTTAACAGGCTTATCTGCATAGGCTCCCAAAGAATTCCAAGAGACCACAGGCTGAGACCCACCTGTGCGACTCAGACTTGCCCTTTAAACCGGAAGGGAGCGCCTAGCCTTCAAAGCACTGGCTGGTACTGGGGATCTAAATTGGAGGCTGGGGGGATCTGGTTCAAGGTGCCTGTCTCTGTGGGGTTCCAGTGTCTGCTCTAGGAGGAAGTGGCTCTGGTGGGTGACACTGCAGTGGTTGGAGTCCTGACCAAAGACTTCCATGGGAACGCAGCAGGGCCTTGCTGAGGCCTCTTTTCTTGGGCTCACGTTGTTTCTGGCCCTAGGTCTGCTAGTGTAGACACCTCCGAGTCCTGCGTGTCCAGCACAGAGACCTGAAGAAAGAGAGACCCGCGATCCATGAAAAATTACGATTGTATTCGGATGCCACCATCCCACCACCCCGATCCTGAGAGAGATTTCAACCTCATTCTTACAGATTCCTATAGAAATGTTATCCTGCAGCGCGAATCACTCCGGGCCAGATTCTGGCGAAGGGTAGGCTTCCACAGGTACCCAAGGAATTGGGTAAAAGGCCCACCACACTTCTCCCACCCCCCAGTCTAGGCATCTGCAGGAGGCGCTGGCGGCCCCGCGGACCCAGAAAGGCCTGACCCTAGATCCTAGGGGAGAGGAAAGGGCATGGGTGGGGGTGGGGTGGGGGCGGGACAGAAGTAAAGAGACAAAGACATTCTTAGAGACACACACAGTGAGAAGAAGCAGGCAGAAATGTCCTGAGAGACTGAGGCTTGGATTACAGAAAGAGAAAAAAAAAAAGCGGCAAGAAAGAGAGGAGAGAAGAGAAAAGAGAAAACGGAGACAGAGGCAACAGAAGGGAGAGAATGACAGAAACAGAGAGCGACGCTCAGAGAGAGTCCGAGCAGAGCGCCAGAGCTGGGGGGGACGCAGGTGGAGGCGAAGTGTGGGGAGTGGAGGGGGTGCCAAGACCCTAAAAGCAGCCGCTCCGCAGCCGCCACCCCTCTCGCGCTGGGCCCAGCCCCGGGCGCGGCGCGGAGCGTGCAAGGTCGCGCAGTCCTCCCGGCTGCCGCGCGCTGAATGGCTGGCCGCTCGCCGCGCCCCCGCCCCGGCCCAGCAGCCACAAGTCGGTGGCGCCCCGCGTTCGCGCCCGAGGAGGGCGGGGGTGCCCCGCACCCTCCGGCGCGCACCCACGCCCAACGCTCCTCCGCGCCACTCCTCTGGCCGCCGCGGTCCTCAAACGGTCCCCGGGGAGGGGGTGCTGCGGCCGCCAGAGACACCGCAGGAGCCCCATCTCCGGGCTGGGCGGGCGGAGAGCCGGCGAGCGGCGTCTCGTAACGGGCGGCATTAATGAGCCTTTGAGGAACCGTGGGTCCGCTTGCCGCCGTTATTGCTCGCGTCCAGAGGACTGGCCGGCCAAGGCGCGGCCTTAAGGAGAATCCGCCGTGTGCCTCCCGCACCCCAGCTCGGGCCAGAGCGTCCCCCCGAGGTGGGGCAGCATCTCCGACAGCGCCCGCGCCGCGGCTCCGGGCGTCGCGCAGCGGTTCCGAGCGTCCGCAGCTCCGGGTTCTCGCCCCCCTACCTCCCCTACCCCTCCCGCAGGAGCCCGGGCCGCCGGCCACTTGGGCTAGCTTCTCCCCATTCTTCTTCTGATGAAAAGCCAGAGTCCTATCTCTGAAGTTCAAGTCCCTAGGACTTGCCCAGTCTCCTCCCCCAAAGTCTAAGTCGTCGCCATCCTCCGCCGGCGGCCGCGGGCAGCCGAGAGCCCGGACTGCCGGACCCAGTGCCAGCGCGCGCAGTCCCGCTCCGTCTGGCGCAGCGGCCGGGCGCGTCCGCTTTCGCTCCCTTCTTCCTTCCTCTCTCCTCCTCCACTTCCACCTCCCTCTCTTGCCGCCTAAGTTTCCCGCACCGGGACTCCCGCCGCGCCGAGCTCAGGCTCCCGCCGAACCCAGCCGGAGCGCGACCCGGCGACAGGGACGCCAACTCTGCCGAGGCCGGTCCAAGCAGCCGGACCCGTCCGCGCCCGAGCATGGAGACGGAACGCCGGGGAGGGCACGTCCGGGGCGCCGGAGACGCCAGGCCCCAGTAGCTCCTCCATGGAGCCTGACCCGCGCAGCCCCTGCTCGCCCGACTCGCCCCCAGCGCTGTGCGGTAGGTAGCCGGGGTCGCCACAGACCCCGACGAGACCCGAGGAGACCCCTCGGGGTGGGGTGGGGTGGGAGGGCGCGGGGAAGGGGTGGCGGCGAGGGACGCGGGCTGGGGGCGCAGCCCGCGCCAGCCAGGGTGACCCTCCTACTCCCGGGCAGGCTTCCGCTCTGGAAGTTCGCGTCGGTGGGTAGCCCTGGGCTGGACCAAAGTAGGAGCAGAGATGCGAGTGTGTGTGTTTGCGTGGGCTGGGGGTCGCTCCAGTGGGGAAACTGAGCTCTGCTTTCCTGTATGCAAATTACATAGCCTCTCCCTCCTCACCCTCCACCCCCCGAACGGGTAGAGAAACCCCGCGCCTAATCCCGGTCAGCTCTCCCTAGCCTTTCGCCCCGCGCCCCCCGCGCTCGGCCGCGGTTCTCCTCCCGGGCGTTCGCGGCCCGCGTGTACGTGTGCGAGCACGGCCCGTGCTGGCCGAGCACCAGCCGCCGCCTGGTGTCCGAGCCGCCCGGCCCTCGGACGCGCCGGGGCAGGTCTGGCGGCCAGA
>NW_022103920.1:65180960-65188880 GCF_000313985.2 Echinops telfairi
GCCACGAGCCCCCACTCCCCGCTGGGTCGCGAAGCCTAACCTTGCCCGCGTGGTCATGGGCTGTCTAATTTCATTTGTATCTAGGCTGCTGAGAGCATCCCTTGCTCTGTAAAGTGGATGTCAGGTGGATCTATGGTTCTGAAGGAACAAAGACTCAGCGAAGAAACCGCCGAGGAAGTTTGAGACGCGGGAGGATGCAGGCTGCGTGCTGGTACGTGCTTCTCCTCCTGCAGCCCACTGTCTACTTGGTAAGTCGCCCAGCGATCGCATCCGGGCAGGGAGGCGAAGCACCTGGGGTAGGGGCGCGGGAAGAGAGTGGGGGCGCCCGTTCGGCGCGAGCGGCGGCCTCGGCGCCGGCTTCGGAGTAACTTTGCAGAGCGGGGCTCCGGATGCCTGCAGTATTTCCAACCCCAGGTCCTGCTCCACTCTCCCCTCCCCTGTGCGTGGCGGAAAGGCTCCCCCTGACACCCAGAAACCAAGGAGGCAGTGTGGGACGCTGCCAGGGACGAGAGCGGGGTGGGGAGACACGGAGGTCTTGGTAGTTGTAGGAGTTGAAAGGAAATGGGGGCTTTGGCTCCAGAGGCGACTTTGAAAGAGAATCCGCCCCCTCACTTTCCCTGGCTGGAGAGGAGGGTCGGGAGTAAGTCCAGGCAACTTTCCCCTAGTTGTCGGTTTCAGACAGGTGACGTTGAACTAGCAGACGGGAACCTCGCAAACTGTCAGAGCCGGGTCGGTAATACACCGAGAAACACGCAGGGGCTCTTTCCTCCCCTAACTTCTCTCCACCAAGTACAAGCCTCTTTTTAAGGAGCCAACAGGCCTCGTCGCCAGGCAGAGAAACCTGCACAAAACTGCCGCCAGGACCTCGGGAGCAGAATTTCGCGGGCGGGGGGAGGGAGGGCTGAGACTGCACACTTGGAACTGGGCTCCGAGGTGAAGCCCTCTGTGGAGGTGACTTGCAAACTGTCCAAGTCCAGGAGGCGAGCGGGAATTCTAGGGTCCCGCTGCGGGGCGGTCCAGGCACAGGGGCGCCCTGCTAGTGAGGTTGCTCCCAGCGCCCCAAGCCTCAAGTGCACTCTGCGGCCCTGGGAACGCGGTGGGACCTCGAGTGTTTGGTCTCGAGGGGAGGAGCGCCCGGGTACGGCGGCAAGAGCTCTCTTTTGGGGCCGGGTACACGCAGGGGTTGGGGGGCGGTTGTGGTGTACCTCAATCCCAAGAGCTTCAGAACCCACCAGCCGGAGGGCAAAAGGGTCTCCATCCTTGCGCTGGAAAGCGCTTTCCAGCTGTTGCCCGGTGCCTGTAAAGCTGGGTTGCGGACTCTTTCTGTGAGCGGGTAGCATGTGTAGGTACAGTCGGCGTGAATACGTGTGTGGTGTGTGTATGGAGTTAACCGGTTTAGGCTTCAACGCGAGAATCCTCACTGTTGCTGGTCTTTGCACCTTTATCGCCTGACCATGCAGCCTCTGACGCCAGAGGGCGCTGCGCGTCAGTGTCCGAGCCTTTCAGGACACCTTGGGGTAAACAGGTGAAAGCCAGGGCAGCCAATCCGAAAGACAGCCGTTCTGACTGCTTCGGAAGTCTGTGCCTTCCCGGGTCGGAACGCAGACGGAATACAAAAAGTATCCTTCGCGTTTCCCATCTTACACCATCCTCCCCTCCATCTGCGTTCAATAGACCTGCTGACATTGAGAGCCCAGAGAAGGAGGACAGAAAGTTTGGCCAAAGAAATATAGAGATGGTTTATTGAAAGACAGTGAGGAGAGGAGCGCAGAATGAAGGAGGCAGAGGGGAGATGCTTGTTAACGATTCTTTTCATCATCCCAACCCGCTTGCTCTCAGCCCTGCGCACCTTTACGCAGAACCTGAACCTCAGGACTGTACTTATGCCTTGTGGGGCTGTGCTCTCTCTCACACGCGGCAAGGACTCTGTGATGCCGTTGATTGCTTGAAGCAACTCTTTGGATAGTCTGGAAAATAATCTATCAAAAGCAGAAGTGAAATCAATACGTTGTGTTAAATTTTAAATGTGTTTGTTGGCAGTTAAACCGTTTTCCACTCATTACAACAACAGTGCTGGATTTATTCTAATGCGCCCCGTTCTCAACAACAAGCGCATTAATTCTCCTTTAATTGTAAACTGGGAGCATTTGAAAACCATTCAGTGTGCAAATTATGCTGATTCAATTACTGTTTAGTTACAGACTTCATTACCTGAATGCCTTTTGGCAATCCAGAGAAAGGAGACGATTTTTTCAATTTCACTCAAAACAATAGGAAATGTGAACAATAAAACAGAGTAGGCGATTTAGAAGTCCTTCTTTTCTCTCCTATCTAAAGTTGTTTTGTGGATGGGGGATTGGAAACCACAGGCACCACAAAAACAAAAGGCTGCCGGGACCCAAAGCAGCATATTCAAGGGATTGTAATCCCAGGGTAATTTGCCAACGGAATCTCAGCCTGTTTCCTGGAGAAGCGGGATGCACACTTTTACTATGGAAATGAATGACTTGGGCAGTGGTGTGAGGATGATTTTAGGCTTTTCATGAAGCACAGGGTCTGGATTCAAGCGGTAGGGCAATTAAACAGATGAAGAAATAGTCAAAATGTCTTTGTGCATCTGTTTTTCTAAACATCAGAAAAACGAACCAAATTGCTTATTAATTTGTAGCCTTCCTTGGAAACATCGTAGTCCTTGCAAGGACCTGCAATAAATGTGTGCAGGTTGTTAGGAACCGCTGGAAGTTCTCCAAGAAGGCAGAGCTGGCAAAACCACTTTAAAGATTGCATTGTTACCCTCATGAATTGACATAAGCCAAGGAGGGAGTTTAAAGAGTGATTTGGGGGTGGGGGGGATCTTTATGAACTCCCACCACAGGTTATATTACAGGAGCACTCTTCATATTTGTGACTGGTCTCCTGGCTGAACCTCTGTGCACCTTCCTTTAAGCCTCTAGCAGCCTAGGTGTGTTTTCCAAGGACAAATCACTACATTATGCCAAGGGCATAGGGTTTGTTTAGGTACTTATACAGAAATAGTTGAGCTATTACTTCTAGAGAAATACTGTACAGGCTGCCAAATTTGGGAAGAATTTCTTGTGAAAACAACTCTTTGTCCAACAGATTAATGTACCATAGTTGAACTACAATTTCCACCTCTATTTGGGTAAATGTTTTTACAATGTGACTCTTGACAAAGGGTTCTTTGAACACATGTTCCTAGGCAGAATTTTAAGTCTCTGGGTTTATTGAGAGATGGGTCTGCCCTAGTTCAAAAATTGGAAACTATTTTCATACTGCAACAGAAAGTTAATTATAAATATGTGCTCAAAGTTTTCTTCTTGAGCATATTAGCTAGATTACTTGAAAATCACCAAGGACCAACTCCTGTTTAACAGAGGGGGTGGGAAGCTATACTGAAAAAAACACAAGCAAGAAATTCTCTAGATTATTGAATGTTGTGTAATGTAAACATGAAATCTGCATTCAGAAGAGGAGGGACCTATGGCTTAATAATGGTTATTAAAAATAGAAACATCCTGTGATCTGTCAGTTCTGAACCAATGCCGGGATATTTTCAGTATGATAGAATGGGGCAATAACAATTGTACTGAGTTAAAGCACACCCTAAATGAACTGTAGAAGAGTGGTCTCTGGCCCTGGAGAAAGGGTGCCTTGAGTTAGTCTCTGAATCAAGCTGACTGGTAGGCCCTGGTGCAGGGAGAGCATCTTCCAGGTTTCAGAAGGTGGCCAAGGAGGCCAGCTTTTGAGCTCACCTGTAACAAATCCCATCTCAGTGTAGAGAAATCTAATGAGCACCTGTGTGGCATTTCAGGGGAAATGTTAATCAAAAATTGAATCCAGAGAATCTGACAAGAGTTTGAATGTTATTGTGGTCAGTTCTGTGTCCACAGCACAATTCCGATGAGGCTTCTTACCTTCCAGTTTAGTCTGGCCACTTTTGAAATTAAAGTAGCCATTAATCTAATTGCTTTTTGAAACCAAAGTGAGTGAGAAGGAAAAACAAAACAAAACAAAACAAAACAAAACACCTTTCTAAATCTTGTACATAAATTTCATGGCATCTATGCCCTCAAATATGGGATGTTCTTTAAAATGTGAATTTCAAAGCAGTTATTTTGATATAGAGGTTAAAGAGCTGTGACTACCTCCAAGGAAAACCAGAACCTCGGGCACTGTTAGAGCCTGACCCCTGGGGTGAATCCCACAAACTAGAAAGGCTGGTAGGGTCCAAGGGTCTCAGCTATGTGGACAGCCCTGGTCAAGTTCATCATGCCCTTTGGACTCCATATGTGTGTGTACTTTCCATCCTTTGAAAATAAGCCAGCTGCTCGCTGAAAATTTAAATCAGTTCGGATTTATACTTGAGAAGAAAAGCATACTTTTAACTAACTCACATGACTAACAAGTGCTCTTCCTGGAGTTGGCACTAAAAGTTCCCCAACCTCATTGGATAAACAGAATTTCCTGACTCTTCTACCTCAGACCTGTCTTTCTGACAAAGCATTCTGTCTGGAGTTTTAGAGAAGCTGAGGTCACAGGGGTGCAACACACAGCTCATCACTCCCAAGACTTCTTCCAGAGCTCCTTGGGACAGAGAAGTTCCTGTGTTTACCAGAGTCTGTCCCTGAACTTTCAACTCACCAGAGACCAGGAGAGCAGCCCCCTGAGGTGATTGGAAGCACTGGGTAGGTCACCCTCCAGCTGCATTTTCAGGAGGATTATTGTGGCCTGTGGCCTTCCAGTGACAGCTTCGGGGAAACTGTCATCAGTCTTAGAAGGAGAGCAGCAGAATTGCTCCAACTCTCTCTGAGCGGTATTTTCCGGGAAAGCCATTAAGTTCCTGGCTCGTCTTTGTGCGAAGTTGATTTCTATTTGGCTGTGAATTGTTGACGGCTATTTCCCCCTTAATGAAAGTGTTGTCTGGGTGAAAAATATATCGGGTGGCAGGGAGATTGGTTGATTTTTTTGGAGATAGGTGCCCAATGCCCTACTTTTCTATCTGAGGGAAGATTTTCTGCAGACTACAGAAATTGACAGCATTGTGCGGGTAATAACCACCGTCGACAATATTTTCAAAAGGGCATTTGTGTGATGAAAGCATTTGGGTATTGCTTTTTCAAATAAGCAATTTTCTGGCTTGCGCTGCTTTGATTTTATAAGGAAGGGGCGGGGAGAGGGCGAAGGGCAGTTGGGGAGAAGGGCCCAGCACTGGCCAGGTGATGGTTTTCCTATTTCTCCCCGCCTGGAAAGAGCAGGCTGCCTTTCAATTTCCCTTGCAATCCTGGGCCTGCAGAGGAATGGACTCGGTTGGCTCAGCATGGGTATTAATGGTCAAAAGGGAATCCCAGGCAGGAATGCAGAAACCACCTCTTCCTGACTCTTCCCAGCTTCGGAAATGCCTAAGGAAGCTCTGAAAGTTTGCTTGCTCGCCAGTGGGGTGTTAGGAAGTGTTTCCTTCCCTTTTAAAAGAACACACCTAGCTTGGCTTAGACTCAGCAGAGTTCCCTTAGGGCAACCACGTCCTCTGGGAGCTTCAAGTCTCATTTTAAGACCTTCGAAACCTTTTTCCATGTTAATTAAGAAAGAAAGTAGGTTCGTCCGAGGGCCTGGAGACTCCTCGGGTCTCCTGGGGGCTCAGCGCTCTGGCCTCCCGGCTTGCCCCTGCCCCGCAGCTTTTCCCCAAGGGTTCTGTCCCGCCACGCGCTTGCAGGAAGTTGCAGTTCCGATTTACCCGCTAGTCAAGCTCCGGACCAGCTCTTTTTCTCCCCGTCAGCACGACCCCCCCCTCCCCCCCCCCACCCCGCCCACCGCCGGAGCTTGGTAAACACAGTACGCAGTCGATTGGCATGTTGACGACTCCGCTTGAAGGAATGTGACAATAAAGTGGGAAACCAAAGCTTGGCAAGCACTTAATCAAGGATAAAAAGGTTCCGCTGTAAGGATGTCACTCAATTTATTGTGAAAGTCGAATGAATTACGTTTAATGAAAGTGCTCCCCAGATGAATATTACCAGCAATTTCCTGAGTTGGCTCTGTCAGCTCGAGATGAGGAAATGCCAACCCAGATCAGAAAAGAGCGCCTGTCTCCATTACTATGCCAGGTTTGCAAGCGCGGCTTTTTATTGAGATGATATATAGTGGCCGCTTCTTCCTGCCCCTCCGCGCTCCCAGGAGCGCGTTTGCGTTTGTTTCCAAGTTTGCCGTCTGCCCCCGCGGGTTGCTGGCTGTTGTTTAAACTTCTGGTGGGCGCCGGGTCTCTGCAGTGCACTGTGAACCTCATTGTCGCCTCGGCAAACAGCTTTCTCTAGTAGATTTTATTTATTAGGTCGGTTGGGACTGGTAGGGTGTAGGGGTGGGGCTACGAGAGTTCTCTGGCTCCCGCAGCGTTTTGGATGCAAAGTTTCCTGGGCGTCTAATCAGGGGTCCTGCGCTCAGCGAGCCCAAGGCTCCGGGGCTGGCGCGGGGCTGCCCGGGCGCGGAGAGCGCCGCACGTGCTCCCCCCCCCTCCATCCTGCCCCCTTTAAATGAATGAGGGTACTTTACTCGCTCGCGTCGGAAACTCGGTGGGGAGGGGTGAGTCACAGGCCGCAGCCTGAGCCGGGAGTCTCATCTACATGAGAATGGAGACCCGGGAGGCTTTTCCAGGGCTGTTTCTTACCCTCACAAAAAGACAAATTGCTGCTTAGAAAACCCCTGTGTTTCCTTAGAAACTGGTGCTCCGGAGCTCAGCCCCTCCACGCACAGAACCTGCCCTGGCTGGGTCTCACCCTTCACCCCAGGGCCTAATGGATTCTGATGGGAGAACCTGAGGCTGCAATGCCGACAAAGGGCACTTGGGGTGGCCAGGTGCCCCTGCGGGGGAGGGGGCAGTGGGTGCACTTCTTACACTTTTCCCGCATTGCGTCCTAGATCCCCTCCCCACCCATTGACTTTAAACACTATTTTCAAGTCGCCTCCTGAAATTAGAGAAGCGGGAAGCATTCTTCGACGTAGGACTCTTATCTGCAACTCGGAAAGCCAGTCCTCTGAAAGAAACCGCGGATCCGGGGATGGGGAAGCGTCCCAGTCGGGGTTTCGTCCTCTCGGAAGGCCGCTAGCGACACCCCGCTTTATTGGCATTGTCTCAGGTGACCTTTCACAGTTCCGATCGAGCTATGAAAAGGCAAGTGCAGCCCCCTGGGGTCCAGTCGCGGAAGCTAAGCAGTCACACCAACCGTGGCTTCGAGGGAACTTTTCTTGGACGTCACGGAGGTGCGCGGCACAGGCTCTTCTGGGCAGCGAGCTGGACAGCGGCACCTCTCCGGAGGGAGGCGTCCGCGCGGAGGCGGGCAGGCGGCGGCAGGCGGGGCCAGAGCCCGGGCCGCAGAGCGAGCCTTCAGGACCTCGGACAGCGCCACTGCCGCCGCCTCCCGCACTGCGCCGGGGCTGCTCTGCGGAGTTCTGTTTGCGCCCACAGAGGCTCTAATGACCCATTTGTTTCCCCTGGTCCTTCGGGAGCGCGAAGCTCTGCTCGCCAGGTCCCCAGCGTGCCCAGCTGTCAGAGCCTCTCGCGTGCACCCTCGGCGCTCCCCTCCCCTCCCCCCGCGGCGGTGGCCTCACGTGGTCACCGGAGGGGAGGCGAAGCTGGCCCTGACCTCCTCCCTGGCCACCACTCCTTCGCGTGGCGGATTAAATCCACCCCACCCCCGTCAGACAGAAACATCAATCACGGAACGTAGAACGAGAAATGTCTTTAGCAACGCAGAAGCTTCATTTGATAAAGTAGAAACTGAGGCACGGAGAGGGTAAACAACTTTCCCCGTATGAAGGACTAAAACCAAGCAGGAAAAGCGTTTCTTGTTTTTCTATATCCCACTTGCTGGAGTCACCTAGACACCCTCCAGGACCCAGCGATGGGGC